>NC_071273.1:12560142-13160142 GCF_023375685.1 Ictalurus furcatus
AATAACAACTACAAAAAAACAAGTAGCACACCCTCCTATTGATCCAGCTATCTGAAGCTGGTGTCTGTTACTGCTTGCTCTTTTTCCTTCTGCACAACATCCAGATGCATTTGTCTGTAATTGACTCAACCTTGTTAACTTTAGTCGGCCTGTTCATTACAGAAAATTAGCCATGATTGTCTTCTGCATTTATGTGAGGACAGGAGGATCTACAAGTCCATGTCCACCACCAAGAACTGTGAATTTCTTGTTAATTAAAAATCGATTTGAATATCTTGTAAATATTTTCTCCATTCCTAACTTTTTAATCTGCTGTGTTTTATAAATAACACATCATATGAACATTTAACATGGATCTGTATGCATTATTCATTGTTCTTACTCCTTCCAGTCAATAAGAGCAAACATATTTGATTATTGACTCAGGGACATATTCAGAGATGGAGATTTAGGTCGGCAACTTTAAGACTTTAAGACTTATGTCAATATTTATACAGGGATTCAGAATTAGCTTACACTGCTACTTTTTTTGTTGTTGTTTTTTTTAATTTTTCACTTGTATCTAGAACACTGCATTTAAAGATAAGCCCCAAAAATTGGTCGCTAGAAAATATGGACTTCAATTGCAGTATGAATATGAATAGAATAATAAGTTAATTTACAAATATCAAGCAGGCAATGATTCAAATAATATTCAAATAATTATTCAAATCTCATAGTGCATGACTAAAATAGTCCAAAAATATTAAGGCTGAAAAGGATGCAGAAAGGATCCTAGTTGTGATAATCATGTAATTCACAAATGACTGCAAATGTTTTCAATTTAACACTATGGGTTCAATACATTATTTGATTAGTTGCCAGCCTACAAAATAACACTTACCATAGCGCATTGGTTTTTATAATGCGTTGAAAGTGACTGAACTGGGCTTGAAAACAATTATTCTGTTATTTCTTTTATTAAATTTATTTGCTGACATTTTTGTTAATTTGTGGTATTCTCCAAAGAAAATATTCCCTCGGTTTAATGTATGTGCTTACCAAGCAAACATCTCCTATGGTTACATCTCAGTTCAGATTGGTCGAGTTCCTAATTTAATTCATAATAATTGGTTAAGATTAAGATATTAAAAGTTTAAGATTAAGTTTTCAATAAAGATTAAGTTCTCCTCCAGTTTTGTGTACGTACCAAAATAAAAGGGTCAAAATCACAGGAAAATGCATACCACATCAAACTCATGCATTATTTAAGGGTTAAATATTCCATTAGAGGCATTACAATATGAGACATATCATTGAATTTGTACCATATTTGCCATGCAACTCATTCCATTACATCATCTAGTATTAATGACATCTGCCACTTTTAGTCACCTCACACTTACCGTTCTCTACAGTATTTCACAGTTCTCTCATTCTCTCATCCCAAACTTTGAGCAATGTGATGAACCTTAATGCTAGTATATCCCAAAAGATTATCACCGTATTGCTGATGGAGAAATGTGCTGTATCGCCGCAGGCAATACCACTGTTACATATGGATGGTGTTCCACACATGACGCCACTAAACTATCTCCATCACTTTCGTTGTGTTGCTATTTCTGTTTAAGGACACCATTAATCTGTTGAATGGGATGAACAGACAAGTACTCTCTACACTGTAGCTCAAGCGCTAACATCTGATAAATTGTAATTTGAGGCAGCTTAAAAGAACATGTCATTTGGGACAATGAAAATCTGTACAGTACTGCAGCAGAAGAAACACTGACTGAAAATGTGAGTGGAAAACTTTAAGCAAATGCATTTCATTCAGGAGCAAGTTTATAATCTGCTAGCTAATAAATATACCCAGTTAAGACTTTTTTCAAAAAAAAAAAATATGACTTCTACATCGCTATATGCTGCATTTATAAACCAGTTCAGCATTGAAATTTTCATTGTGGCTACTCAGCACAGATTTAATTGATTGGGACCAGATTTAAATAACTATTGTCATGAAATCCATGAAATGTTGTAGCACCAGATTCTACACATCCTAGAATTTGGTACTTTTCTTACATGGCTGAACACTAACCAGTCTGTACAGGATTTCACAGAGTTTTTTTTTTTTTTTTTTCTGATTTTTGCAGCCAAAAATGTTTGATTTTGCTGCAGCTTTATTTCAAAATTTGTGATGTAAATTTTATGTGATTTTTTTGCAGTAAACTACTTAAATTGGCAAAATTGCAATTGTACAAAATTGTTTTGGATGGTCTTTCGCAGTGATGTTTGTTGGTAAATGAGACCCTTTAGCAGCAGTCATGTTCAATGCATGTGAATCGATAAGGGATTTGACTAAATGCTTAAAAATTGCAAGCTCCTCCAAATATTACGGAGTTTCCATGATTTTGCATTAATTTCTGCAATTGCAGAATCGTAAAATCCTGGAGTGACCAACTCACCAGACATTAATACTATTTTTCAGAGAAAAAAAAGAGGATATATCCTAAATATCAAATAAAGTATACAAAGACTAGAAACTCTAGATCAGTGGTCATCAATTATGCCAAATTCTGGAATAGTGTTTGGACCATAAGCACGAAACAGTGGATCTTGTTTTAAACCTATAGTACCAATTCCTCCTCACTCCCATTCTTACTGTTTCACTTGTTTCCCCCAAAACATAGCCTAACAGCACTCTTCTTTTGAGTCTAATATCTCTCAAACTATCAACAGTATTTTTGGATGGTCACATGAGTATGTTTTTCACGCTGCACACACACGCACACACGCACACACACACACACACACACACACACACACACACACACACACACATACACAGACGAGAGCATATTGTCTATATTCATTTTCATTTGGATGATGGATCAGTTCCATATTTATAAACAGATTCTACATAATTTTAATGTAAGTGGGAAAATGTCTTGGAAGATGAATTGAGAGAAAAAAAATCAGATCCAGCCTGAGGGCCACCATTTGGGGATCCCAGCTCTAAATGGATAGACATTAAGGATATCTAGACATGTATTCAGGGACATGTGCTTCTTTTACAAGAATGAATGGTGTTCATAAAATGAACATATTCAACATTAAATGAGTTCAAATGATCTATGCCCAGATACTAAATGCTGTAACCACTCCTTTTTATTCTTTTGTTATTAAACATATTTGTGCATGTTATGTGCCTGTAGACACTCGTAGTGTCCAAGACTCATGGCATCCGTTTTTTTCTTTTCTTTTTTTTCTTCTTCTTTTTTTTTTAACATTTCATGCTGCATACACAAATTTCACACTTCCCTGCCATCAAACTAGTCTCAGTGATGCTACATGGCATTGCAAGCCATTCTTCATCATCATTGTCAGTCCCGCATGTGAGCCCAGGGAATATTGTTTAATAACATTAATATAATAATATTTTAGTCTCTCTGTGCATTAATTCTATTTAGGACCCATCAGAATAAATTGACGTTCTGATGAAGTCATCTCGCTTCTTGATCGTGACTCTCTGTAGCTGTATTTTGGTGGAAATTAAGAGAGCGTTACCAGGACACACAAGGTGACATGTCTGTACTTTGCAACAAGTAAGTACAGTGTTTGTATTATGGAACTTTGAAGAACCTGCAGTGTCTCATTAGTGTTGCACCTTTCACTGTACACTATTAACAAGTGCTAGAGGTGGCTGGGATTTACACATTGAAAAAAAAAAAAAAACATGATTTTAATTAATATTGCACAAGCCTTGACTCCTTATGTATCTATAATTGTGTTTAGCATGTAGTGTAGAATAGCTTGGCTTAATGGTGATGCCACGAGAGAAATGTAAAAAAAAAATGCATACTAATTGAAGCAGCATGTAATTAAGAGACTCGAGAGCTCTCTCCTCAGTGGGATGCTGAGGATTAAAAACATGGAAAAGGAACTAGAGTCAGCATCCCAACCCACAGCTGTAGTGCCTATTCCCTGTGCACTAACTTCAACACTCTACCTGCACACTGCCAGGGGACGTTTCATTTCTTATAGACTCATTCACTGATTGCAGTGCTCTGTAATATCCGACTAAGTGGAGATCTGAGACTTCAGCATGCTGGCGTTTTAGGACCCAAAGTACTGTAAGACCAACATGCTGTTTCCAAATGAGACATCTAAAATGCCAAACAATGTCTTCTCTCTCATTTAAAAGGGATATGTCAGCTGGATTGGTGACAATACAGGGGATTTCTAGAACACCTGAGGAAACCCAGAATCCTCCTCTGAGATTTCCACATTGTGTTCAGCACCCTCAGGGCCAGATTACTGAAAAGACTCTAAGTAAGGACAGGAATATGGAAGCTGTTCTTCCTTTTTTCTTCCTTCTTGATAATTACTGGCATCCATATTGGCTCACTGTACAAGGAGAAGTGATAATTTTGTTGTGATATCCTTTTGGGAAATTAATTCATTTGACTAAAGTGACTTAGTAATTACAGTGACATCAAGGTTAATTGCCAAACCCGCACTTCCGTGCCAGTGTCCTGTCAAAAATCCCCACGCAATCTGTTCTGGAAATGGCAGCCAGAAGCTACACACGGGTATGGGAAATATCTGACCTATATGAAGTTCCCTCCGCATTGCTTTGTTACAAAAGCTTTTGAGCAAAAGTATTATCCAGAGACTTGTTAGTATGTTGCTATGATTTCTAAAGATAAATGCATATCTTTTCCCCAAGTGGAACAGCTGAGAAAGTGTGATTACAAAACTATGAAAAGGTAGCATAGGCAGCATGGTTGTGCAGTGGATAGGTTCATGGCTCCAGAGCCCCTGAGTTGATCCTATGCTCAGGTTACTGTCTTTACATATTCTCCTTGTGTTGATGTGGGTTTCCTCTGGGTTCTCCAGTTTTCTCCCACAAGTAGGTACATTGATTATTAAAATGAGTTATGTGCATGATGCCCTGTGATGGACTGGTGATGTATTTCCACTTATTCCCACTGGTTCGCTATATACCCACTGCAACCTTGAGCAGGATCAATTACTATAGATGAATGAATAAAAAAGGGAGAACAGTTTGTCAAAAATGTTAGTAGAATTCAGACTTTTATTTTTTTTTATCTGCTGACACGATCCCAACTAAAACCACTAACAATAACTACAATAACAATATATACAACAACTAATAAATATCAAACATACTAACATACAAACATACTATTAATATAATAATAATAATAATAATAATAATAATAATAATAATAATAATAATAATAATAATAATAATAAACACTGATCAGCCACAATGTTAAAACCACCTGCCTAATATTGTGCAGGTCCCCCTTGTGCTGCCAAAATTCCCCATTTTTCCTGTTTCCAACACATCAACTTTGAGAACTAACTGTTCACTTGTTGCCTAATATACCCCACCCCTTGACAGGTGCCACTGTAATGAGAAAATCAATGTTATTCACTTCACCTGTCAGTGGTTTTAATGTTATGGCTGACATCATTATATCATACCCATAATCCTAGCTGAAGGTCATATGCAGTGTTAAGGAGTAGTTACAAGCTATAAGTATTGCTGCTACTAGCTTAATTAAATTTTGAGAGGTGTGGCAGTAGCTAAGTTATTTTCAAAACAATGTAGCATTTCTAGTGACAAGTTACTATTTCACCAATTTTTGGCACAATACACCACTACGTAGGTAAGCTTGTAGCTTAACACTGGTCATACACTCTAAAAAATGCTGGGTTCATTTTTTCTACCCAACCGCTGGGTTGAGAATAACTTGATAATTTTCTGTCAGAGAGTTACTTCAGAATGTTTCTTACCCTGTTTCTAGCTAATTATCGCTCAGTTTACATTTAACAGAAAACAAAGTTAAATATAGTTAACTGTGATATGTAGTATTTTGTCTGAAAGTTGCTTGGTAGTTTTTTGTGTCTGCTTGTAACTATTTTGAACTGCATTAAGGTTTACATTTAATTACAAACGTTATTCATCAACCCTCTTATATGATTATAATAATATAGATAATAATATATGCTCTTATATATATATATATATATATATATATATATATATATATATATATATATATATATGTAATAATAATAATAATAATAATTAATAATAATATAATTATGCCTCGCTGATGTTGATGCAGCTTCTAGCCCTCGAATTATAATAATCCTTCTTTTTTATTTAGTTTGTATTCATCTGACCATTTTCTCTTGGTCTGTTTCTCTGCCATTTGTCCTCTTGGAGTTTAACAAGTTCTCATCAACCACATTTGCCATCGCTCTTCTAATGAATTTTCCTCTCGCTCTGCCTCCACCCCTCATCCTTCAAACACACACGAACCCCCTGATCTGTGTACAAATATAGATTATAACAAATCAAGATTAAAACAAAAAAAGGCTTGAAATATGTGAAAGTTTCACATTTTTAATTAAATTACACAAAAAATTAACTTTTCCACGATATTAAATTTTTTTAGATGCACCTGTAAGGTCTCTAACTACAATAAAATCTCTGAAAATATAAAAGCTGATTAACAACCTATTAGTCTTTCATTCTTGAAATTTATCTTCATTTGTCCTTTTTTTTTGGGGGGGGGGGGAGTAGGTGGGGGTTGCATCCTTTTATATCAAGCTACTCTAAAGAAAAATTGTTAACCAAAAAACAAAAACGTGAAAGATTTGCATACATTCATATTTACCTGGAAAGTAAGATTGAGATGAGTCTGAGTTAATATTGTTTAGTAGCATTTCATTTAGGAAGGTTTTATCAGGGTTAATCAGGAAAATATTTAATCGACTACAAAATCTGAAAATCAAATGCATTTACGCTTATTGCTAAAGAAGCAGTACCAAATCACAAAGCTGTGTAAGGAATTAATTGCATACACACGCTCAACTGTGCACACTCATGCGTGCACACACATTTATATTCACCCCCACACACTATAGCTAAACATGTAGCTAATAAGGGCTTAACAAAATCAAATCAAAAAGTTCTAAGACTCTAATCTCTTTCAGAAACACACACACACACACAGACACACACACACACACACACACACACACGCATACAGGCAAGTGGATGATCAATGGTCATGTCACAGTGTGAGCTTTCTAGCCTGCTGGCCAGGCTGGGGTCCTGAATCCTGAGCTGCAGCAGAGGCTGGCATTAGCAAATGTAAGGCGAGGGATGTCAGTGTGCATCCCAGGAGGCCTTGGGGCCACAGCCAGGAGCACACAGCGAAAGGTCAGTGCTCAGCCACGGGTGATTAATAAGGCCCAGCCGTGCGGCACCGGCATCATCAATAGCCCGAATTAAGCAGATGTCCCGTCCCCGAGTGAGCCACACACAAGAGGAGACTAACTAATCAGACGCACAGCGAGCCGTTACAGCCACAGTGGCAGGCTGGCGAGGGTCAGAGAGCAGCACAACATACACAGGTAACAGGTGGCAGTACTGCATCAGAGTCACTACTCAATCCAAACACACTGCTGCGCCTCTGTCCAAGTTGTACAAATCGAAATGTGGCATTTCAAGCTGCACTAGTGTTTAAAATGTTTCCAGACCGGTAATAAAATTATTTCAATTACACTGTATATTAAAAACAGGGGCACCGCTAGGGTTTCTGGTCCCCCTGGCTAATTTGTACATCCCCCCACCCCCAATTATCTTTTCTTATTGCCATGTGTAAAAACAATCATTATCAATAAGCATAACAATTATTGCATATTCAATAAGAGACTATAAAAAATAAATTTGAACAGTTTATTAAATTAACTGAAATTATGCATTTATAACTATATACAAATAAGTATATATATATATATATATATATATATATATATATATATATATATATATACACAGTACAAGTAATTACCACCATTGTACTCTCTCTCTCATACTCAGACACTATAGAAACTCAGTCTGGATGTCTTTATAAGCTGTCGACTTGTAATTTCTTATTCCCCAAGTACCAAGAACAATGAACTTTAATATTATTATTATTATTATTGTATTTATTATTATTATTATTATTATTATTATTATTATTATTATTATTAATTGAGTGAATAATAAGTTTCACACACCAGCAGCTCCAGAAGGAAATGTGGAAATTATCTCAAACAGTGACAGGATCATTGAATCAGTGAGTTTGTTGATCTACTTTGTTGAATCAAATTGGTTCTATTCGTGAATGAATCATTCAGACTGGTTTCATCAACAGGATTCTCCAATTCACTGAAATGAAACGACTCAAACAATTCACTCACGGATCGGACATCATTACGACACTTAAACTCACTCGGTACAATTAAAGCAGATTTATATGAATACATTAAATTTCGATCTATTCCTCACAGAGAGCTTTTGCAAGGCTTCATAAAGCTTGAATATATACACAACACTGGACTAGTTTTATTGTTGCTTGGTGCTTTTCCATCCTTTTTGAATGTCAATACTCCATTACTATTGCTCGATTGCATGGAAAAACATACATTCTTGCAAATATTGTGGTCCAACTTCCAATGATAAACGTCAGGGTGAGCAATTGATAGAATTTCAATTTTATATTAATTATAACAGCTTCATACAGGCTAGCTTCAGAATCATAGCACAAACATAAATCACCTTATTATTATTATTTTTTTTTTAAACTGGGTGGCTAGCGGTCTTCCTCATCTTGCTCTCTCCTCTTGTTCATGTTTTTGTTTACTCTTTTGGTATCACAATTTTGTCTGCACTATCTCTTGCCATCTACCTCATCTACAACAGTGAAGCGCCATGTTTCTGAATAATCCTCTGACATCCTAAGGGGACACACACATGCACTTGGCACAGTCTGAGGACATTCATTATAGCGTGCTTCTTAATAGATTATTGCGCAAATAGGCCATTTCAATACCAAAATCATACAGGTATGGGGTTCCGCTTGGCCCCCTGTCTGATCAACACCCTTAGAATCATCCAAATCCTCACCCCCCATTATGGCATCCCTAATTACAAAAATATTGGTATACACAGAATCTTTTTGTTTTGTATGTCTGGCCCCTGTTTAAATACATTAGCTCCAAACCTAGGACATAGGTTTGAACCTAGAACCTAGAACCTAGAACATGTTTTTTTTTTTTTTTTTTCAAACAGTAAATGTATAGTCTATTAAATATATACAGTGTATCGGTAATTTGACTTTTCCTTTTGTTAGATTGAGCTCAAAACAGGGGAAATGTTCAAACTTAATATTTCTAACAGCTGATCAACTATTCATCCACGATTCCTTGCTCTCATCTTTCAGGAAATCACTCAAGGAACGCACATATACCAAATAAGACATATGTTGGCTGCTGTTAACACATTATTAATAATTAATTACACACCTATATCCATAATCAATCATACTCATGCATTTTAAACAATCAAATGTCTGAATGCAACTTTGTGGTTACAAGCATAATAATTACAGGTTAACACATAGAAGAAAATAGGCAATTTCAGATGTTATTATATTATTCTTGCAGTCCTTGATCTTTTAGAATATATGAGGTGTCCTCATGCAGTTGGTGTGACCGGTGTGATAAAGACTGTGATAAAGAAGGAGAAATGGGCAAGAGAACAAAGGTTGTGTTGATTGTCCTTGGGGCCTGGTTGGGTGAGTCACCCCTTTTTCCCCAAAGTTATCAGCTGAGGGTCATCCTGTAAGCTAGCCACCATGTCTCAGACAGTGGCCTAGATCAATGAGAGGTTTGCTCATCTCAGAGGGGTCATCCATTTGTTCACAGGACACTGAGAACCCAGCAACCAGCCATCTGCACACAGGGGCTCATGATTTAAGGCTTATGTGATGGGTGATCTTATTCTGCTTGTGTGCTGAGGTCCTACAACAGTAGGTATGAATGTAATGAAATAAATTATATGGAATGAACAGATAATGTGCTCTAAATGGATATAAGTGCAGAAATTAATCTTTCTTTTTTTCTTTTTCTTTTTTTTAAAGCTTGTCAGAGTGGTTCAAAGTGCATCTGGTTGAGACTAATCTTAGTCAGAAGCACTTCTCTAAGATCCCATGAGGTTTTCACTTTCATGCAAGCTTGGAAAAAGTGGACAAATATGAAGCTCATGGGACAAAGAAATTAAAATGAATGTGCACACTCATTCAGTGTTCATTCATTCATCCTTAGTAACTGCCTGGTCATGGCCACATAGGCTACTAATATGTTTATATTTTGGGAAATAGAACCAAATAAATTCATTAGAAATTAATGGTACAAAAAGAAATAATAACTGTCTGAGCAGGATTAAAAACTGTGCATCTCTAATTGGGATCAATCATGAACTGGAGTCATGTAGCTGAGAGTTTTTAGCCAGTATTCACAGACCATCCTTATATTGCAGGTGTTTCTACCTTGTTTTCCAGTGTTTCTGGGGGCACAGAGGTACAATTCATATTTAATATGATACAAAAAATACCCTTTCAGTTTAAACAATGCTCACTTTGAGTTTAAATCCGAATACAAATACAGATGTGGATATTTGGAGCCCTAAACAGATACAGATAATGGCATTATAATACATCCCTAATATACTATATATGTTGGCTGTTTAGAGTCTTATCTGTGTTTTCATTGCAAGTGTAATTCCCTTCACAAACAGTAGAGGGCTCTAAAAATGATAAACTGCTCTTTTAAGTTTCTCTAACCATTCATTGCTTACAGTATGTTAAAAACCCTGAGGCAACAACAGTTACCACATAAACTGGATTCAGCAAAATAGTGTATGTGCCTTTAAGTGCTCACGTTTCCCCAGAGACATAGGAATAGCTTAAACTGAACTGGGTTTCAAAATGTGGAGCCTCTCCAGATTTTCCCTGAGACAAAATAGCCCATCTGTTATCCTTAAGTATTTATCACTTGCAGTGAAATAAACCAGTGTAAAAATACCATCCATCTTCTATGAGTTAGGCAGGAATCTTAAGTGTAACTTATAGTCCCTGAATTAGTGATTGAATATTTGATGCACACGAGGCAAGATGCGTGATAGTTAAGATAATGAGGCAAGATAAATTGTTGAGCGAGGGAAAAGGCAAGAACATGATGAGATAGAAAGAGAGGGATTAAGAGCAAAATAAAGTGTGAGTATTAAGCAGAGACAGAGGGACAAGTATAGTAAATATAGAGGGACAAGAGACAGAGACGTGTAAATTGACAGAGACAGAAACAGACACATAGAGTGAGAGTCTCATACAACGTGAGAGTAATAGGAATACAGGGAGAATAATTGGACAACAGTAAACAGAGCAAGATGCAGGGGAAGTGAAGACAACAGCCTGGGATAATGCAGCCCAGGTGGCACTGCTCATCTCCAACAACTAATAAACACTCAATTAGTAGTGCTTATGCGCTATGCGTTATTGTTCCTACAGCTTTCAGGCAGTAAAGACAAAGTGTTATTTGAGCTTTTGTTCTTGAATAAAAACAATTCTTGCAAGTGGATTCAGATCTTTAGACCTTATGTAAAAATAGTATATAAGGAAGCTCTTGCCACCTCAAACTAAACACAGAGCATGTTCATTTATAATTATTTAATTCTGTGCAGCAGTGAAAGCAGCTTGGTCTTGATACATTTACATTACATTTATTCATTTAGCAGACGCTTTTATCCAAATTGACTTACAAATGAGGAAATATAAGCAAAGTGATATATCAAGCGGAGAACAATACAAGTAGTGCTACAATACAAGATATTGTTCTAGAGGAGTTTTTTTTTTTTTTTTTAAATAATGTGGGAGTTGGCAGGTTTGGGCTTAGTTAAGTGTTCACTGAAGATGTGAGTCTTTAGCCATTTTTTGAAAATAGTGACAGATTCTGCTGTCTGTTCTTTCCACCACTGAGGTACAGTTAGTTTGAAGGTACTGGAACAGGACCTTGAGCCACGCTGAGTAGGCACTACTAAGCGTCAGTCGCAGATTGTGTGAGGGAACATAAACCACAAAGAGAGTGTTGAGGTAGGGGGGTGCTGTTCCAGACAAGGACTTGTACGTGAGCATCAAGGCCTTGAATTTGATGGGGACAGCTACAGTAAGCCAGTGGAGGGAGATGAAGAGGGTGTGACATGGGTCCTTTTGGTTTGGTTGAATATGAGGCGTGTTGCTACATTCTGAATCATCTGAAGGGGTTTGATGGAGCTGGCTGGGAGACCCGAGAGTAGAGTGTTGCAGTAGTCCAAATTTGACAAAAGCACAATAATACGAAAGCCACATTTGTGGTAATTTAACATAAATGCCATTTTTACCACAAAGATGTAGTATCAGTATGAAATCATTAAATACCATGATTTACTTTATGTTACTTTATTGAGCTATCAGTACACTGTGTTGATAAGTAAGACGTTCCTGTCTCAGATGCTGAGACTCCTCCCAAAAGTCAAGAAATACATATTTTTATTCTGTTTCATTTATTTTTAGACTGTACAAATCCCTGTGTAAGATGTTACTATAACAAATGATAATGTATTGGAGCGAAAGTATTAAAATAAACCTGTGATATGAATTACAGTCAGCACTACTGTCAGAGCAGCTGTATGGTAAGTTGAAAGAACATTAATCAACACCTTCTGACAAGTCAGAATTGAACAGCACTGTGGTATAAACATATTTAATATGTATTCATTCAACTCCAGTCCTTTTACTGCCTGTGCTGATGTTCTGAAAATAAGAACATGTCCATCACACCCACATACGCCAACACTGTAACCTTGCAACTTGAACTTTTGAGAAGTTTTATTTTGAATAACCATACAGTGTTGTCCGATTTTGTTTGCTTTTATAGGAAAATTAAAAATGTCATAGGAAATGGTGCTAATTTTAGCCCCAGCCCTAACCATAACCTGAACCTATATAGCTTTCTTCCAAAGCAGGTTGTGTGAATTATTACAAATATCCAAGTGCGAGACATGGTTGGATTTAGTGGCTTATTTCTTTGCTTGTGTTATATTCACAAAATTTCAATTTCTAGCCTTGTTTTACCTTTATTTTGTTTTGTATAGAACAGCAAAAAAATCTCTGTGGCTTTAACATCATATGCACCTGTACAGATCACATCAACATTAAACTGTGCGATAAATAGTAATGTGTACATCTACAATCTGATTGGCTAATCTATTAACTGTAAAAAATTATGGATGAACATCCTCTACAGCTTCACGTTAATCATAGCTCAACGTTAAAATGACAGCTAGCTGTTAACATGACAACACAGAGGCCTGATCCATGGGGGGAGGACATGTTTCCTATACATATGGAGACAGCTCATTCATCACACTTTAGGATATGACAGGAGCACAACCCCATCAGTGGATCCACGACACCTCATCAAGGTGAGAGGGTTCCTCCAAATGACATCTCTGTTGCACCTGTGTGTGGTGCTAGAGTTTATTTTGATATTTATTGGTTTGTCAGTGAGTTGTGACTGGTGATTCTTTGTGATGTGTAAAGTCTTAGTTAATGATATATTGAAAAAAAAAATTAAGATTTCCATAATAAGATCAGTTTAGCTAGAATGTAAACATCTACAGTGTTGTGGAAAAAGTATTTGCCTCCATCTGGATTCCTACTGTGTTTCTGTATATCTCATACTAAATTGTTTCAGAAATTAAAACAAAGTCTAAGGTAAAAAAAAAAAGGCAACCTGAGTAAACACAAAATCTAGTTTGTAAATGGTATTTATTGAAGCAAAAAAGTTCTCCAATACCAACTGGGCCTGTGTGAAAATATTTTTGGCCCTGTGATAACTAATTCCCCAAATCTATGAAACTGCGTTCATAATGGGGTTCAGCTGGACTAGATGCAACCAGGCCTGATTATTGCAAACCCTGTTCAATTAAGTCATCACTTAAATAGAACTTTTTCAACAGCATACGGTTGGTTAAAAGGTCTTACCCAGTAACACACTATGCCAAAGTTGAAAGAAATTCCAGAAATGATGAGGAAGAAGGTGATTGAAATACATCAGTCTGGGAAAGGTTACAAAGCTATTTCAAAGTCTCTGGGACTCCAAAGGACCACAGTGAGAGCCATTATGTCTAAATAGAAAAACTCAGTAGTGGACCTTCCCATAAGTGGCCGACCTTCCAAAATTCTTCGAAGAGCACAGCAACTACTCGTCCAGGAAGTCACAAATGATCCAAGAACAACATCAAAGGACCTACAGGCCTCTCTTGCATCAATAAAGGTTCATGACTCCACTATCAGAAAGACACGGGGCAAAAATGGCATCCATGGAAGAGTGGTGAGGTGAAAACCACTGCTAACCCAGAAGAACATTAAGACTTGTCTGAATTTTTCCAAAACACACCTTGATGATCCTGAAACCTTTTGGGAGAATGTTCTGTGGACTGATGAGTTGAAAGTGGAACTGTTTGGTAGACAGAAGTCCCGTTACATCTGGCGTAAACCAAACACAGAATTCCACAAAAATAACATCATGACCTACGGTCAAGCATGGTGGTGGATGTGTGATGGTGTGGGGATGCTTTGCTGCTTCAGGGCCTGGGCGACTTGCAATAATTGAGGGAAGCATGAATTCTGATCTCTACCAGAAAATCCTAAAGGAGAATGTCCGGTCTTCAGTCCGTAACTCAAAACTCAAGCGCAAATGGATTATGCAGCAAGGCAATGATCCAAAGTATAGGAATAAGTCCACCTCTGAATGGCTCAAAAAAGGCTAAATAAAAATTTTGGAGTCAAAGTCCTGACTTGAAAAAATTGGGTTGCTGTGGCAGGACCTTCAATTCAATTCAATTCAATTCAGTTTTATTTGTATATCACTTTTAACAGTGGACATTGTCCCAAAGCAGCTTTACAGAGTTATGTAGATTAAGGAAATAAATTTTAAATGTATGAATTTATCCATAATAAGCAAGCCAGAAGCGATGGTGGCAAGGAAAAACTCCCTGAGATGATACCTTAAACGAGCACCCCAAAAATAGTTATAGTAATAGTAATAGTAATACATTGTGATCCACAGAAAATCTTACAATAGGTTGGGCTTGTTATTTACTTGCAAAGTCCTTAACTATGTGTGCTCTTTTTAGCATCTCATGACAGCAAGGGTGCAAATTCCTAAATGAGAAAATGAATGTGATTTCTCTTGAATGCAATGCCAGGTTTGAGCTATCAAAAAAAGGTGAAAAGGAAGAAAACATGCAGAGATACTTACACAAAAGGTCAAGTACTTATGGACAGCTAAAAATGAGCTCTTTAAGTGCCTCTGACAATCAATTACAATTCAGTTTCACTTTATGAATTCACTATGCTTTTAGGCTGCCTTGTTTTAATAACTTTATGTGGCCCTTAACCCACGTTCTAAATCTCATTTCAGTCTTCTGCCCATTTTCTAATATGGCAAACACAAGTTCACACACAGTCACAGGCTTAAGCAGGTTGTCATGCACATTGGACATCATTCTTGTTGATGTGTTTAGTAGGCTGGTTTCCCCAGTCTCTGTTTCAGTGCAAGTCTTTACCACGGCCATTTGTTCACTCCGACAATCAAACAAGGCCTTAGAGGTGACGACAAGGACGACAGCGATGGATTATGCATCAATTTGCTTACATAACCGAATCATGCCCACAGAAGATGGATTGCACTGCAAACCAGTCTGGACAAGCCATGTGGATATTAATTCAAAGTTTGATTCATATATTTAACAGCCAGCAGTATGTGGAAGAGTGTAGACTGGCTCTAATTTAGACGCATTATGGATTAAAGAACCTTACAATGCGGCTAAACTTCAGCGATCTGGCTCGCATTGACACACAATCACATTACGGGTCTTGAAATATGGGAGCGCCTGTTTCCTATAACTATGAGCAGGCTAAAGAAATTCCGACACTTGAGCACAGAAGGGAACAAGGAAGAGTTAAAATACTTCAGAGGGCATTGCCATCAGTGTGCATGACCACTTATCAATTTAACACAGCACTCTTCTCCTGTAGCCAGTTCATTCCAGCATCTGAACACATAACAATCCCATCTCCAGCCCTAATTCAACGTCTTCTTTGCTTATTGCCTTCCCTGCTTGTTCCTCTGAAACTTATATTAAGCGTAAAAAAATAGAAAACATCATTAAGCTGGAGATAAGAGGCTGGAGCATTCATTTGAGCATTTGGGTGACATATCAGATCCATTTAGAGGAGACAAATTGATTCAATTTTCCACTGTTTGTATCAGGCTTAATTCTGTGCACCTCAGTTAACTGTGGCGCAGTGTTGTTATAGGGCTTTTTTTTCCTCCCATATGTTGTGATGAGAACATCAAGGGAAAATCCTCTTTTTGCACAACCTAATTTAGATGTAAGTGGAGAGATGAAGGCATGGGGAGAAAATGATTAATGATAAATCAAAACAGCAGATTAAGAAACAGCGCTTATTTCATTTATCTATGCTATTGTACATTAAATGTTAACTTACCAGTGAGCAATGCATTCATTTATTTTAGAGAACATCTACGGCCCATGAGAAAATGGAAAATATACAGAATCCCATAAAACATATTATAGATCCTATTTTTTGTATTTACAATTATATTAAAAGACATATTAATTAAACTCCTCCAGCTCCTCCAAAGTAAGCATCAAAATATCTAAAATACTGTATAGTATAAGTATTTGGAATACAATATTTTTCATCAATATGCTTTGTTTTTGTCATAATAGGATCTGGAACAGCATGGCTGGAAACATGTTATTCCAATAGAGTATGTGCTGCCCAAGCATATCAAATCAACTCCAACAAATTCAAGTATATTTTTGGTCAAGCATTTTTGGGTTTTTGACAGGAAGACTGAAAAAAAAAAAACCTCTTTAAGTTCTGTTTGGTTCTGTATATCATGCTCTGTTAACCGTAACCTCACTCTGGAAAAGAAAATTGAGCTTTCGCAAATAATGTGAAATATTCATAAGTCCCAGGCAGAGACCTACTGTACACGTGTGTCTTGAATAACAATGCTTTTATTTTTATTGCACCTTCATAAATACAGTCTGGTCTCAATATGCAGAGGAGTACCACCAGCAGTGCTTTGGGTCTTCAGTACTTCACCATGGGCCGTATTCAGAGTTGGCGAAAAAGTTGTATCAGTAAAGTGAAAGTTACTCATATTCAGAGACTGGTTATGCATTTGATTTTCTGGCCCCATTCAGATTATGCAAATGATCTGCATGTAGTTCAGGCCTCCAGGGTTGCAAGATGTTTGATGAGCAGAAGTGTCTGAGACAGGATTTTTCAACAGCACTGTTAAACACAATTACTTACTTTTAAACCTGAAAAATTAGGGAAAGGAAACGTAGACTGAACAGTATTTTTTTTTTCTGTCAGATGTGTCAAGGAGGAAACATTTTTGTTTTTAAATGAACATTAAAAAGACAAATGTAATGATATATGGATGAGAAGATGGCAATCATTGAAATAAACATAATAGGAGTCTAGCTGATTGTCAGTACTGTATACTGCTGCATAAATAGCCCTAATTGGAATTATCACCTAAAATCACTGCATAGTTTGGATAAACAGAGCAAACATTAATCTGTTACACTTACAGCACACTTT
Organism: Ictalurus furcatus; assembly: GCF_023375685.1. Classification (NCBI taxonomy): domain Eukaryota; kingdom Metazoa; phylum Chordata; class Actinopteri; order Siluriformes; family Ictaluridae; genus Ictalurus; species Ictalurus furcatus. The sequence goes on from NC_071273.1 coordinate 12,577,737, forward strand.
ATGCAAGTGTTTTTTATAACTTTATCCATAAAAATCTGGTCCTTAAGATCGTAAGTAATGTCTCCATTTAAGATTTAATCTCCTCTGATGTCCTCTGTGTGGAAAAATCCTTTTCATGAACTTTAAATAGGCGATTACTTCATTAATTGTGTCATATTTATATATTTAATATTGGCCTCAAATGGCATTCCATAGTTAGTTGAATGTATTTACAGCCCAAAATATGAATTTCAATGTCACATTTTATCGCATATTGACATATATTAAACTGTCAGACAGTGGCACTATATTTAATATCACAAGAATATCGGGCTTAAGTTCAAGGTGAGAAACAGACTCTTCTGTTTTAGGCAAACTCAGAGTAGTGCTTGAATCCATAGTTATGTCTGAGATATGAATACCAATGTGCATAATTCAGTATTAAATCCTCACTGCAAACACTTAATTCAACTCTAAATACAGGCGTATTTTAGTAGTAAAGACCACAGTAGATTTACTGTATAGTATTTAGTAGTATTTGCTGTGTGTCTTCCTGCTTCTACTTAATGCATAAGATCAATTATCTGAACTTTTCTCCACTGCAAACCCATAATCCTTTCTCACTTTCATAGAACTTACCAAACAAACCAAAATGGAGCCTAAATGCAGATGGCGTGTTAATTTCCCCACGTTTTGGCCACATCCCCAGAAACATTTGGTGAGGTGTGGAAGGAATCAGAAGCAATACTGCTCAGGTTAATGGCACTGGTGTTTTTGTAAGCCACCATATCAACTATTAATTACGTGGTGATTAGAGTCAGCTGGTGATTATTAATCACAGCCTGAGGAACTTATTGTCCTTGTGCTCGATGAGGACACAGCCGGCCCTTAAGCATGAAGGGGAGCGAGTTCCAACAAAGAAAAGTGAGACAGAGGGAGAGAGAGAGAAGACAGAGATAGAGAATAAGAAAGACAACAAAAGACAGCAGAAATGAGTTACGCTTGAGACAGAGAGCCATCATAGCAAGCTGAGTAAAATGTGGCAGAGATTTAGAGTGAAAGAAAAGGATCAGAGGACACAGACAGGCACACAGACAGGTACAGAGCCTCAATGAAGAAAAATATATCAAACTAAATCAGAGATCAGAAAAAAAAGATTACACATTTCAAATTAGACCATATCCTGCAAATATCACGTTACAATCCATTTCACGGGTTTTAATAAGGTTATATCTACCTGCTACTGAGTTTAATAAGGTTATCTACCTGCTGTATGGAAACACTGTACGCAGAGTTTTTGTGTTGTATATATCATGTTCTTTCTATTTGTATATATGCTGTTGAAAATTTCCCCTGATACATCTGTCCATCTGTGCACCTTTTTATACATTTCCTAAGACACACAATCACGCATCTCATTTTAATCAGTCTTCCTCCCCACCAGCCCTGTTCAAATATTGAGACTTAATACAGTTATATTCTTTGGAGAGGAGATTCTATGAAATCCATTTCTCTTTTTTAGGCTTAATCTTTTCGGATGTTTGCTATTTATTCTTCACATGTGGTAATTGAGACATGCACTTTCAAGCACTTTGGCAAGTATGTGGCCAGAGCAAAAATATCTGATTACAATTTAATTGCCTAGGGTCAGCCAGCGATTTCTGGCCAAAAATGTTATACATAACATTACACATACTGTAGAACAACTGCTGACACTTTTTAAGTTCTCTCACACATTAAATGCATTTAACTAAAGATTATCTAATAACACAACATGGTTTGAACCAAACACAATGATTAAGCATGCAGATTGCAGGATGCAGTGTAGGAACACTTTACTTATAGAGTTTATAGAACTAAACAACAATGAACTGATGGAAACCCGTGATGACAACTGACATCAATCAATACTAATATTTATAGAGCTTCAAATAGGCATTATCTGACAAAATGACCGTTTCTTGTCAAATGTGATGTCAATTTATTGATTGTATTGACAGATTTTTGTTGATATAAAGTGTCTTGTGACACTTTTCCAGGATGATTTACATTACAATGACAACTGAGTTTGTAGTTCAGTGTATTTATTATACAGTAAGTCACATAATGTTAATGATCTGACATAACTTTCCAAATAAGGTTTACTGAGAAAAACTTAAAGTCTCCTGTACCTAGCACTTTGTAGAAACATCATGAAAACCTGCTCTATGACAGTGAATCTTTAAATCATTGGTTTCAAATATACAGGCCAGGCCAACTGAATTTAGACTCATGTTCAAACTTCAAATCGTCTTGTGGACCATAATTGAATTGTAAAAAGGAGCTAGGCTCAGTTATTCCATTAGGGAGCAAAATAGAGCAATAAACTCAGGTCCATAAACTCAACTACTGACAAAATGTGCTAATGATGTAATTGTTCATTAGCGAGCTAAGAATTTGATGCTGTAACCATGTCTCTGTCTAAAAGAAAATACTTAGAGCTAAGCAGCGACTGATATTGCACTGTAACAGCAGAGTTTTGTACAGCAGAATTGTTTCTCATTTCTGCTTATCAGATTTTAATGAATACTTATTACAAGGACATGATGCCATAATGACAAACTTTTTTTTTAGACTCTAATTAAAGTGAGTTTAATTTTAGTATTTAAGATTTTAAATACCAGTCACAGTGCCATGACACACATATACATGTGTGTGAGTTGATATATATGTACTGGGTGTCCCATAATTCCAGCATCATTGGATTAATGTATGTTTTTCGATTTTAATGTATGTTTTCATATGTTTTCTTACAGACCCTGATGTATCTGAGCAAGGAAGAACAAATCCAAATAATTCTACTAACTGAAATTTGTACATTGAGAGAAATGATGGACATATTTAGCAATTTCTGTAAATAAACACTTTTGTTTTGCAAGTTTTTTTATGTCTGATGTCTTTATGACAGCTGATGCTTGTGTGAATAAGCCTTTTGAAATATTTCTGTAGGGTCAGTTGTCATTAAATCTCTTACGAAGATGTCATATAGCCATATGATCACTACCCTTACATAAACCATTACCCATGATGTTAATTATTGGTTATAACCTTTCATTACATGTTAGTTATGTTTTCCTAAATTAGCGCCAATGAAAAACTGAAAAAAGCTAAATTTGGACACTGTTTGAATTGGTTACATTTGATTTAAAAGATGTTTTGTTTTTAGATTTTTTTTGATAGTATTCCTTAAGCTGGAGCAATTCACTGGATAGTTAAGAAATTAGTTAAGAAAAAGATACAAAGATGAGCAATAGGTCTTAACTTCATTGGGCAGCTATATAATATTTGGTATATAATGTCGCAAAATGGTGATTATGAAACAGCAAACCCAAATGATGTTTTGCTGAGCTTTATCAATCTGACAATCACCACCTACATGAACAACACATCAATACCTCAATATTTATTACTGTTCAACCTACACATTTATGCTAGATCCACTGCTTATGTCTCCTTTGCAAGTTTTGCTGCTCAGTATCTTTCACATTCTAGAAGTTTCCTCCCTGCTGTATTGCTCATCTCTTGTTATATAGTTTGTCTTTTTGTTAAATCTTTTTCTCTCTCTCATGTATTCATTCCTGTTTTGAAATTGTGTTTTACTTTTGATTTTCTGATGGATAGATGCACTGTTCATAAATATACTGTGCATAAATATTTTGTCTCTTTTCTCTCAGTTTTTTTCAATGTATTTTTTTCCCTTTACATTATTTTATTATCTATTTATTTTGTCTCTCTTCCACTTATTTCCTTCCCTTTTCCTCCCCTCTCTTAGGAGTTGATTTAATAGTTGATGTAAAAAAAAAAAACCAAAAAAAAAACCAAACAAAAAAAACTTTATATAAAAAAAAAATAATAATAATAATAAAAAAATAAAATAAAAAAATAAATCAAACATACTAAGGCCAGAGAAAAGATTTCCATGTGAAAGCTATAAAAGCAGGTTTCTCTTTGAACCTCAGCCTCGGCCATTTGCATAAGTTGTTTGAAGGACATTCTAAATCATTCCTCCTCACAAAATTGACAAATCTAAAGCTGACACTGTGCATAGAAAATGACACAAATAAGGAGAGAAAATTAGGGTGCTGAAAGATTTCACATAAATATAGCTATCAACAATCACTTTGGTTTGAGTTGCCAAAAGCCCATCATTACCATTACCAGACATCTAGGCCATCAAAGATGATCATCTCATAAATTCCATACACTGCATAACGGGCTTGTCACTCTGGAGGATGGGAAAAAATAATGCTTGGCGGATTTTTATCTTTCATAGTGTTTATGCTTATTAGGGCTCAGTGGGGCTCCTCGTGTTTATTTAATGAGCCCAAGGATTTCCAGCTCAAAGATTTTCACAGACTTAAGAACCACAGTTTCCCTCACATAAGAGATTGCTTCTCTGTTGTACACCTCCACCAAGAATGCAAAACAATTAATGATACAATTAATTGTTTGACTATGTATTAGGTTGCCTAAGTGGAAAATAACTCCTTATGAAATGACTGTGTTTTGAAATGTACTTTGTAGCTGACAAAAGTTCATTGTGAGATATCTTCTTCAGGGAAGAGTGGTTCAGGGTTATAAAAGTCCACCCACCTACCACGTTAATTGATTGGTTATTCCTGTTAGGGTTAAAGTATAAATCAGGAACAGCAATCCTCTCCCACTATTTGCAGTTTTTAGAAAAATGTATTTGTGTTTATTAATAATGCATGCATTTGTTGGAAATGTGCACAATGCAAGAGTTCTCCTCACTTATGAAACTACTCAAAACAAGGAAGCATGAGAAACCAATATGTGATGGCTTCTAGTAATAAAACTATAACAAACAACTAGATACATAGAAAGCATTCTCGACATAACTAGGATGATGAGAAACAAGAACATGCCATGATCAAGAATGTAAATCAGCTATATACATACAGCATGATTAACTAAAAATAAGACAAAGCGGACACAGATAACAGATTGAACACATGAAAAGCCAGTGAACGATGAAGGGAGGAGAAAATAGAGCCAAAACAGTAGCAAAAACACATGGGGAAATATGAACAAAACATGTGCAAGAAGCACTCGCCCACTGGGAACTGAAGCTCCGAAACATGATGCCCGGGACAGGAAGGATGTCCTGGACCACTAAGCGTAATATGTCCAGAGGTGGAGTGATGATGTAATAGCTTAGCAGGCAGCAGAGTGATAACGTCTTCTGTGAAATCAGGTGGCAGAGCGACAGCGTTCTCAGCAGAGCCAGGTGGCGTAATGATGACGTCCATCTTGAAGGATACAGGCAAAGTGATGACATCTCCACCAGATTCAGGTGATGGAGAGATGGCCTCCTCAGGCTGCAGGCAGAGTGATGACATCCTTGCCAGGGCCAAGAGGTGAAGCAACAATGTCCCCCACAGAGGTATGCAGAAAACCAGCAACTTCCTCTGTGAAAGCAATAGGTAGAGTGATGAGGGCAGAAGGCAGAAAGACTGGTATTTTCACCAGGGTGTTGACATCCTTGCTGGAGGCAAGTGGAGTGACAATGTGCCCAGTGGATTCAGTCTATGATCTTCATTACTATCCAAGATTTATTTTGTAATAAAATTCTGTTGAATTTTTGTTTCACATATTTTTTTACCAACAACTTGTTCTAATTTAATACAGTACCAACAAAGCTGTTTGACTACCTGCTGACATTAGCATCAGTGGGATTTCATCCCAACAGCATCTCTACCTAAAGAGTCTGATGCAGCAGTGCTTTAGTCTATTAGTCTGTTCAGTTCTCTCACCTCCTTATCTATACACTTTGCTCAAACAGATCAGTTTCCAAGCTTTGCGTGCAATGTTTGCTGTCTCTACTAATTCTATGTTCAATTTCCCAAAAATGTGAGATTGAACATCGCTGGAAAATGGTGAGTGAGAAAAGACGTGCTTGTTTCCTATTAAGCACCATTGCAACTGTGCTAGCCATGTCCCCCTGTGATGCCAGTGTGGCAGATACTCACACTAACTTCTCACAGGAATTGCAAAAACACAGCACCAACCAACAAATCGATAAGCACATCACAATTATTTCATTATTAGCATATTTAATGTGTTTCATGGTGGAGTTTTCCTTTAAACTATAATTCATAAGGGCCAATCCATAATTTATGTTCAATTACATGTCTTAAGTAGTGTCTTAAGTAACCACCATATCATGCTTCTGTAATGTTCAACATTAGTTTCAGTCATCTGCTGGCCTGAATGATAAGCTGGAAAGGCTTCTGAGATAAACGGTATAAGTGTGGGAGTAGAACCGAGTGAGAGCTGGAACCCAGCTCTCCTAGGAGCAGCGGTAATGAGGAAGAGGGCAGAACCAGGCTATAGCCACACAATGCTCATTACCATCTAACACAAAAGCAGTGTGCACACCACTTCTTCATTATATGGAGCTGAAAACACTAGTAGTGTGAGCAGTAGATTCTTCCTTCTTAATTCATTTCATACAGGAAATGTCATACCAGGAAAAAAATGTTCCCTTTTGGGCCCTAGATCTGATCTGTGGATAAAAGAAGTTCTACATACCTATATAGCTTTCAGAGAAGAGAGAAAAGAAGAACTGTGCAAAAAAAAACTATGCAAAAAAAACAAAAAAAACAAAAAACAAATGAAGTGTTTCTAGTACAGAGAGAGAGATGGAGCAGAAAGATGTCATTTAGCTTGTGAATTAGCTTCCTTGTTAGTTAGTGGAACGAGTCTGAGAAAGCGTGGGAAGAGAAGGGGTGCTTTGAGTATGTCGCTTTTATTTTTGCGCCAGTGTGGCATTGTTTCCTATGACTAAGCGGCTGTAACTCTGTTTACCTGCTATTATGACAAATGAGCACTGATTAATACCCAGAGTGCTGTGGGACTCTGGCCAGGCTCGCAGCACTCATTACTGTGCCTGTATTAAAAACGGCCAACAATTAGCCATTGTCCGTGAGGCCATTTCAAACACCTGTGCTGCCGCAGCCTCACACAGGCTTTGGACAAATGGAGATGTTTTAAAATCAAATAACCTAAGTGAACCGACGATTATTCTGATTAGGACAGTGGTTCAATCAGAGAGAAGGAGAATGTGAAAAATGTCTTCTCATTTTTGTTCTGGATTTAAACAGATTTTGGTATCATTGTTGTTCTGACAAAACTTTAACAGCTGCATTTGAAAACTAAGACCAGACAAAACAAACAAACAAACAAACAAAACAAACAAAGAAAGTCTTTTTAAGACAAGACACTACAAGTGAACCGAGGTAAATATTTAAAAATAATCAATATCAAGTCTTCTTACATTCATATACTGTTTTGAGCTTTTTCAAACAATAATGTGTGCAAATATGGCTTTGTCTAATTAAAGGTGTGTACATTTGCATACTTTGTAAAACAAACAAAAAATCTAGTCTTTTGATGTTAGACACCCCTAGTAGCATTGGTCTGGTTTCAGACTCACTTAATTCTATCGAAACCTGGTGTATTTGTGTTCAACTACCTCATCACTATTGTGCATGGAGAACACAACACAATTCACCAAAGTTTTTCTTTTTTTATTATTATTTGGTGCTATTATGCACATCAGATATTATGTGGAACTTTTCTGTGTCCTACAATGTTCCCCTGCCACTCATGGCACACGTGTTGTAGAAACCAATGATGTCATCATTGCCTAAAACACATACACAGGTTACTTTACTTCCTGAACAAGTGCAGACCCGAGTACGAGTTGAGTTCACGTTCATGGGAATCGCGACACAGTTCCAGTGCAACCGAACTCAGAACACCTCCTACAGGTATTCTTGGGTTCGGTACTGCAGTGTACTTCCTGGTCCGCATGACAGCTTTCTCATTACCAATTTGTCATGCAAACTGGGCTCTGTTTTGGATTAAACTGCCAGTGTGAAAGCCCCCTAAGAGACTTCAACAGTTTAAGAGATGCAGTTTATCCAAAAACTTGGCCAAAATTGTCATTTCTACCTGTAGTTTCTTGCCATCTGTCTTTTTTGAGCCTCCACAAAGGAAAGAAAATGGAAAGGAATGCAGGTAAAAGGTAGAGAAAATCACATAGACAGAGAGAGACAGACTAAGAGAGAGAGTGTGTGTGTGTGTGTGTGTGTGTGTGAGAGAGAGAGAGAGAGAGAGAGAGAGAGAGAGAGAGAGAGAGAGGGGATCTTGCATCCTCAGGAAGGATGGTTTATGACCCAGCATCTGGTGTGTATTGTTAGTCTTTAGCAAAACTCCAATCATCCACTCCTCATCGCTCACAGCCTGAGCAGGGAGGAGGGGAAGACAGGCTCCATCAAAATGTTATTCATCATAACAATGCAGCGCCAGCAATCCAGATATAAATGGGGGAAATGACAGGCTGAAATCCTTACATGTCTCCAGTTAAATTCCATTAGGAACAGAGAAAGATCGACTAGGGTCACACACACAAGGGCACTCGTGGATGCTTTACCGCTGTAAAAAGATAAGGTTTAAGATATAGTATTCCTCGTCATCAGAATTGCACTTTCAGGTCCTGCTAGACTGGGCAAATTGTGATACCCCCTTCTCTTATTACTGCACCTCTCTGGAAGGACACTGGCTTCATACGGTATTTACAGTGCTACATATGCAGTGGCTGTGGGCCAGAATATGAATGATGAAGTAGTTTCTTCTAAAGAAGCATAAGTAAGATTTATTTAGGATCATGAATGGCTTATCTTTCAGGGTGCATGTCAAAGAGGAGAAACAAAAGTACACAATGCAGGTGAACATTATTTGAATACCAGCTATGCAGTATGTCTGGTATGCTGCGTTCTTATCGTTACTGATTTTAATCACTACTGCCACCTAGTGTTATAAATCACATGATAACACAGAGGTCGTGCCACTGCACTCATCCCATCTCTCTCTCTCTCACTCACTGTTTGCCTACAAACCCCTTTTTATGAGCAGGGGTGGTTTCATTACTAATGAACATCACATTCTTTGCCTGGCACTGTGTGTGATGGAGAGAGAAAGTCACTAATTAGCTTCGGTCTGAATGGAGAAACACAGAGGACAAAACAGACACAGAATCCTTGCTGCAAGCAGAGGATTATGTGATAGAGCTCTCTCTCTCTCTGTGTGTGTGTGTGTGTGTGTGTGTGTGTGTGTGTGTGCATGCATGTGTGTGTGTATTTCTTGTGTGAAAAAAGAGGGAAATAAATGGAAAGGGTGATATTGAGGACAAAAGAGAAAAGACTGATTAGGAGGGGGGAAAAGGGAGCATGGAACCAACTGCATGTGTGTTTATGAAGGGGAAAGAGTAAGTGATTGCATGCACCACTGAGCTGTAGCTAGGTTAAAAAGGGGAAATGTGCTCCCCTTTCTGTGCGTGTGTGTGTGTATGTGTGTGTGTGCGCGCGTGTGTGTTTGTACTATATGTGTGTGTCTGCTTGTTACATGGATTGCTGGAAGAGGTGGCTGGAAACTGGGTGTACAGCTGAAAGTGGATGATAAATGACTCCTATTGGAAAAGATGACGAGACCCTGTCAGTCAGTGGGAAGTAGTATGAAACTGAGAGGCTGAACATACTTTCATGTCAGTTCACAAACAGACAAAAACTATCCTGTTGAAAAATGAGATCCATTACAGAGATGATACACAGTGTAAAGAGTGTAGACCTTAGTGTTTGATTGGGGTGATCACACTCATCCATAAACCGCTCAAAGGATCCTTCCACCCTCGTTCCCAAGTGGGACAAATTCCCTTAATTCCAAACCAAGCTCACAACAAACGGGCATCGACTTGGTTGAACAGTCATTGGTTTTGTTCCGTTTATCTGTTTTGTTATATTTTGTATTAAATTTGTCCTACAATTCTTGTGTTGCATATTCTTTTAACTGTTTATTTATTACTTAAAATTGCATGTCATATGATTTTTTAAAAAAATATAATTTATACCAAAAAGTAAATGGATTGTCAATGTGTAGGTATATCAAGATATATATAAAGATAAAACACTATAGCTATGATTTTTTTTTTTAATAGATTTTGTCAAACCTCCAGTTAGGTGTTTGACTTTTGTTATATTAAATTTCTCCATTCCTGTTGAGAGAAAAAAAAGCTTTTAAATAAACCAAGTAATAAATTGGAAAAACACAACAGTGGGTCTTAGTGACTGCCACTTTTTAGCATTATTCACAAAATATGCCCCATTTCAGTGGCTTTTCTGGGCCTGCCGGGTATGAATATATAAATTATACAGCAAATAATGAATCACATATATCACAAAAAATTGTTATGGGAAGTAAAGACAGAGCGCCACTGTAAAAGAAATGGAAAGATGTACTAGAAAATTTCAAAGTTAGATACCCAGTAATTTTCTCTAAACTTAACATCACAATAAAACATGGGTGCAGTTTTGTTTTCCTTCCAAGTCTTCCGAAAGAGTGTGCATAAGAATTATTTTCATGATCAGAGGCATCCTAAAAAAAAAACAGTTTAAAGGGCTTAAGAAAATGGATCATGGATTTTTGTGTCTGAGCTGCCAGTTTGGACCAGTTACTGACTAAGTAATGAATAAAGTGGAAACTCTGTATAACTGTCAAAAGTGATGTGGTAAACAATTAGTCTATGATAAACAAGCATCTGATATTTATAGTGTATCCATTCAGCCATCCATTTTCCATACCGCTTATCCAACACAGGGTAGCAGGGGAGCCTGGCCTATCCCAGGGGACTCTGAGCACAAGGTGGGGGACACCCTGGACAGGGGCCAGCCACACTACAAACAATTAGGAAATGCCAATAAGCCTACAAAGCATGTCTTCAGACTGGGTACCCAGAAGAAACCCCCGAAGCATGGTAAGGACAAGCAAATTCCTTGCACACAGGGCGGAGGCAGGATTTGAACTCCCATCCCCGCAGGTGCGAGGCAAATGTGCAGCGCCTTCATACTCTGAGGGGCAAGTTAATAAGTATACCAAGTTGACAATTTGGTGTATATTTGTGTCAAACCAGAGAACCCTAATGAAAACCATGTTGACAGGGAGGGAAAATGCAAAACTCCACATAGACAGTAACCAGAGCTCAGGATTCAACTGGGAATGCCAACCACTGCATCGCCATGTATGCGGTTTTTTTTTTGTTTGTTTGTTTTTTAATAATCACTTTTAGTGATATAGAGTGGGTCATTTTATTGCAAACAGAACAGAAAGTTTCATGTTAGGTAGGTGGTCCTCCACTGCAGTGTAAATGAATGGGAAACTAATGAAGCGACTGCAGGGTAATGGCTTCAGACAGTGTACTCACTGGGGGAAGGGGATAATCACAGAGCCCTGACTAAACTACGATAAATAGAGCACTACATTAGTGGATTAGCTTTAATTTTCTTTGCATGTTTAGAAATTCACAGTGTATAGGCCTGAGTTTACCACTCATACAATTTAATTGTGAAGATAAATATTGCAATTGCTTCACTTTTTAGGTTAGAGATTAGATACTCATAAAATTTTAGTCATTAGAATTAACAAATTTGTAAATCCTTCAAGTCTGTAGATTTGTGACAATGACTGGGAAAGCCAGGTCATATGGACCGAATTAAAATTTTCTTCTTATTATTATTATTATTTCAATGTTTCTCATCTACTAAGTCATACATCATCTTTATAAAAAAAATATATATATATATATCTCTTGCATTTAGGTTATATTATATTACATCATATAACATATGTCAGCAAAGAAAACAATAATATTTGCGATATAGCCATTTGTTCTATCCCTGATTTTTTTTTTTTTTTTTTTCCACCTTAAATGCAAGTATTTGTGTGTAGAGGTGGTGGTATACACACATTTGGGAGAAAGAAAAAAAAATTTCTTAGGCTTCTACTAATGAAAAAACTGCCACTCTTGAAGGCATGAACTACACACAGTTAATTTGTATAATGTGTATGGTGCACCCAGAAAATCAACATAATCAGCTGCGCAACTAGTCTCTGAATACGCTTAAATTCTGGACAGTAACTCACCGACTTTGAATACGGCCCACTGTTTTTATCTGACATATTTTCCATTCACACACACACACACACACACACACACACACACACACACACACACACACACACAGAGCATTATTAAGATTATAATTTACCCAGCTCCAAAAGCTCTTCCATTGGGAAGTGGTATGTATGTTTCATTACAGATTATTTACATGATGAATTATATTATTTTTATTCAACCATACAAAAAAAAAAAAAATGCTGTCCCATTGTCTCTGTCAATGAGGCCTTAGGGGCACAGGAGTGACAGTTGATATCATTTACTCTGAACATTTAAGGACATGCTGCTTTTTCCCAGTTTAGTCTCAATTTCACAGTCTGTCTAAAAACACTTCGGTTTGTTCTCTGCTGCACATATTAACATGGACATTTCCACCTTCTTTTTCTTGGCCCATGTAGTCTGAGAAAATACACAAGAGATTTGTTGCAGCTCATGCTAGATGCAATGGGGATGAAAGCATTCAATGCAATTGTATGGTAGCAGCCAATGATGGCCTGTCTTGCTCACCGTAATAGCTGGGACAAGTACAGCTTAGCTTTTATAGCACTTGTCTAGCATATGTGCCATAGTACAAAAAAAAAGAGACAGGGCCAATGCGAAAGAGAAAGAGTGCTGTCTGAGTGCGGAAGCTTGTGAAAGGCTGTCCTCTCGTCCCTCCCTTTTCCTGTCTGTAGCTCACCAGGATGGGTTCGCTGTGACACTTCACTGTACTCTCAGAATCTCTGAGTTCCCTGAGGAGCACATAACGCCTCATTCTCAGCGGTGGAAACATGTAGCAGGGGAGAATATTTAACACACATTAGCACACGCACATACAGAGGCACTTGCCTTTTGTGGATACGCAGAAAAACAAACCCAACCACAGGGACACATCAGCCAATCTCAGTGCATGCTGCCAACCCCCTGCTGAAGGAAAAAATGTAATCAGAGAAGCTATGTTTCTGGTCTCAGAGCTGAAATGGGCTGGATATAATTGGCAGGTTGTCAGGAGATAAGAAAGAAAAAAAAGAAAAAAGATGGTTATAGAGATGGAGGAGCAAGGTTGGGCGAGGGAGAGAAAGAGAGAACGAGAGAGAATATTTACCACCGATGTATTCTAAATATCTCTAATGCTCTGCTGTCACACTCGCTCTCTATTACCTCCAGATCGAAAGTGGCAGAGCAGCATGAAAACAAGACAATGAGCTACAAGTCTCTGAGGTTAGCGAAGGTAAATAGCAATAACTTGGCTCTATTGCTAGCACTGACATGTAGAAGAGAAGCCTGTGAGGCATTTCTTTAAGCACAAGGAAGCCCCATAGACATGCAGGAGATATGCTACATGAATGTGCACCACTGGTCACCACCCAAGAGCAAAATATTCCGGAAAAACTTGAGTGGATATGGTGAGCTGTATTTCTTATTGCTTTGACAGAAGTAATCTCAGCCTCAGTGGGGTCTCATTTAGTGAAGAGCCATGCTAAAAACGTGTGTGCAATTAAAACGAACCAAAAAAAAACACAAATGTCACAAGAAACAGAAGAAACTACTGAATGAGAAATTTAATTTTCTGCGAATTGCCTCCCTTATACTTGTTGTGATACAGGCTGCACTTTGAATCTTTTAACCTTTTCGATGTGTGGCAGGATCATCCCAACAACCAGATTAGACACTGACACATTTGTCAAGTGATGACAAATTAGCTGTCCTTACAGATGCCTGATTGCTTGACCTTTATTCTACCAGGGGTAAAAGGCAAGCTGACAGCCCTAAGTGGAGCTGTTCTCGAATAAAACCAAGGCACAATTCTCAATGTCTGTAATAATTTGATGCAATTCATTTGCTTGGAGCTCAGACAAAGCAAGATGAGGTTATTTAGATTACCTGTTGTCTCCTCCGAGTAATTGAAAAATGTTGCTATCTCTTGGAGCACATAAAACTAAGCTGAGCACATTCCATTTGGGCCACAAAAGTGTAATAAGCATTAAACATTATCACCCATGGAAATAAATGACTCATTTAGATGCTTCAGATTGAGCTCATTACATCTGGGAACTTCTTGGTACTTTTTTTTCCTTCTCATCCCCCAGCAGCTTACTTCATAGGAGTGCCACTTTTTCTTTTTGTCTTGCTTTCCTCACTCTCTAAACTCTAACAAAGTGAATGAGTGACACATAAGCAGGGAAGGGGTCTTTTAAAACCAAGAAATAAAAAGTCATGATCACGTCTGTGGTGAAAAAGTTAGCAAACACACAGCAATTCCATGAAGAATTCTATGATTTCCCCTTATCACAAGTGGATGTGATGTATGCAGGCAGATGTAGTATTCTTGGTAGGAAGCGCTTGTCTCCTTTATCGGCATCTGCACATGCTTACAGAGACCACAGCATGATGCTGTCTCACATTCCCAATTGACTATTTGATTGACAAACGGCATCCTCTGAAGATATGAAATATCAGCTTTTAGGCATTAGAACTGATTCAAACTGCATAACAGAGATGGATACACTTGTGCAATGACTTGGTCTATAAATAGCATAGTAAATATATTACAAAGCCTTTGGAAATAAAGGTAATTGAAAGAAACTGAAAGAAAAACGAAGGGAAGTCAGAACATGTTATGCTGTGCATGGGATTGGACTAGCAAGTGGTCGAGAAACTTGACACAGTTCCAACAAGCCACAAAGACTCCTTCTCTCAGCACGTTTTCCTTTCCTCTATGTGTTCCAGAACAATTCCATTCGTTTGGAGTGCCACGTGAAAGTAAATCACTTTTAATTAAAACGAATCCCAAATTAGATTTCCTCTTTCTTCCCTGTTCATTTGCATATGGGCTTTTCAATACCTGGCAGCTCATTAGTGGTCCTCGTGGGCTAATGAGGCCAGAGATTCTCTCTTGGTAATTAACGAAGAAGGCTAAACCGCAGCTGATCCAGCTTATATGTCACTGTGGCCCTAGGGTAGAAGGTTTGTGAGATTGTGTGTTGATTGAGAGACATTAGAAGAGTGTGTTGAAGACTAGTACGGAGTTGTTCGCGAGGAAGAAAATGGTGCTTCAGGGTAAGGGACAGAGCCTGAATCTGTCCACTCACATATGTCACACCATCCATCTTGGATTCCCAAGGCCTGAAAGGGGATCAATGGCTGCTGAGGTGGCCAAACAAGCTATCTGCATCTGCATTAGTATTCCTGGGTGGCACATTGTGTTTATTGGCCTCCTGGCACACATGCCATGTCGATAGATTGATAAGACATGGGAGACCGTAGTCTTGAGGGGCTACGGTCATCCAGTGATTTAACCTGCCTCAGCCCTCTCCCTCTCTCTCTGTCTCTCTCTCGCTCGCTCTCTCTCACTCTGAGTCATTTCCATTATAAATCACACTCGATTTGGGCCGGTATTTTTTAGCAATAATGTCTGCTGACATTTTTCAGGTATGTTCCACTCACCCGATGAAATGGGTTCACACTGAAGCAAGGCATAAATCACATGCATGCTTTTGACACCTGATGTCATTATTACAATCTCACACAGGTGCACTGCCTTCACCGGACACAGAACAATATACGTATACGCTCACATATAAGCTTAGTAAAAGTCTGAGGTGAAATTTTAGAAACAATCTTCAAAATGCATGGCTGTCAAAGAGCATGGCATAAAAATATCAACAGTAAACGGTCAAGTCTATGAAAAGACCACATTAATTTCAGTGATGTGCCTTCATTCAGAAAGCCTGAGATGAGTTTTAAAAAAAAAATTATATTAGCTTCAAGAGACAGGGGTGAAAAAGAGGCAGGTGAAAGAATGACTGTTTATAGCTACTACAGCATAAGTGAGAACAAGAACTAATTTGCATTATGGATGTTCCACAGAATTAAATTGAATTATAAATGGTTAAACAGTAGAGGACACAATTGCTTAGTGATTAGCACATTTGACTCGCACCTCTGGGGTAGGGGGTTCGATTTCCGCGTCCTTCCTGTATGCGTGGAGTTTGCATATTCTCCCTGTGCTTTGGGCGTTTCCTCCGGGTACTCCTGTTTCCTCCCCCAGTCCAAAGACATGTATTATAGGCTGATTGGCATCTCTAGCATGTGACATCAAGCAAACAAGTGCGCTAATGAGCCACTGAAATATATGACCTGTTTAGCAGAAAAAAGCCATCTTTGTGTCAGTCTTCACTCCCTTCAGACCTTGGAGTTATCTCCACCGATCAAAAGCCATGCCGATATTTATTCTTGTTTTAGCATGGGCTTAGTCGCTTTCCTTTTTTTTTACTGCAGGCTCTCCAAAGTTTGAGGTGATTCCCCAGATATCAATGATGATTGGCAAAATATCAAGCTTTTAATGGTCATAACAACAAATCATTGGTCAGGAAATTGGCTAGAATTAAATTAATCAATAAAGTAACTTAGTATGGGATAGCTTTTGCATTTGATTTCTTTAAATGTTTAAGCCTCGTATGTAAAGAAATTCTTGACGTTTTTCCCCAGTTTAAACTTCTTTCATTGACAAGATTTTTCACTTTCGTTAACATTTCCGTATGTTACCCACAAAGCTGTTCAAATAACAGCTGATGGTGCAGTGAGATTTAACCCTTGCATCAGTGCTTTAGTCCTTTAGTCTGTCCAGCTCTCTCACCTCCTCATTGTCTGCTCAGTCTGCTCAAGAACCAGTTTTGATTTTCATGCTAATATCACAATCAATGATGACAATGGTGACAACCTCGTAGATCGCGAGCCAGCTGAGCCGAGTCTCTTTCATAACTCGTAAATGTGTTGAAGTGCTGCATTGCATTCTGGAATTTTGTGTCCAACATTTGCTGTCTCCACTACAATATTGGTTTTATTTTTAATTTCAACATGAACATCACTGAAAAATGCTGAATGGAAAAATCTCTCGGCACAAACCCGACTGTTATACATTATGTTTGAGATCGAAATTATGTTTGAGTTTTTTCTCCATTGATAAAGATTAATGGCAATTTTCTCTATCTCCATTAAACTCCACTGTAACCATACTAGCAATGCCATCCTGTGATGTCAGAGCAGCGCACTGATAACTTCTCCCGACAAATTAACACCAGAATCAATAAGTACATTCAAAAGTTTTAATATAAACATATTTAATGTGTTTTAGGGTAGAGATTTCCTTTAACAAACACATACCCCATATGCTCTTGATCTGCTGTAAGTGAAGAAAAACTGAATGCTGTTGTCTAAAGATCATCGGCTAGGTATCATGAAACAAACTGCAACACCTTATTAAGGAGACAAGCTGATTATACTGGATGTTCAAAGTATTTTTGGTAATGTTCAGTATGACTTGCAAGCCCAGAGAGTATATTAAATTATATATATATATATATATATATATATATATATATATATATATATATATATATATATATATATATATATATATTTAAAGCTTTTAAAAAATCTACAACAAATCATGAGAAATCAATAAAAGGAATGATTGTGAGATCAAAGGAACAACTAAGATGACAAGGAGTCAGCCAGCAGAATATAGACTTTGTAATAAGTCAACAGGAAATGCAGACTTTGTTGAAAATCTAATCAGACAAAATGATACAAAATGATAAAATGATAGCTGTGTATTAATCTCCCTGAGGATCAAAGCAGAGAAACGTCTTCACATAGAAAAGGGGCAGCTTTGTGTTTTGGCATGAAAAAAAGTAGTATACAGCATTCTCACACTTCTCACAATCAAACCAATCAGACAGGGGGTACAGCTGAATGTCTGATGAGGGCATCGTGGATAAAAACAAGGCATTCTGGTACAATGCCTGATATCTGATATGCTTGGAAAGCAGATTCCGCTGGAATTAATACCCAAGCTGGCTGTCAGTATTCGCAAAAGCGTGGTAAGCGGCGTTCTGCCACTGTATGCCATTAAGCTTTCATGAAAGTAAAACTTAATTAGATATGATGACTAAACTCAGGGGATTGTAATTAGCCGAACTGTGTGGCTGCTCACCAGTAATTAAATGTCAGATTCCCTCAGTTCACTGGGCCTGAAAAAGTGTCTTGGAAAATGTCAAATGCGACAAATTCACCTGTGCCTCCGGGGCGATCTCTGGCCAAAAAGGAAGCAACCAAAATAGAGATGAGGGAGAGAGACAGACAGAGAGAGAGTAAGAGAGAGAGAGAGAGAGAGAGAGAGAGAGAGAGAGAGAGAGAGAGAGAGAGACTACCTTGCAATTTTGTTCTGTATTAATTGACATTCTGCTTTTTTGATTAATGTCATGTTAAAGGATGTGGTCCTGGTCATTTGCCATGTGTTGGAGGCCGAGGTCATATGATGGGGGTGAGGGCAGGATGGCACTTTCCTCTGCTACATGTCTGTCCACTGATAAGTGTGCATGACCTACAATAGTAAGGTAGGGGGTATGGTGCCAATGGAGAGACAGAAGGGTATGTCTGATTCATATTGCATGCAAATACCCCCCCCCCCCACCCACACACACACACACACACACACACACACACCTGCGTCAGGCAATGTATCAGCTGTCACATGAACTCAGTGTGAGTTTGACAGCCAGAGGACATGAGGGAGTGGAGGTGCACTGCACTGTCCTTATTGTGCCATCGCAGAGGAACAACTTCACAATGCTCCCCAGTGAAAATTCTAAGGTGACACTACAGTTGAGCAGAAAAATATTTCTAAAAATCAGCTTAACCATATCTAGTAGACTTACTTTTATATTGTGTAAATGTAGCATTAACTTAGTGTGGTACTTCTGACAATTTCCCTTTCAACAGAACAAAAAGTGCTTTATAAACCTTACCTATAATGTCACATGTCTCTGTTGTAAGCATTCAATGCACATAATGGACCACATAATGGCCATTCCCTGCTTTGTCCTGTACAGGGCCCCAGTGGATCTGGAACCTATCCGGAGAACACTAGGCGCAAGGCAGCACCATGCGCACACACACACTTACACATTCATTCACACTTAGGGGCAATGTACCTTATCTAATCGTCCTATTAGTGTGTTTTTGGGAGGTGAGAGGAAATCAGAGAATTCTGAGAAAACCCGCATAGACACTGGGAGAACAGCAACCTAAGCTCAGGATCAAACCAGGGACCCCAGAGCAGTGAGGGGACAACATAAACGACTGTACCCAATAGTTACCTTTGAATGCTTAACCATTAATGTTTAGTTTGTGGCTATAAAAAACAAAGCAAAACAAAAAAACACTTTAATTCAAAATGGTTATGTTTCATTTCATAGTTGTGCTTCATGTTAATACTGTCAACCAACAGATGAAGAGATGAGACGTTTTGAAATTGGCTTGGAGAAAATAAACATATACTCCTTTGTCTATTCATCTTCAAACAGTGAGTTTGACTATTTTCTAATGAAGTCAGGTCGGTCAATCAGACTGGAGAGTATAAATAAAATGCAAAATCGATGAAAGTCTGTGAAAATGCTCCCGTTTCTGACCTAAAGACTCTCACTCTGTAGCCAGTCTCTGCAGACTAGCTGCCTTCAGTTACATAACTTACATATAGCCATGTGAAACTGCCACTGAGGATCTGCTACTGAAACCACAATGGTTCATGCTTAGAAAACTGGAGTCACTGAATAATTTTTCAGTTCTTCTACAGTAGTTTTTTTTTATTTGTTGGTTCGGTCTACTGAAAGAATTTTGCTGGGGCTGTATCTGGACTGTGCGCCAGCAGTTGATGAACCTGCTATTCTGTGAAATGCACACATTTATTTTAGATGTGTTCATATTTAATAAAACAGTTCTATTAATTAATTAAGTCCATATTAATTAAACAGTATGCATCATGTAAAAAATATACAGCGTGACACTCAATCCTAAAAAGTATAATTTCCAACTCAGTTTTTCCTTATGAAGTCTATTTCTGGCTACAGCAGAGATGATTAAACAATGCATGTCAATTATGAAACTATATTTCCAGTTTATAATGTTTGCTTAGCATAAGTAGATCCTGCAGATGTAAGAAAACAGAAGTATGGAACAGAATGTAGTGTGTGTAGGTGGGGTGGGTGGGGTGAAAAGAGAGAATGTTAAATAACATAATAAAGGTTACATAACATAATACTACTTTCTATAATTGCTAATGTTTTTATTTATTTATTTATTTATTTATTTATTATTTTTCTTCCTTGCAGGATTTTACAAAGTTATTGTGAAGATGATTTTAATTGCATATCCTCTACACACTGAAACTGGTCACTTCATTTTAAAATGCCTTAAATTTATTTCCTCCTGAAATGCCTACAACCTCCTGCTGATGACTAAATTAGAGACACTACAGGTAGTCACCCAGAAAGCTGAGTGAATCTTAAATAGAGACATTATTTCTAGTTGCCTTTTTCTGCTGTTCACATAAGTGATGACCTGTAATTAGGTGCACATAGAGATCTGGCAAATAAATGCCAATGAATAGAGAGAGAAAAAAAGAACATATCAGAAAGAAAAAAGTCACATATTAAGCTGTTAATTGCAAGCCATAGATGAAAGAATGCTTGTTCTAAATAGACCACAATGTGCTATTACAATTAACTCTTTGAAACACGTTAATAGCCCATCGACCCTTGTCTACCCTCTCACCACTGTAACACAAAATAGGGGCAGCCTGGAGGCACCCAAGGTGTCGGCATCTAATTCCACCTGAGCCCATAATTACCTAATTAATTTATGCTGACAGGATAGGTTAAAGCCCTCTCACTGATCTTCAAGTACCGCTGAGAGATCTGCCTAAACCCTCATCAGTGGCGCTCCCCTTTATCATTTGGGATGTTCCATCTGATTCCATTTAAGATTTTATAGATATCAAAAAACACCTAGTCAGATATGGATTGTTTTGAAGCATCCAGCTATGAGCATTAACTTGGCCTTTTGAGGAATAGGAGGAAGAACAAAGATAATGCAGATACAAAGGTAAGCCTCTCAGGTTTGATGTGACGCTGATGCTGGCCTGTATGATAGGAGGCTAACACAAAACACACGACAGAGGTGTGAGAGGCAGACAGTGGAGAGCGTAGAAGGGTGAAATGACTTTTCAGTCTGGATAAGGGTGTTGACGCTGGAGGCTCACGGCGAAGCAAAGCGGCAGCGAAGATTGATCGCTGGCACGTCTTCACTTGCCGATTTCCCATCTCTCCAGAGCCCCAGCACATAGGAGCCAGCACGGCCAAGATAAATCGACAGATGGTGGAAGAGAAAAGCTTGAGAAAAGTAAGGAGAAAAAAATAAAGTTGTTGGAGAGGAAAAAGAGAGAAGGTGTACAAAAGGATGTTGAGGGGTAAGAAAGAAAGCACTCTGTTGGGAGGATGAGAAATAAACAAATATCTTCTATTTGCAGTTTACACGTAGTCGGGTTTGAGAGCAACACTTTCCAGATGCAGAGTCCACTCCCACACCAACAGTTAAATGAGAAAAGGGTTTAACATCACACATGAGGATGGATTGAAAACATAAGCCAGAGAACAGGAGCAGAATTGCATTGTTCATCTAAAGAATTGAACGTGTAAAGTCAATAGGTACACACTCTAGGGACAAATTAATGAGCATTCTGCATGTGAATATTGATTGTCTTTGCATATATAAGGGATTGCTCCAGTTACACTATCACATACTGGCATGAAATAAAGTCCATTGACTATCTGTCAGGTGCCACACACACACACATTAGCACAACTAGCAAACCTAATTGGTGCAGCCCTGGTGTGATTGGTTACTTTATCAAGTGGATTATTGGGAGATAGTGAGCTTCAGTAATAGAAAAAAAAAATGAGAAAAAAAATGAAACATATCAAACTGAAACTGTGGGGGGATCTAAAAAAAAAACAACCTGTATTTAAAATATAGCATTTTTTTACAGATCAAGTAGAAGAAAACTATTATGGAATCACTCAATGTTGAGGAAAAAATTATGGAATCAATTATGGAATTGGAAAATTATGGAATATGGAATTATGGGAAAAAATATGGTAATTTGCATTTCTAAAATAAATACCAGCACAAGTCTAAACATGCAAATTAGTTTGCAATTAAAACAGAGTGCTTATAGACCTTAACCTTGGACTTAATTAATTCAAATTAAACATGGCCCCAAACAAAAGAGTTGTCAATGCAAAGGATTTTAAAACTCCTTCAAGAAGGAAATCCAACATGGAATGTGGCTAAAGATGTTGGTTGTTCCCAGTCAGCTGAGTCTAAAAATTTGTGCAAGTACAAACAAAATGGGAAGGTTATAAAAGGAAAGCATACGGGTTTACCAAGGAAGACATCAAAGCATGAGGATAGAAAACTCAAAGCAATATGCCTTGAAAGTAGAAAATGCACAACAAAACAAATGAAAGCAAAACAAAATGGGTGGAAACAGGAGTCAATGTTTGTGACAGAACTGTAAGTAATGGGTTGAATGAAATGGGATTTACGTATAGAAAAGCCAAACGAAAACCAGAACTAATACCTAAACAGAAGAAATCAAGATTACAGTGGGCTAAAGAGAAGCAGTCATGGAGTGTGGATGATTGGAGGAAAGCGATATTCAGTGATGAATCACGAATCTGCGTTGGCCAAGGAGATGATGCTGGAACTTTTGTCTGGTGCCGTTCTAATGAAACATATAAAGATGACTGCCTGAAGAAAACAATCAAATTCCCCACTCATTTATGATATGGGTTTGCATGTCAGGTAAAGGTCCAGGGGAGACTTCAACAGTCAATGCACAGGTGTACACTGAAATTTTTGACACTTTTCTCATTCCATCGATAGAAAATAGGTTTGGTGAAGATTAAGTCATTTTTCAGGATGATGATGCATCTCGCCACAGAGCAAAGAGTGTTAAAGCTTTTCTTCAGGAAAGGCAGATCAATTCGGTGACCTGGCCAGCAAACAATATAGATCTCAATCTGATATGGAAATTTAAAAAATTGGTCCATGACAAGGCTCCATCCTCCATCTGTCAACCACTATTCGAGAAAGTTGGAACTAGCTTGATGGAGAATATTGTTTTTCTTTAGTGAAGTTCGTGCCTCAAAGAATTCAGGCTGACATAAAAGCCAGAGGAGGAGCAACAAAGTACTAATTATGATTTTTTTTTTGTTGATGAGTCCATAATTTTTACTTAACATTGAGTGATTCCATATTTTTTTCCTCTACTCCCAGATAGCAAAATTGCTGTGGCCCAGATCCGGCCCACACCTGACACTTTCATCCGGCCCACATACTGTGTTGAATGATGGCACTTGGGCGATCTGCTCCTGTTTGCCAGATTTGGGCCACAAGCAAGCCATATCAATGCCACATGTCAGCCAAGAACAAAACAAATAAAGCAGAACTAGCCCAAATCTGGGCAACAGTTCATTTAAATCTTGGCCCAGATCCGACACCTTTCTCAGGCCCACATACAGCATGGAATGATGGCATTTGGGCGGTCCGCTGCTGTTTGCCAGATTTGGGCCACAAGCAAGCCTAAGTAATGCCACATATAAGCCAAGAACAAACCAAATAAACCACAACTGACCCTAAATCTGGGCCACAGTTTGCTTTTATTCTGGCCCACATTCCATTTCCTCATCTGGGCCAAATACTGCATGGAATTATGGCACTTTGGTCATGTTTACCCGCTCCGAGCCACAAGCAGGTCCCAGCATGGCCACATGTCAGCCAAGAATGAACCAAATAAACCATAACTGTACCTTATGTGGGTCACAAAATTTATATATATATATATATATATATATATATATATATATATATATATATATATATATTATATATAGTAATCTCAGCCTTATACAAAACCCGGTAGGCGTGTGTAATGTGTGTGTGTGTGTGTGTGTGTGTGTGTGTGTGTGTGTGTGTGTGTGTGTGTGTGTATGTGTGTTTGTGTGCATGCTGTGCCATTAAAACATTGGTGACTCATGGACTGAATATCAATGACACTGTAAATAAGTGAATTCTGCATCAACAATATTTAACATACAGTACAGTATTTCCTGTCTCTCTCCACTGTGTCTATCTAAAGCAGAAATGCCAAAAAGAACAATAAAAAAAAATAATAAACAATGATTGTAACAATTTTCCTCTTAGCATGAGAATTTTCCTGAACAGACTTCTGATCCATAAAAACCCTAAATAAAGTAAATAAAAGACACAACTGATATGTCACTTGTAGCCTCACATCCAGCCTGTACCAACTGTGTTGCATTGTCATGTAATTGAGGCTGAGATGGAAGCAATTGCAGGAATGGTAGCTTTACTGAGAAAACAACAATCCAAAATGCAGGACAAAGATCAAAAACAAAGACAGACAAAGGTCAGGCGATCATGCAATCAGACTGGAACAGGTTAAGCAGATAATCAGAGTCAAGGACAAAACAGAATCAAAACCAGAGAAACAACAAAAGACAACGACTTGGCATAGACAGAGACAATGGTAACTGAGCGTATACTTCACAAAGTCTGTATGGACGAACAGTCTCTTTAAAGGGTGGTGTGTGTGTGTGTATGTGTGTGTGTGTGTGTGTGTGTGTGATTGGTAATAAGTGTGTCTGATTAATATTCCAGAGAAGGTGATCGTGTCTTTGTGTTGGTTTTGGAGTTGTAGTTTGTGGAGGCCATGTGTGTAGACTGAGGTGCATTATGGGAAATGGAGTCGCTGGTTTGCTGTGACATGACATGCATCCTACCAAAAGTAGCCCACTGCTGTTGAAAAATATTCAAGCCATATTTACCATTTCAAATGCGGGCCATTTTTTAGCATACATGTAAATTAGCCAATGTCAAAAGTGCTACATCTAAGACAGACGTGGACCATGTCTGTTTTATGATATTTAGAGCTTATTTGCCATATCAAATGTGGGCCAATTTAGGCTCACACCCACATTAGCCAGTGCTTACTGTGCCATATCTTTGCCTGGCCCAGATATGGCCCAGATATATTTTAAGATAACTGGGCCACATTTGCTCCATTATAAGCGGGCCAATTTAGGCTCACACCCACATTACCCAGTACCAGTTGTGCTGCATCTTTGCCTAAAGTGGCGTAATACTGTTAAACAATATTTGTGTCATATTTACCATTTCATATATGGGCCACATTAGGCTCACATCCTGGTTAGCCAGTGCTGACTGTGCCGTACATTTGCAAAAAGTGGCCCAAATTTGGTGGAATGTATTCGTGCCATATTTGCGATGTCATATGTGGGCTACTTTAGGTTCACATCCAGATTTGCCAGTGATTACTGTACCATATCGTTGCCAAAACTGGCACAGATATTTTTTAAGATAACTGGGCCAAATTTGCTGCAACATATGTGGGCCACTTTTGGTTTACACCCAGATTAGCTTTTGTCGACTGTGACACATTTTTGAAAAAGGTGGCCTACATTTGTTTTGTGATATTTGTGCCATATTTTCTATTTACCAGATGGGTCACATCCAGACTACACAATGCCATGAGCACATGCCTAAAAAGACCCACTTTTTTGAATTTGGAATATTTGGATATTTGGGCCATATTTGTTATTTTACATGTGGGCCACTTCCACTGCTCATATCCAATTTGTCCGGGCTAGCAGTGCTGCATCACTGCCTGAAGTGGCACACAGCTGGATGCTATCTGGGCTTGATCAGGATAACAATATGCCATTAATTAAAACAATTTCATTTAATTTGTTTCAGGTATGTTTCATGAAGCCAGAATGTTCAGCTATTAAACAAAAATTGTTTAGCTAAGGGCAATTGGCCAAACCCTTGCTTACGTGCTTAAATCTCAGTAAAATGTATGATGGAGCCGGAGGTAAGATTAATTAAACCAACATGCTAAAAAGCAATTACTCTTGTATATCTCCCAGGAGAGAAATACTGTATGCCTTACTTGTAAGATCGTTTTAATCCCTGATATGGTCTGGTCTCCACTTATATAGCGCTTTTTTTAACCTCAGCGGTTCCAAAGCGCTTTACACTGGTTCTCATTCCCCCATTCAAACACACACTCACACACCAATGGTAGCAGATCTGCCATGCAAGGTGCTAACTTGCCATCGGGAGCAACTTGGGTGTCTTGCCCAAGGACACTTCGGTATGTGGAGTCATGTGGGCCGGTAATCGAACCACAAACCCTACGATTAGTGGACAACCCGCTCTACCACCTGAGCCACAGCCACCCACTGATAACTGATAACTGATGTACGCAATAACTGATGTATGCAAGGCTTTAACAGGATGTAAGTATGTTGCTCAGATTTATGCTAGCTTGAATAAGATGATCACTGTCTGTTAAACATGAATTACTAATTAGCTAGCAAGCTAGTGCTTCGAATTAGTTAGCTAGCTTGTATGAGCTAGCAACACCGTTGCTTGTATGAAAAAGTTAGCATTTGTCTAAAAGTAAATGTATGTGCCAGAGGTAGTATGAAAAATCATTAACCTCATGCTGAAATTGTAATTATTTTCACATTTCCCCCAGGTAAGTAAGCATGCCTTGCTTTTACGATTTGCTGGTAATCTCTCCTAGTGTTTGCAAGGCTTTAGCAAGGAGTCACACTGAAACTGTGATTAATTTTAGCTTAAATAATATCACCAACATGCTATAACTGTGTTAACAAGCCAGCTAGCTATAAATGTCCAAACAAAAGGTAGGTATAGACAAATTGTCATTCTCGGATGTCATCTAGCTGTAAAAAATATCTGCTTGTTAAATGACTGCTGGGATATCAAATGGTCTTTCTTTATGTGAGCAAGTCATTTGTACCTGTTTTTACTGTGACAATCATGTTTAAGTCAATGCACTGTGAAAAAGAGACCCTGCAGGGTGTCACATTTTCGCTCACTACATTATCAATCATATATGAAAAGCTTAATTGTTTCCTGCTGGTCTGTTGTAGCATTGGAAATTATTCACGTTTTGTCTCAGAATAAAGAGAAGACCTTCTTGTTATTTCACTTTGTGTCTTGGCTAGACCATATGACACGATGGTGAAATATAATGAAGATTTAATTAAGTACCTATTTTTTACCCAAACTATTTTGCAAGCTTTGCAATAACTTTGCTTAGCATTCCTATAAGAAGTATAAGAAGAGGCTTCCTGTAAGGAAAGGTAAAAGTGCCCCAGATGTGTGCATCAGCAGAAGGAAGCTGACAGCCATTTGCAACTTTAGATCTCCTTGCCCTGGTACGTCTCGATCATAACACTCAAAATCATTTCTGTGGTTTGGAGCTCCATTAAATTAGACAGCGAACTGGTGAGTGTGAGGTTATGTCGTGTTCAGCCTGGCCCAGCTATAGACTGTGTTTTAAAAAAATAAATAAATAAAATAAAATTTGAGGTAGAGAAATTCAACACAATTCCACCAAATGGTGCTGTCTCAGAGAGAGAGCGAAGATGTCATGTCATAGCGTGTCCTGTCTGCTAAGAGAGTTTTCTTGTCCTCCCTGTGCCCATCCCTGTGTAATGAGAGTTGACACCTATTTGAGACATATGACTGTATAGCAGATTGCTTTAAGCATGATAGCATCTCCTATGCTCTTGTTGGTTGAACTCGCTGCAGGTGTGTGTGTGTGTGTGTGTGTGTGTGTGTGTGTGTGTGTGTGTGTGTGTGCGCGCGAGTATTGACTATATTGTATTATATATAATGTTATAATGCATGCATAAGGCAGTAAACAGCTTGTTTTAATAATTTGTGACAGGGCATTACAGATTATAGCATTGCTTGTAATACATTTATAAACTGTTAATAATGCTTTGAAAGTAGTGCTTATAACACATTACATTGCCCGTACTATATAAACTAATATCCAGTTTTCTGAATCTATTATGTTTAGTGCATATTCTCATGTATTTTTTTTTTTTTCCAAACATTGTAGTTTTGTAGTGTGAGCTTGTATTGGTGATATAATGTGTTACGAACACTACTTATAATGCATCATGTTAACAATTCATAATGCATAGCTATAACATGTAATGGGTTATAACATGGTGTAACATACCTTATGAATGCCACATAACATGATATGAATCTGTTCACATGTCATTATAAATATACCGTTCACAGACAATTTTACTGGAAATGCAACTTGCAGCTCAAATGTGTGTCCTAGGCTATGGCATTGTTGCCGGTGGTCCTGTTTGAAGGGCTTAACGATGTCATTTAAATATCACAGTGAGCCACAAGCAGTCAGTCCGTCTGCAGCCGAGCATAACACATTAAGTCCTGCAAAGCATTCTAGCATGCACTCTTTGGAGTATATCTATTATTTCCTCTCCACTGCTGTCTGTGGGTTATTAGAGCTCTAATGATCTTGATGGGATGCAATGAATCATAGCGAGACAGAGGCGGTGTAAACAGCTATGTGTATGGGGGCCATTTGGATGCTGTGCTCCATGGCATGCAAAGCAACAGGAGGTAATTGGACATTATAAACATAGAGATGCCATTTATGTCACTGACTTTATTATATGCCTAATGGGTTAAGCCTTTAGGTTTTGTGTGTCAAGCATGCAGATTCGCACATCCAAACTCAAACTTTGTGTATGTAAAAAAATATTTGATTTGTTAAACAGATAAAAATGTCTAGAGTCTATGTAGGGTCAATTCTTGTAGAAATGTGTTTGTATGATGTGACAACTCTGTAAAAGCAGACATGCCAAATATTATTTGGTTGCTCTGTAAGTGATATTTTGAGTTAAATGTTGAAACATTTGTCAAACTGGAAATGTGGACATTTACAGGAGATAAAGTCCAGCAAAAATTAATCTCCAACTTTTCAAACATACAGTAAAAGATTGAGTGAATCTATGACTTGGATAAAGTGTCAAATGTATCTCCTCCTCATTTCCAATTCATCTTGATCAAATCATTTCTCCATCATAGGGAATATTCCACTAATCAGATTTATGATTTATCCCATTTAAATTCATTCAACTTCTCAGATGGAGCCTGCACATTGTGTGGGAAAGAGAGTATTGAAGTGAAAGGAGCCTCCTCAGAGCAATTTATAATCTAGAGAGAGAGAGAGAGAGAGAGAGAGAGAGAGAGAGAAAGACACCTGGGGAGAATGACCTCCATTTAGATGAATAAAGATGAGCTCCTTATATATCCCCCACTATTGTCCCTCCACTAATGATCATCAATTATTAAGAGGCTGAGTTTGTGCTGGAATAATATGGTCATTTTATTAGACCGACCTTGTACTTAGAGCACCTGTGTCTCTCTAATATTAACAGGGGTAAAAATCTTGGTATATATTTTCTCTGATTATTTGCTAGTTAAGGTGTCTGAGGTTAACACTGCTTGAAGAGGTTTATCACACATAATTGAACACTGCTATTATCCAGAAGCAATTACCATACTGTTATTCTCAGTTTCATCAATTCACACATAAAGGATTTCCATTCCTTTCACTACCAGGCAGAGGATCATTATTTTGTGAAATTGCATGATGAGCTTTTATCTAGTTTTCATTCACAAGCAGAGCATGGCTCATCATATTGGACAATTTAATAGCAGTGACATTCCATAGGACAACAATTATTAAATTCACTTAACATAAACCGTAAACTCATGTTTATCATGAAATGAGCATGTACAGTCATATAATTAACCCTTTGTTACTAACCCTTAAACCTTAACTAACCCTTTGAACTTAACAGAACTCAGGAAACAATACTATATTCTTTCTAGAAAGTAGTTTTAAAACACTGCCGTGATTAACTGGTGTATTGAGTTTGAAGAAACATTCAGTTTAGCATGTCATAGCTGACATTTTTAGTTTTACTCTTTCAATTTTTAGCATTTACTTAAAATCTTTTCATAAGCAAGCAATATTAAAACATCCTCCCTCTTATTTTCCAATTGCTACAAATACATGCAACATGACAGAAATGTGTGCACTGTTGTATAAATTGGATTACCAAACAGTTACCCAGCAGGTGAAGAAATGGGCAGAAAATGCTATTCCAGAGCGGAGCTTTAGCAACACAAACCAATCTGAGAGGCGTAACAAGCCCATAACATGGGGATACAGCCATGACAAGACAGGCGGAGTAAACTAGACTCTCCACAGCACGCAGAGGTGTGAAATGAGCCCTGGGTCTTCAAGCACAGCAGTGCTTTACACCAAGACCGGAGCTCTACTGTGAGGCCAGGGACACACACTGAGACCGCAAGACTTTTCATGCAGGTTAGTGTGTGTATGAGATTCTGTTTAAGCGCCAAAGTGATCTAGGGATCCCAATGGTGACGAGAGGGGACAGTTGTTCATCAAGACTAAGTGGTTTGAATATTTGTAATGTTTTGTGTGCATACCATAACAGCATTCAAGCTGATGCAGCGTATAGGTATACAATAAGCTACTAGATCAAAGGAATTCAATGATATTCTTCCTTACATTTTGAAATTGATAATTATGGCTGCTTAGATGAAGTGTCCTGAATTTATTGGCAGTAACATTATAACAGCATTCAATTCCATTTTTATTTGTATAATGCCGAGAATAAACTTTTGATAAAAGTTTTGCGATAACTAGAAGTGAACAGATATCACAGAAGAGATTTTCTTCTCTTTTTTTTCCCCAGCATACTATGAGGATACTTTCTTTGAGTCAAACGAAAAGTTGTCTGTTGTTCAACAGATGCAGAATTGTGCATTCAAATAGAACAAAGCAATTCATCCACATAAGAAAATAATGGCTGAACTTTTTGGCTGAATTACTTGGAATACATGTCAGAAATGTGAAGTTTTACACAGAATGTACTTATTCATATGAAGATTCATTAACTAACCACCTTGACATATATCGTGACACATTGTGCCAGTAGGCATTTGGTTGAGAGGAATGAGAAAAAAATATCATATACTATGTTAAATATCATTATAGTTATAAAATTTACTATTATAGGTCTGACACCTATGTAAATAGATAAATAGACAGACAGACAGAGAGATAGATAGATAGATAGATAGATAGATAGATAGATAGATAGATCGAGATTAGGCATGTAACACAATGCCATTATCTGCATTTATATTTGTTTAGAGTTTCCAAATCTGCTTCTTTATTCAGACCTGAAGTGGGTATGGCCTAACCGGAAGATGGAAAAAAAAAATTATTATTTAAGTATTTGTTTGTTTGTTGTTTTTTTGTTTAGCAGCTACTACTGATGCTGTAAATGCATCAAACAATGCTGCATACTATTTGTATCTGTATTTGTATCTGTTTAGATTGCATTATCTGTTCATTGTGAGTTATGTATTCATATTTAGTTACATCCGTAGATACTGTAGATAGACATATATCCATCCATCCATCCATCTATCTTCTATACTGCTTATCCTTTTCAGGGTCGTGGGGAAACCTGGAGCCTATCCCAGGGAGCATCGAGCACAAGGCAGGGTACACCCTGGACAGGGTGCCAATCCATCACAGGGCACACAGTCACACACACACTCACACACCCATTCATACTCTACGTACACTTTAGACATGCCAATCAGCCTTCCATGCATGTCTTTGGACTGGGGGAGGAAACCGGAGTACCCGGAGGAAACCCCTGCAGCACGGGGAGAACATGCAAACTCCGCACACACAGTGCCACAGGAATCAAACCCCCAACCCTGGCGGTGTGAGGCAAATGTGCTAAGATAGACATATATTGCATGCAAATTAGTAAGTAGATCTCAAGGTGACACCTGTGTACTACCTATATTTATATAGGAGCACTATCACACACAGCTCCCTGGTTCGAGCCTGAGCTCATGTTACTGTCTATGTGGAGTTTGGCATGTTCTCCATGTGTACATGTGGGTTTTGTCTGGTTTCTTCAGTTTCTTTCCACCTTCAAAAAACATGCTAGTAGGTGGATTGACTACACTAAATTGCCCCTAGTTGTGAATGAACGGTTGAATGTGTGCATGCATGGTGCGTCTTCTGATGCATTGGAGGTATTCTCATTCCTACCTCACTCCTAGTGCTCATGCCACTAGGATTTATATATTCATTCTTCATCTACAGTGCATATCAAATGCATACATTTTCCCTTAATTTTTGATATGAATCTTGGAATACATCAAAACATTCCAGTTAGATTTGTGTTCTGGGATATTAAAGGCAAGCAGGGAACAAAGGGTTTGGCTTATCCGATTATATAAACTCTGACCATGTGCTGATACAATTATCACCTTTACTTTTCATATCCATGATCCATGTTTACTATTCTACAGCTCATATAAATTCACAACTGAAGGTATTCCTCTACTATGAAATACTGCTAACGATGCTAAATGTTAAACTAGATATATTTCAATCTATTTTAGAGCTTTATAGGCAACTTACAGTCAGTTGCACTTTTAATACTCATAAAAATGATTCAGTTTAAAAGCTGAATTCAGTTTAATTTTTATAAAGAATGAAGAGCTGATTCTTCAAACACGGACTTATATAAGAGCAAAGAGCAGCGGCAGATGTTGTCTGCTTTCCCGTTAGTTAAAGCATCTCAGATCATTTTTCACATAAGAGACCGATCAATCAAACTTACCTCTAGCGACAAGTAAATTATTGAGGCATTTTAATACATAATATTAACAGTACTAATATAAACCTGTTGAGGATAAGAGCTGTATAAACAAAATCACCATAGATCCAGACACAGGTACAGGGAACCATCAAGACTATAAAAGTAATTTGAGGTTATGCTCCCACATTGAGGTTTTATAAATGGCCTTCACTCTTTTTCTAACATTACATGATTACTAAATATGATCAACCCTTCTGCAACCCTTCTCTTCCTGAAGCTGTTATCTCTCTGGATAAAGAGAAAGACACTGACTGGTCAGAATGAGATTATTCCTTTACACTTCAGGCAGGTTTAAGTTTGATAAACCCTGATCTCATGGGTCATGCTGGTCTGAGCACCAATTCATTGCATTCTCTATATTTCATATTATATTATATATCTCTTTAGAGGGATGAACCAGGGTTGGCCACTATCCCCTTTGCTCTTTATCATAGTGATTGAAATCTCTCTCTATCTGTTTTACTGAAGTCCTTTCCTCTACTTTGTCAGATTGGATGTTGTCAAAAATAATACAGCATATATGACCTATTGTCTTTTCAAAAAAGCAAACTAGTTGTCTAGATAATAAACAGGATTTGTCACCAGCTATCCCCTTTGTGTTGACTGACCATTTAAATACTGTATCACTGATCATTATCCATCTATCATTTTCTATATCGCTTATCCTACACAGGGTTCATGGGGGAGCCTGGAGACTATTCCATGGAACTCGGGGCCCAAGGTGGCAGACACCCCACCGTTGTGCCAACCCATCACAGGGCACAATCACGCACACTGTCACACACTACAGACAATTTGGAATGCCAATCAGCCTACAACACATGCCTTTGGGCTAGGGAGGACATCAGAGTACCCAGGAAGGCCCCCAAAGCAGGGGGAGAATACTCAAGCTCTACGCACACAAGGCAGAGGTGAGATTTGAACCCCCAGCCCCGGAGGTGCGAGGCAAACGTGCTAACCACTAATACAGCGTATCCCCCTTGGATCCTTATCCATTCTTCAAAAAACAAATATTAAAATATACAATCCAATATACAGTCTTGTATCCAGTTAGTATTGGTTTGAGATATATATATATATATATATATATATATATATATATATATATATATATATATATATATATATATATATATATATATATATATATATATCAAATATATCACCCAGAAGATTGCCAGCAGTAGACATAGGCAAATGGTGAAGATAAAAACCTAGTTAAATACAGTAGACTTGAACCCTTATATATATATATAAGGGTTCAAGTCTACAGTATTTAACTAGGTTAACTAGGTGCTAGGTGCTAAGATAGACATATATATATATATATATATATATATATATATATATATATATATATATATATATATATATACAGTGAGGGAAAAAAGTATTTGATCCCCTGCTGATTTTGTATGTTTGCCCACTGACAAAGAAATGATCAGTCTATAATTTTAATGGTAGATTTATTTGAACAGTGAGAGACAGAGTAACAACAAAAAAATCCAGAAAAGCGCATGTCAAAAATATTATAAATTGATTTGCATTTTAATGAGGGAAATATGTATTTGACCCCTCTGCAAAACATGACTTAGTACTTGGTGGCAAAACCCTTGTTGGCAATCACAGAGGTCAGACGTTTCTTGTAGTTGGCCACCAGGTTTGCACACATCTCAGGAGGGATTTTGTCCCACTCCTCTCTGCAGATCTTCTCCAAGTCATTAAGGTTTCGAGGCTGACGTTTGGCAACTCGAACCTTCAGCTCCCTCCACAGATTTTCAATGGGATTAAGGTCTGGAGACTGGCTAGGCCACTCCAGGACCTTAATGTGCTTGTTCTTGAGCCACTCCTTTGTTGCCTTGGCCATGTGTTTTGGGTCATTGTCATGCTGGAATACCCATCCATGACCCATTTTCAATGCCCTGGTTGAGGGAAGGAGGTTCTCACCCAAGATTTGACAGTACATGGCCCCGTCCATCGTCCCTTTGATGTGGTGAAGTTGTCCTGTCCCCTTAGCAGAAAAACACCCCCAAAGCATAATGTTTCCACCTCCATGTTTG
Organism: Ictalurus furcatus; assembly: GCF_023375685.1. Lineage (NCBI taxonomy): Eukaryota > Metazoa > Chordata > Actinopteri > Siluriformes > Ictaluridae > Ictalurus > Ictalurus furcatus. The sequence continues at coordinate 12,612,422 of NC_071273.1, forward strand.
ACGGTGGGGATGGTGTTCTTGGGGTCATAGGCAGCATTCCTCCTCCTCCAAACACGGCGAGTTGAGTTGATGCCAAAGAGCTCCATTTTGGTCTCATCTGTCGACAAAACTTTCACCCAGTTGTCCTCTGAATCATTCAGATGTTCATTGGCAAACTTCAGACGGGCATGTTTATGTGCTTTCTTGAGCAGGGGGACCTTGCGGGCGCTGCAGGATTTCAGTCCTTCACGGCGTAGTGTGTTACCAATTGTTTTCTTGGTGACTATGGTCCCAGCTGCCTTGAGATCATTGACAAGATCCTCCCGTGTAGTTCTGGGCTGATTCCTCACTGTTATGATCATTGCAACTCCACGAGGTGAGATCTTGCATGGAGCCCCAGGCCGAGGGAGATTGACAGTTCTTTTGTGTTTCTTCCATTTGTGAATAATCGCACCAACTGTTGTCACCTTCTCACCAAGCTGCTTGGCAATGGTCTTGTAGCCCATTCCAGACTTGTGTAGGTCTACAATCTTGTCCCTGACAGAGCTCTTTGGTCTTGGCCATGGTGGAGAGTTTGGAATCTGATTGATTGATTGCTTCTGTGGACAGGTGTCTTTTATACAGGTAACAAGCTGAGATTAGGAGCACACTCTTAAAGGGAGTGCTCCTAATCTCAGCTCCTTACCTGTATAAAAGACACCTGGGAGCCAGAAATCTTTCTGATCGAGAGGGGGTCAAATACTTATTTCCCTCATTAAAATGCAAATCAATTTATAACATTTTTGACATGCGTTTTTCTGGATTTTTTTGTTGTTATTCTGTCTCTCACTGTTCAAATAAACCTACCATTAAAATTATAGACTGATCATTTCTTTGTCAGTGGGCAAACGTACAAAATCAGCAGGGGGTCAAATACTTTTTCCCCTCACTGTATATATATATATATATATATATATATATATATATATATATATATATATATATATATATATATATATATATATATATAAGGGTTCAAGTCTACTGTATTTAACTAGGTTTTTATCTTCACCATTAGCCTATGTCTACTGCTGGCAATCTTCTGGGTGCTAGTTGATCCTAATCCCCGGCAGGTTATGAGATTGACATGATTGCCTTTACTTTGCTTTTAAGCCAAGCGAGAATGTTTTTTTACAAACACCTACTATTCCTTCACAAAAAAAATCTTTTGGTGATTTCTATTAATCTCCAAAAGATCAAGGATTCACTCCAAGGAACTAGTGAGCTTTTTTGGCACAAAGCAGAAACCTTTTCTGGCCTGTTTTAATTAAAATCCATCATGAATATGCAAGCTTGCCAAGGTTCAAACAATGCCAGTAGATTTTTTTTAATCACAAATTCATGTGTGACCACTCTTTACAACCATGGTGAGTAGAAAAGCATCTCATAAATGCAAAACATGTCAGAATGGCAGATGGGGTACAGCAGCATGCTGACTCTTAAACACATGACAGGGCATTAGTGAAACTCAAACAAACATTGCAACAAGTTTTTAAATGTGGACTTCTGTTGGTTATTGGATGAATGTACGAGTCAAAACCTCTTAGCCTGTGGGTCTGACATTTAGTAGATGTCTTTAGTAGAAGAGTCACTGACAGTTAAACTCTCACCCACGTCTGAGACATCTCATTTGTAAATATGCTGTATTATAAATACACTGTTAACCTTTTGTCCTATAGAACACTGTAATATTAAAGTAGGAGTTGGAAATCTAGTCATTTTACTAATAATGTCAGCTTAAATGGATAAACTGAGCACTATCATATTATCAACTTACATCTCTCTCTCTCTCTCTCTCTCTCTCTCTCATAACCTGACTTTTTAAAGAAGTAGTAGTAGCATGTTAAAAATTGTACTAACTACTATACTTACATTTTTATAATTACATTTTATTTGAACATTAACCAGTGTGTAGAAATACATGAAATAATAACATGAGAGAATGGATGTTGTTGTATTTTTACAAATAATTAATGAAAAAGTAACCAGTTACATGCGCACTAACAATTATTCCATGTGTAATTAGCAACTTAACATACTTGTTATGTAGCTAGCTTATATTTTCTGGGAATTAAACCAAACAAACAACTAAACAAAACTGTTCAAAGCTGGTAGCTTAAATGTCACTGGACACTAGGAAAGTTACCATTCATGTTTCTGGATAATATCATCTTCCAGTTTTGCGATCATGTGTCCATAATTAGCTGTGATTAGAGGATAGGTCATAGATTTTGAGTTATGAGTGTCCATATAAATGATATTTGAAGTTCGTTTCATATTCACTATACTCTAGATTAAAATATTTATGAATACAACACTTACATGTAAGTGTGAGGATTTATCTTTTGCACCTTCTACAGACCAGCAAAAGTTCAAATCAATGCCATGATGCTTTTATGGATATTTTTTTCTTGACTACGACCATTTGATCTAAAACATACATTAGGCAAAACTCATCACACATTCACAGCTAGCCTAAGGTTTTTCAGTCCCTGTGTATCTATGAGACTGTATGTAAAGTCACTGCCATGATTTGTCTCCATCACCTGTCTGAAATCCTTAGATCCTTTATACTCAAAGAGGGGAGCAGAGGTTAATAAAAGGGGCGCCCACTTGAGCAGACTCACAAGCTAATTCCAATATCAATATGAAGCTTTTTCCTTATAGAAATTCTATTACTATCTCAGACTGTAGAGAATGCTGTTTTAAGAGTATAATATGAAGTTATACAGAAAGTGGTGGTCCAATAAACTAGAACTTTTTTTGTGCTGAACAGTGTGTGGAATGTTGAATATCCTGACTACATGACTGAGCAGATGCAAATTAGACACCACCTGAGACACCGACCGCCTCCCATCAACCCAAACTCCACAAAACAAGGAGAAAGATCTGGCATACAGACAGATGGATTACAGAGAAAATAGCTTTCATCAAAAAATGATTACCACAGCCCTTATCAAACAAGCAAGCAAGAGGAACACTCGAGTGAGGGTGTACTTGTGAATAAGCAAGGCGCAGCCTTTCAAAGACCTACCATAAAATTAATAACATTTAGAACGTGGCACTTGCATTCAAAATCTATTTCACCCAAAATGAAAGTGACATAGGAACATGGCTTGCTTTCATTAACTGTAGATTTGTTTTTCGTTCATTAATCTCAGAATTCAAATTCATCTCCACTGTTTAGACTTAAATCTCGAAATGTCAAGGCAGGAAAATGGAACGCAACAGATTTGTAATATGCAAAATAAATAAATCTACACGGATTAGCCGATAGACATGCTTGTGCAAGTAAACTAATATGATTTCTGGAGAAAACAGTACGTGAGGAAACATTTCTCACAGCTAAATGAGATCATTTTGTGTGACGCTATGTCTAATAGGTACTGGATAACATTATACAAATTGCACTAATGCAAAATATTACATGTCAACATGATGCACTTAATGATTAATAGATCATTTTATAATAATATGGACAGAGTCTTCTGGCCTGTGCCTCTTAGGCTCATATTGTATGCCTTGAATGATCGAATCACACGTGGTCAGCACTAAAAGTTTAAACAGGGTCATATGAGTCTCAGAGACACACTGTGAGATTCACTCGAGCTACATTTGAAGGTGGTCACAGACACATATATCAAAATTGCATTTCCAGTACCTAGTCACCTGTGGTTCAAAGTTTACACATGAAATCGATTTACTTTTGAAAAGCCCAGATATGCTATTGTGTCTGATACTCATGATGTGTCCTCTCATACTCAACCTCCTTCTTTCCAGTCTCAGTGATTTCTGCTCATTACTGTATAAACGTATGTGTGACAGTGAAACTGTTTACTTAACAAAGCGATGGTGTGTTTTTATTAACGCTTCATTTTAAAAAAATACTGTACGACATCCTGTATGACTTTGACACTTCTGAATATTACATTTACAACAATGGACTTGGTGTGGGAAATAGTGTATCAGGTTTGGATTTGGCAGAGGTTTAGTTCATTAGTGCATATTCAGCCTTGCATTTCCTCTTTTGTAAGTCGCTTTGGATAAAAGCGTCTGCTAAATGAATAAATGTAAATGTATTTCAGCCTTTGGACAGCATTGTCATGAGTACAGTATGTTATCATACCACTGGATTATTGCTAAGGAAAAGTAAATTATTTTAAAGTCATTGAGCCATTGAGTGCTCCAAGTGGTCAGAAAGCACACACAAAAAAAACGTTACACATGTGCTTGACACTCCTATCTATTGGACATTTTTTTTCAGAAACCATATAAAGGCAAACTCCAGCACAGGGATGTTATCATTATATTTAAAGGTTTTTTTTTTTGTTTCTTTTAAGGGGCTTGTCTACAGACTATACAAAATGTGAAATATTCTCCATAGCTTAATGAGATACCGCTCTGCAACAATGTGACAGATTCATACAACATGAATAAAACTGTTAAAAACAGTGATATTTGTGCATTACAGTCTTGTGTGCCATGGTTGTATATATGTGAGACATTTATGTGAGAGAGCGCTGTGTTTGTGTGTGTGTGTGTGTGTGTGTGTGTGTGTGTGTGTGAGCTGTGTGTGATTGAGAGTTGTACAGTATTGTGTGAGAGCTATGTGTTTGTGAGAGCTGTGTGTTCAAGTGTGTGAGCTGCTTGTTTGAGAATTGTATGTGTGTAAATGCCGTGTGCAGTGACATCACTAGGCCTGTTTTAGTGGGGCTTTAGCACCCCCGAATCAAATCAATATATCAGCCAATATATTTTCTTTTTGATTTCTTTTTTTTCCATCAACAGTCGGATTCCGTCACATCTTGAACCAGTCCTTGGGTGGGCACTAGGACCAGGGGGAGGCTGCTGTACGTGCTACACACCTATTTGTCCACACGTTTTTCAGTTGACAGACACACATCCAGCAGCTTTACGGGGAAGACCTCCCGTCGGCAGACCTCCAAACCGTAAGCTCGTTTATATGCGTGTTAAAGGTTCGAGTTCAATCGAGCTGAAGCAATAATTCGATTTTTTACAATGTCGTGTAAACGCTTCAGTCCGACTGAAATCGAACTTATAAAATCGGACTTGTAGCTCGACTTCGTCCAGCATGCTTACAGCTTACACTTTAATCAAGCCATCCTGTTGGTCAGCGAATGATCCACACACAACACAGTTTACTGTTTAAACATTTTACGTTAGTTTTATTAATTATGCTGAGCATCATCACGGTTACAGTTTGGCTGCTCACACACATCAGCGAGAGTGCAGAATGACGCAATCACGTTCCCCTCCTGGTCTTAAAGGGAAATACTCCCAGATCATTGTCACAACATTGCAATAAAACTATGCAACACAACTACTGAGGGGAGTATGCCCAGACCCCCCTAAAAGAGACTTAGCCCCCATTCATAAATCTCTAATGTCGTCCCTTTCTGTACGTATGAGAGCTGTAAGCACATCGTTACACAGCAACTAAAATAGTGTCCTCAACTCATGTTTTACTTCTTCTATTTTTTACTTTCCTCTCTTCAGATAAGAGCTCCTATTCATTTGTTGATAGATGAATAAAAGCACAAGAATATGTTTAGCTGAGCAAAAGCTGCACAAAATGCCATACAGTCTGCCATGGATAACACATGAAGAGCCATCACTGGCCAATCTGAGCATATTTCTCTGGTTTAAATCCTGAAATGCTGTCTGCTGGCTTCATTTGATCTCAGGCTAATAATGCCGGACCTCCTTTTGGAAGTGATGTTTTGCTTTCTGCAGATTTGGCACCCCCTTTATAGACATCTAGACATAAGACTGAATGGCTACTGGTCTCGACTGACCACTTATGATACACTTACGATTCCATCCCACCTGAGACATATTTTGACTGTGTTCAGTAATCTTAATATAGTGTACTTTACTGGAACATAAAGTACGGTGGCCGAAAAGTGCCAAACAAAATAACAAATCCAAAAACAAAATAACAAATCAGACAACAAAATAACAAATAAGACAACAAAATAACAAATCCAAAAACAAAATATAGCTGCAAGCAGCAATGACTGATTCCTCCTCAAGATTGCAGACCATTTCAAAATTGACATGGTAGAAAAATGTATCCCACAGATACAACATTTCAATGCATTTGGCTCAATGGCAGATTTTAAGTTCATTTTGTAGTTTTCTGTCCTCTGCTCACATGTTTCTGAGAGAGCATATACAAAAAGCTAAACACATTTCAGCTTATAGAGCGGCTTGAATGACCACTCAGGTGAAAAGTAAAGTTTCTTTAATAGAAAAGTAATTTCTCTTGACAATTTTCTCTTACATTTCTTGTGGAACTGAAATGAAATACAAAAAAATGCTTATTTAACATAGATTAGTCAGTAAATACAATTCAGTTTACAACTCAATCTTGTAAGCTATAGGCACTAAAAGTGTACTTTGGCATGATCCAAGACAAACAGTGCCATCTAGCTGATGATAAAGATACTGTTAAAAATAATATAACCGATACTATTATTCTCTTTAATGTCATTGTTTTTGGACATATGATGCATCACGCATGGTAACATACTGTAAAGTCAATAGGTTAATGTTCAATTGATTTTTGGACACAAGAAATATGTGAAACAGTTGTCAATTCACCAATATGTAAATAGTTCGGCCAATTTTTGTTTGATATTTTATTGCTTATTAGACTATAGAAAGACATGTTTCAAACACATATGTACCACAGTTCAAGTCAATTGGACCTACAGTGTATGAGGAGAAGATTTTTGTAGTTTTGTCAGTACAAATTTTCAGTGTATTGGAAAATCTATCATGGCGGACTTTATACGTCCCAATGGCTTTTTTGTTCCCCATGAGAAATAAGGCATTTATACTAATTTTCAGACATTCTGGACTTATTGGGCAGAGGGAAAATCATGTACGATTTGGGGGTGGCCTGTAGCGCCACCTATGGGATCATGTGGGCCATTTGTGGTGTGGGAGTTACTCGTGGCCTGTAGTATCAATGTGCCAAATTTCAAAACTTTTTACCATTCAGATCTTGAGTTATTGGACACTTTAGGGAGATTAGGAGAAGAAGAAGAAGAAGAAGAAGAAGAAGAAGAAGAAGAAGAATACTCACAATAACAATAGATTTCCTCCTGTCAGAGGACTCCTAATGAACAAAGCTGACAACAAAATAGCAAGTCAGACAAAACGGAAAAGGTAGTTATAGTTTGCAAATGGAATATTTATGCTGATTGGACGAGACATCTGTCAATCAAGATGTACAGGAAGTACTGCAGGCTGCTGTAAATGGAATGTATGGTTGGTTAGATTTAAGAAAAAATATTACATATGATTTACATAATAATATTACAGATTTGTTAATTTATTTTTGTATTTGTTATTTTGTTTTCAGATTTGTTACTTTGTTTTTGTATTTGTTATTTGGTTGTCTGATTTGTTCATTTGTTTTTGGATTTGTTATTTTGTTTTGCAGTTCTTGGCCACCATAATAAAGGCTTATCTGAAGGATTATCTGATATGTTGATACAAATAGATCAATATATCAACATAAAGTATAAATAATCAGTAATGCTGTTAGCAATTGCAATTTTTATTTTATTAAGGTTTGTTACAAATCTTGTCGAAAGAAATCAGTTTAACAACAAATATGTGAAGCTATTCCACACCATGGCTCATGAATTAACCGAAAGCAATGGTGGGTAACATTTGGTATAAAAGTCGAAGCAACATCCCATCTGAACTGAGAGTCAAGGTACTGGAGCTTTCAGTATTTAGGGCTGTGCGCTATGGAGGCTCACTGGTCTTTGCATGACTGGAGCTGAATACTAAACACACTTCACAAGATCAAAGTATGTGCTCCCTTATGAATTAAATAGTATGACCCATCTGTACAGGCTTAAGAAGACAGGTTCTACATGGTAAAAGGGACTAGGCACTAGCCTTCTCCCCAGCACAAAGTAGACTTTTAAGTGGATGTGAATAAAGTTTCCTTAGTTTATAAGGTCATTACTGTTAAAGTCATTACTAAACATCACATAATGGTTTTTTTTTTTTTTAACCATTTACAGTTATATTTAAATGTTGTGGAATGTAGGTGGGGGTAGGGGTCGGTCACAGTGACTTAGCAGTTAGCATGTTTGCTGGCATCTTCAGGATTGGGGGATGCACAATGCACATGGATTTTCTCCTGTGCTTCGATGGTTTCCTCTGGGTACTCTGGTTTCCTCTCCCAGTCCAAAGAGTTACCTGGGATAGGCTCCAGGCTCCCCCGCAACCTCATGTAGGATAAGCGGTATGGAAAATTGATGGATGGATGGAATGTTGTGGAATATCCACAAGACAAGTAAGTTCTTATTATCACTTATGTTATACGAGCTATAAACAGTTGTTCCCTCACCAGCCTCTGTTTGTTTTGTCAAAAACAGCCCATTTTGTTGAAGTCAAAAATTGCACTTGCTATTTTACTGAGAAAAGAAAAAAGAGCAAAGTCCTCTTTCCTGAGGATTTCAGGTGGAAGTCAGGTGAAAGGTTTCCCATGGTGGAAAACTTACTGACCACTACAAAGCAGTGACACTGGCACGCCTTCCATAAATGTTAAATTAAAAACCCTTTAAACTTTAAATCACTTTTAAATAAATCTTTCTTAAATAACATTTTTATTCACTTTATTATCAGCCCTGTGACGGAGCTGTTACTCTGAAATAGTAACATGATAGCATATATTATAATGAGTTCATTTATATAAACCTATCATTTGAATTACAGTTGGTACTATTGTTAGAGCTGCTGTTATAATCGACACCCTGACCTTTCAGATTTTAGAATTAACTGTGGTATAAGTTTATGTAACAGCCTGTCAAAAGATGGTATTCTTTTATTGTTGTTATATTAAGTGCCCTATAGAATAGCAGGATAAAAACGAGCTTTTCCAGTGCATTAATTATCACAAGACTATCATTTCCATTTCCTTTATCTTCACAAGGTTTAGAAGCTTAATTTCATTTGTGTGCATTGATTTTAATGCTCACTTCAAGGATGAGGAGGTGAGCATTCAATAACCGGTATTGATTCGTTTCACATGACCTTGTGGACACAAAGACCACACTGTAGAAAAGCCTTGTAACCATGACAGGGGTTGAAAAGCTATACACTTTTCATATGCTAATAGAAAATCATGTGAACAACACACACTGGGTTGTAGTATTTGGACATTGAAGTCCCAGAGTAGCTCTAGACAGATGGACCCAATTCCTTAATAAAAGGTGACAGACCCAGGGATGGTGCGCTTCAATTAATCTTTGCACCCATATTCACAGTTTCTGGACCCCGACTGAGCTGTGGAACCACTGCCTCTTTCATGACAATGCTGCAGCTATGGTGTGATATTAATAATGAACATTTTGCAACCTTTAGCCCTCAATGTTGGTGCTACTCCCATTGGTATATCAAAAAGTAAACTGGAGCATGGAGGCTGTATCATAATCCACAGAGAACATCCATGAATACATAAGAAAGGATGATAAACTAGCTAAGGGATATAAACTCACAATGTGATATAAGCTTACAATACAGGGGATATAAACTCACAACGCACAATGAACAGAGAGAGGCTCTCTACCACAGTAATGAAGTAATGGGATAATTACATCATGAGCCAGGTCTGGAATTAATAACACCCAATTAGCATTTTGTTAGATGTTTGATTGCCTTGGCATCTGTTGTACATAACTCTGACCATTTACAAACTGTTTAGTTTTTAATTGCAACCCTGAGCTAATAAAATATGAATGAAATGCCATCTCTTTGAAAGGATGTGATGGAAATCATGATTCACATTTGATTATCACAGATCCAGATAGGGTTGACACTCTTTATTTATTTAGGCTGTATGTCAAGGTATCAGATTTTAACTGCCATTTGGCCTGTTTTTGCAATGTTCTCCCAAATTGTGGGGAAAAAAACAAGCAATAAAATCATGTTAGGCAGTTCATTTGTTACGCCATATTTCTCCCACTGGCAAATTTGATGCCAACTGTGTTAGCATAATCGGCCAATCATTAAGAGTGCTGCCACAAGTCACAGCGTCTGTCTAAACGGGGGTCATCAAATTGCATACCACGGTCCAGATGCAGAGTATTATTTCAGAGAATTGAACCGAGCGATTGAAAAACAGAGCAGAGCTGATAAATGTATGGGAAAACGAATGGGAAAATATCTAGCCATAGTTCAACTTTAGTTTTCAAAACAAACCAGCATGGCTTCTATAGCAGATCATCTGTCATGCTATATCTTATACTACACACAGTATACATATATATGTACTGTATACTGAATATAACTTCTCACTCATACAATTTTCCAGCATTATATAGCATTTTTGTCACTGAGCACTTTGAGGTCTTACACTCCGCTGTGATTCTGTACATACTTGCTGCTTTAACCGACTCAACCCATTACTGTCATCCAACACCCAAACATAAATCTGGAACTGTGCAATTATCTTAATACTATGGCACTCACCACTCATGGAATAATGTGCAATTGTCTTGAACTGTGCAATTATGTAGATAATGTACAGCACGTTTGTGTCTATTGTTGTGGTGCTGTTTGCTGGAGAACATGCAAGTAAAAATGTCATTGTATATTATACCCTGTACTTGAAACTTGAATCTGCTTAAAGATAAATGGACAGAAAAATACACATTTATTCCCCCTGATTCAAGTTCAAAACATGCATCTCATCTGTTCAGAGAGGAGGTGTGCATTGGAGGTATGACGGTTTTAGGAGAAAGAATGGCCATGTTCATTAACATGGGACAGACTGTTCAGTAACAGCTTTATCCAGGTGATGGGGTTATGCTGGTTTTAATTACTAATTTGTTTATTATTAGATTCTTATTTATTATTAGAAATAGAACCAACTATGTTTGGTTGAAAATATTGTGGACAGGTATAAACACTGCAGGAACAGGAGGTATTGGTGAAAAAAATTCTGTGGTAACAGGCTTGAGTTGGATTAAATGATATGACTTCATGCTATCATGGCAGTAGTCAAAAGTAGCACCACAGATAAACACAACATAACCACTCCAAATAGCCATATTTATAGCCACAAATTATGTGGCTTAACCATTATAAGGTAACGTTTTTCACCCTTTAGCCATGTTAGTTGCTTATCTGGTCTTATTTTTTACTGTTACAAAAAAAAGCTTGGGAAACATGGCACACAAGTTATGCACAAGTGTTTAGCAACTAACCAAGTAAAATTAAGAACATAAATAGGGACAGTAATCAAGGGGAAACACAAAAAAGTGAGTGCAATCAGGAGGGCATGTGTCAGGGTCATGTGATTTGTAATATCTTATGATTTTTTAACATATTGCTGTTGGGCCCTTGAGCAAGGCCCTTAACCCTCTCTGCTCCAGGGGTGCTGTATCATGGCCGACCCTGCACTCTGACTCCAACTTCCTGGCATGCTGGAATATGCGAAGAAAATAATTTCACTGTGCATATGTACAGTGAGGGAAAAAAGTATTTGATCCCCTGCTGATTTTGTACGTTTGCCCACTGACAAAGAAATGATCAGTCTATAATTTTAATGGTAGTTGTATTTGAACAGTGAGAGACAGAATAACAACAAAAAAATCCAGAAAAACGCATGTCAAAAATTTTATAAATTAATTTGCATTTTAATGAGGGAAAAAAGTATTTGACCCCCTCTCAATCAGAAAGATTTCTGGCTCCCAGGTGTCTTTTATACAGGTAACGAGCTGAGATTAGGAGCACACTCTTAAAGGGAGTGCTCCTAATATCAGTTTGTTACCTGTATAAAAGACACCTGTCCACAGAAGCAATCAATCAGTCATATTCCAAACTCTCCACCATGGCCAAGACCAAAGAGCTCTCCAAGGATGTCAGGGACAAGACTGTAGACCTACACAAGTCTGGAATGGGCTACAAGACCATTGCCAAGCAGCTTGGTGAGAAGGGGACAACAGTTGGTGCGATTATTCGCAAATGGAAGAAGCACAAAAGAACTGTCAATCTCCCTCGGCCTGGGGCTCCATGCAAGATCTCACCTCGTGGAGTTGCATTGATCATGAGAACAGTGAGGAATCAGCCCAGAACTACACGGGAGGATCTTGTCAATGATCTCAAGGCAGCTGGGACCATAGTCACCAAGAAAACAATTGGTAACACACTACGCTGTGAAGGACTGAAATCCTGCAGCGCGCGCAAGGTCCGCTGCTCAAGAAAACACATATACATGCCCGTCTGAAGTTTGCCAATGAACATCTGAATGATTCTGAGGACAACTGGGTGAAAGCGTTGAGGTCAGATGAGACCAAAATGGAGCTCTTTGGCATCAACTCAACTCGCCGTGTTTGGAGGAGGAGGAATGCTGCCTATGACCCCTGGAACACCATCCCCACCGTCAAACATGGAGGTGGAAACATTATGCTTTGGGGGTGTTTTTCTGCTAAGGGGACAGGACGACTTCACCACATCAAAGGGACGATGGACGTGGCCATGTACCGTCAAATCTTGGGTGAAAACCTCCTTCCCTCGGACAGGGCATTGAAAATGGGTCATGGATGGATATTCCAGCATGACAATGACCCAAAACACATGGCCAAGGCAACAAAGGAGTGGCTCAAGAAGAAGCACATTAAGGTCCTGGAGTGACCTAGGCAGTCTCCAGACCTTAATCCCATAGAAAATCTGTGGAGAGAGCTGAAGGTTCGAGTTGCCAAACGTCAGCCTCGAAACCTTAATGATTTGGAGAAGATCTGCAAAGAGGAGTGGGACAAAATCCCTCCTGAGATGTGTGCAAACCTGGTGGCCAACTACAAGAAACGTCTGACCTCTGTGATTGCCAACAAGGGTTTTTAAACCAAGTACTAAGTCATGTTTTGCAGAGGGGTCAAATACTTATTTCCCTCATTAAAATGCAAATCAATTTATAACATTTTTGACGTGCGTTTTTCTGGATTTTTTTGTTGTTATTCTGTCTCTCACTGTTCAAATAAATCTACCATTAAAGTTATAGACTGATCATTTCTTTGTCAGTGGGTAAACATACAAAATCAGCAGGGGATCAAATACTTTTTTCCCTCACTGTATATGTGATAAATAAAGACTCATCATCATTAATCGTCTGATAGGGCTGATGGGTGATGTAGTCCACGGACGCCATACCATGGCCAAATCCAGCACTAACGTTACAATAAACAAAGGATTTAATTTAACAGGACCATTACAAATTTTACTTTAATGCTAAATACTGGTCTAAAATGAAGAAGAAGAAAAAAACAAGAAAAGGAAATCCCTAAAAAGAAGCAAAAAATAAATAAATAAAATGTCACAGAGTCTCGTCAAGTCAAATTTAATTTCAGAATGTTATGCGCTGAATTCTATATGCTTGTTTTGTAGAAGATATCACTGCTGATAAGGGTAAATCTAAAAAAGTACGACTGGAAGAAACATTAGTGGTGAGTCTAATGCAGTGGTTCTCAACAGGGGTGTGTGTGTGGGGGGGGTTCGAAATTGTTTTTTGCGCAGACAGGACATCATTTGGGTGTATTTTATTGCTTTTCAAATACAATGTACATAAATGAAAAACCCCACGTTCCCTCTCCCTCTGTATTTTCTTTTTGCTGGGGAGAGGCGGAGCTCAGCCTGCACTTTATCTAGCTGTCAGTGCAGACCAGTGTTGCCAACTTAGCGACTTTTCAGACCCCTTTAGCAACTTTTTTTTTGCAAAGAAAAACGCACCTAGTGACAAATCTAGCGACTTTTTGGACAAACCTTAGCAGCTTTCCAAATGTCGCCAGTACTGTCCTGCAAGCGCGAGGTCTTGCTTTCCCACTGCACTCACACCTCTCTCTGCGTCTGCTCTGTTCAATGAGTGGCTGAGAGCCAGTGCAGCATATCCCGGTGATCGCACGCCAGCTGAGACATGAATATAAAAAGAAGCAAGCACAGGTGTCCCACTGATTGATTTAACAATGTCATGGCTAACGAGAGGCGCCCTTCGTCCCAATTTACATAATTCGTATGCGAATGTTTTTAGAACGCAAGACGAATGGAATGCAACATGTTTTACATGTAAAATAGTCCACGTTATTACAGCCTAGTTCTCTTGTTCAAAGTAGTTCTAGTGTTCAGAAACATTTTGGATCATTCATGTTCCATATATAGTCCATTATATAGTTTTATAAAAGTCATAATTGTTATTTTAAAAAATCATAAAGGTTATTAAAAGTCATTTTAAAAAGTACAAAAATACAAAAGCAAAAAAAGTATATCTATCAAAACAGATTATAGATTAGGTTATATATAGATTGATTTTATATAGAATAGATAATCATTATACCTGGTCTCCTCCAATAGCGGGAAAGGGGGGGGGGTGAGCACATGAAAGGAGAGGCTTGGGGGGGCTTCAGTTGCAAACGGTTGAGAACCTCTGGTCTAATGAATGTTGACCTTAAATGTGTGTTGGGACGTAAGGATATCCAGATGTGGCATGTTGAAAAGGTGGCAACCCTAGATCAGCCCTATACTCAGTTCACTTATTAATAACCATCATTATTATAGCTCCTGTAGTGGAATTGTCTTCAAACAAAAACTATATGGAATCAAGTGCTGACAGCTTGCAAGTACTTAAAGGGTCAAAATATGAGTGATGGATGCACATTACTTTGCGATGATTAGCCATAAACCACTTATGGACATGACTTTGCTCTTTCCTTACAATGCAAGATGGGATTGAGTGCACCAGCACAAGTGTTATGGAGGATACATATTGTATGCCAAAAATCATTTCGATTGCACTCTGACAGATCAGTCATAGCAGTTCAGACAAATGTGTATCATCCCAGGCCATGGAGAGAGATGCTTGGTACAGAGACAGCTCCTTGTCTTGTCACAGTGGCTTTGGGGATACGACGAAGGCTGAGGCTAGGAGATTACTCCCCATCCCCACATCCTGGCAGCTCATAGAGGCCATCAGCTGCCACTCAAGCCTGGCACAGTGGAGTGTGTGTGACAAGTCACGCTTTCAATGGCACAGCCTTGTCTCGCTATTTCACATCTCACACTGGCCAGACGAGTTAGCTTCCCAAGACACAGGCTGGAGGTGTCAAATGGCCACCACTGTGATATCAATGGGAACTTCAGCACTTCCAGTGTTTGACAAAAACAGTTTGGCACTTAGGAGGGAGGAAAGTTTTCCACTGTGTGAAAATCATGTCCTCACAAAACTTCATTATCATCATTAACTCTTGTGCATCCTTATGAACATTTTTGTCTTTTTTCATTTTTTTTTAATCATTTTGTCTGTGTTAATGCAAACATCATAAATTTTGCAAAAGGTGTGTATTTTTATGGAAATATTTAATCCCTGTGATCTTTAAGCATAAAATCAAGCATTCTGTGTTAATAGGCTTTTATTTTGTTGGCAAGGTTTCAAAACATTGATTTTTTAAAAATATTTCTGAAATGTGTGGTATTTTCTCAGGTTTAGCCTATAGGGAAAATACATGTGTTTCCATTTTTCTGATTCTGCTGTATTATAATTATGAGCACTGCAGACCAACTGAATAAATGATGCAGCTATAATTGTGTGGGTGTGTTTGTATGGATATCAGAGTTGTGGTTTGTATGTGTGTATTGAAAATTTTATGTGTGTGTGAACAGTTTGCAAGAAAGAAATGATATTGTACTGGAAATCACAAATCCCATCCCATGTTTATGAGTCAAAAAGGTTACTGAGCTTTGAATATTTTTGCATTATGTAAAGAAACTGCGTTTAAAGGGTTACAATTCTGAAAATGAATGAATGTTCAGTAATTATGATTAGAACTGATGCTGGTAAAAAAAAAAAAAAAAAATTGACGTCAGTGGAAGTGGAAAAATATTAATATGTAATCTTTTTATGGCAGTTTTTGGACATGGACATTTTTGTCCTCTAGGGATCTATGTGTAACTTTTTTTAATTGATGCACAAGGGTTAAATAGCAATTTTCTCAGTTAGATCATACTTAAGAGCCACTAATATGCCAGTCACAGTGAGCCACAAAGGGTGGACTACGGACTAGAAGCACTTGTCTAAATTACTTCTTATTACATTCTCCGTGGCTGTTTTTCAATTACCTTAATATGTGTCAAGTTGAAAAGGCAGTAGAAACAATGGTTACTAGACTTACTAGGTTCTGCACCTATTTCACACTGCAACTGATTATGTTTGTGATTTTAATCTAATATAAACACACACACACACACACACATACATATATATATATATATGAGAGGATGGAAGAGGATTCCAAATTATGAGCCTTTCAAGAGGAGAACTATAAAAATGGAATGCTTCTTTGAATTGTTTCATTTCATCACCTGTATTGTAATGATTTTTGTAAAGCCAGTTGTGATAGATATATAAATTGTGATGCACCACAATATCATAAATGGATAGTGATTAAAGCGGCAGTGATGGCAGTTGACTGCAGTTGTCAGGGGCAAGGAAGGGTGGAATTCAAATAAAAATGCACCAATTACAACAAAGAATCAAAAATAAAAAACATAATACAGTTAAAGGGGAAGTGAACACAAGAGTAGATTAGGGACTTCTGAGGCAGCAAAATGTATATGTGATAAATAGAGTGTTAGGAGGGTTACTTTAAAAATATATTCTGTTACAGTTACAAATTACTTCATAAAAAATGTCATCAGTAACATAATCCAAGTACCACAATATGAAAGTAATGTAATCTGATTACTTCAAGGCCACATATGTAAATAAAGTCAAGAGAAAACAATATGATCTAAAATACTTTTATTTGGAGCTTATTTTAGAGCTTATAACTATGTTTGGATTTGTTTTAATAAAATAAATAAATAAATAAAATATCACTGTTCCTGATGCAGGTAACATTAATAGCATTCACAAGTGTTACAATGAATTCAGACTTTAATACATGAATGTCCATGGAATAAAATAAAATATCAGATGCCGTAAGTGTAGCTTCTGCCATCATTTACACATTTTAATGGCCATTTAATACAAAGTTAAAAATGACCTTATATGGCCATGGGCATTGTTTTGACTCAGGACAGCTGTCATTTGCTGCTTTTGTCAAGCAACTGTTTGACGCCGTACACAACAGCGCTTCAACTTCACGTGTTCGCTGAGAGGAGGCTAATGGTTGAGAGGCAGAATGTGGCCAATAGTTGCTGCAAGCCTTTTATAATCAACCAATTGGTGTGCAGGAAGGCAGGAATTACATAGAGGGGTTAACGCAATGCAAATATGCGCACATATGTTGCAGTATTAAACCATGAGCATATCTTAATGAAACTAAAGCTGAATCTCAGATATTTTCTCAAATTTAGATGTTTTTTTAAGGTCTGAAAAAGAGGACATGTCCTGGCAAAAGAGGATGTATGGTCACACTAACAAAAGCATTTCAGAGAACAATGTGTTAATTTATACCAAACTAACTTTGCACAAAGTTTATTTGCACAGGCACCAGGAGGTTGTTGTGAGTCACGACTGGCAAGAGAAAACCAGAACTATAATCAAGCAGCTGTCTATACAGTGTTGTGTCAAAAGATTAATTTATTTGGTTTTAAATGAAAGAAATTGTAATCTTGATAGTATTCCCTTTTTTTTTTCAAAATTTACGTGTAATCTAATCTTTGTTTTGTAACGGATCACAGTTACCAGTTTTTTTGTATCTTGATTACGTAACGCCGTTACATGTATTCCGTTAATCCCCAAGCCTGGATAAATATCAGGACATGAAAGCTGAAATTCTGATCTATCATCTCCAATATTTCAGAGGGGACTACATGTGATTTTTGAATATTCCATTCCAGATTTCAACCTCCTCTTTGCTGTTATAATAACCTCCACTCTGCTGGGAAGGCTTTCCACTAGATTTTGGAGCATGACTGTAGAGATTTGCCCATGCAGCCACAAGAGCATTATTGAGGCTGGACACTGATTTCGGGTGAGGAGGCCTGGGGCACATTTAGCAAAGGTCCTTCCATGGATTTTCATTAGCTATTTACAACAAGGATAATAAAATTTAAATCTCACAATTTCAATTATATTTTTTACACATACTGTATGTGTGCAGTGGCTAAATCATGACAGAAAATTGTATAGAAGGATTTCACATCACATGAGTTAAATGGATTTACTTCTATTGTGGTCATGAGAAATATTTTTATTATAAATTTGTTAAAGTGAATAAAATCTATGTTAAGCCTGTCAATAAAGGCACTTCCAATGTCTCCATGTATTATAGATTCCATTCATCTGGGCTGTGTCCCTGCAACAGCCTGAAATATTAAATATAGGTCTACAAAAGTATATATTCTCATTTGAAGGCCTAATTGCATGGTGCTTAAATGACAGCAAACACACAATCATTAAAAGGTCAGTTAGCATTGAACGGTTAAATGCTTCATAATAATCCTGCTAATCATACATGTGCTGCCTGGAGACAGCACTGACATTTAAATTTGGAAGTGGTAGCTCAGTGGTTAAGCTGTTGGACTTCTGATCGGAAGGTAATCAGTTCAAATCCCATCACTGCCAAGCTGCCACTGCTGGGCCCTTAACCCTCAACTGCTCAGTTGTATATATATATATATAGTGTATATATATATATATATATATATATATGGATAAGGGTGTCTGCCAAATGCTGTAAAATCTAATTCTGTTTAATCAGAACTGCATTTGCTTATTCATGTAATAGCAATTACAAATCTGAATATTTTGTTTTGTTTTGATCTCAAGCCCTCCTTCCTAAAAGACAATCCAGTGGAACTGAAAAAACAGCATTGACTCTTCCCAGCTTATCAGGATTGGGCAAAGTTGCCATTGATCGCTGCACACCCTCTCCCATCTTTGTTGACATCGTAGATCACCAAACAATACTCACATGAGCAACAGCACTGCAGCTCTACCTTCAAGCCCTACTGATCCAGCCTGCTGTGCCCCAATCCCACAGTCTGGCTATGAGGCACAGGGATTATGGAGAGAGACTTTGTTGACACCAGATGCCCAGGAGCATGGGCCAAGGCCACGAACCCCCATATAGTGGCTAGGGAAAGATTTGCCCACAAGGGCTCCTTCCTACAATTTTCAGTCCATACCCAATGTTGTTTCACACTCAAAAATGTCTGTAGAGGAGAATATTTACATCTATGACTATGCATAAATTAACCATGGTCACGTCAACTCCAAAGACATAGTCATAGATCTGCAAGACTGAGAAAAACCTATGATTTCCTTTTCATCATAGTCAATGAGGATCTGATGATCAGAGATACAATGCCCAAAAGAACAAACTCTTTCCAGGGTATGTGTGGGTTTGATAGAAATTCTCAGGGGTTAGTTTATAACCACAGAATGTTGAGCTGCAAATAAGCAATTCAATAACATCTAAATTAGCCTCACAAACTAAATATATTCCTGAAAACAGAGGGAAAATACATCAAAAACAACTAGTTAAATAAGCATTTATAAGCTTAATCAAACATTCCTTCATTCATTCATCTTTAGTAACCTCTTTATCCTGGTCAGGGTCACTATCCCAGGATATCCAGAGTCACGCTTGAGAAACACTGACGTATTTAAGGGTTAAATATCAAGGCACAGACAATTCTCACACTCTCAGAATTTACTTTGGGATTTTGTGATTTCTGTCCTCAACCATTGGAGTCAATTGGTCTTAAGATAAAAAGAGCTTTAAAAGATTATCCCCCTGGCTTGCATGCCATTATCATTAATCAGTGAATATTGACTGCTCTGTCCTTTTACATTTCAGGTTCAGGCCTTGGTAATCCAGATATCCTTTCTAGAAAACACACACACACACACACACACACACATAGAGAGAGAGAAAAGGCTTTGTACTAGGCCAACCTTGCAAGTAAAATCGATTCTCAAAAAGGCTGCCTTTTTTGCACCTTGTGACTAGCAGACAAACTCAGAGACTACAAAAGACTACAAAGACTGTGGTTGTAAAATAAGTCAAAAAGAATTGCAGATGTAATCGCACATGCAACAGAAATGGGATTTGTTCACATTGTAGTATTGTGTGCAGGGTTAGAAAGGCAGAATACGATCAACTGAAGAGGTCACAACTCATGGCCTTTAATACTGAAAATCTGACTTCACACACCTCTGATCATGGTTTGAGCAACTGATCATCCAGTCATCACACAAAGAAAGAGGTTTCATGTAACACTATCTGAGAGTATATTCACACTCTGGACACTCTTTTCTCACTCTACATATGCTTTGTTCATGACTGTGGGTTCACACTTAATTGATACAAACTGCAACTTGCAGCTTGCTCAAGAATGATGAGAGATGTCTGAGGATGAATCATATCATCAAGGATAAACCATCATGAAAACCAGAGAGCTGTCTATGAGAGAAAAGTAAGCCATTTTGATGAAGAAACCACTGAACTAACAACCAGATATGGAACAGGTTGACCAGGAAAATAACAGCAGTTGATGACAGAAACGTTGTGAGAGCTGTGAAGAAAAACCCTAAAATAGCAGACAGTGTCATAACCAACAACCTTCACAGGGCAGGGATGAAGGGATCACAATCCACCATTCGAAGAAGACTTTGAGAGCAGAAATATAGCAGCCATACCATAAGATACAAACCACTGATCAGTAGTAAGAAGTGGAATTCACAAAGAAATACAGAGATGAGCCACAAAAGTTCTGGAACCAAGATTAACCTCTACCAAAGTGTGGAGAAAGAATGGATCTACTCATGATTCAAAATATACAAGCTCATTGGTCAAGCATGGTGGAGATAGTGCCATGGCTTGGGCTTGCATGGCTGCTTCTGAAACAGGCTCACTAATCCTTATGATGATGGTAGCAGCAGAATGAATTTGGAAGTCTATAGAAACATTCTGTCTATAATTTACAGAGAAATGCAACCAATCCAATTGGGAGGAACTTTATCATGCAACAAGATAATGACACAAAACACACTGACAACCTAACAAAGGACTTCATCGGGGAGCAAAGTGAAAGGTTTTAGACTGGTCAAGTCAATCACCAGACCTGAACCCAACTGAGCAGCTTTTCACCTCCTGAAGAGGAGACTGAAGGGAGAAACCCTCTGAAACAAGCAACTGAAAGAAACTGCAATAAAAGCCTGGAAAAGCATCACAAAAGAAGAACGTAACAGTTTGGTGATGTCAGTGGGTTGCTGGCTTGATGCAATTATTGCACGCAAGGGATAATGCAAGCAAATATATTTTTTTTTTAACTTTAATTTACTTTAGGACTATCTGTCTCTATAAGTTTGTTCACCTAAAAATTGGGTGGTCTACCACTAAACATGCCATATTCCAAGTTGTTTAACACATGTAGATGTAAATATCAGGAAATGAAGGCTGAAATTATGATCTATCATCTCATATTCATCTTTTCTGTCCATTCAGGATATTGCAGAGTTTTTTGTGAGTATTGCGGCCAAAAATGCATGCTTTTGCTGCGGCTTTTTTCAAAATTTGCAACTGTGCAGAAAACTACTTGAATTGGTGAAATCGTAATTGCACAAAATTGTTTGCACGGTCTTTCGCAGTGATGTTTGTTAGTGAAAGAGACTTTTCAGCTGTACTTATGACTGACTCACATAAATGAAATGCACACACATAAATCTTTGGCTGAATGAGCGTCGTGATGATGTCACATGGCAAGTTGTGATGATGTCATGTGACACATCCTGGCCCAAATCTGCGGAAAATCATTTTGAAAAATTGCAACCTCCTGCAAATATTGTCGATTTTCCTTGATTTTGCCTTAAATTCTGCAGAATCGCAGAATCCTGGAAGGACTGTCTTTTGATCTCAAACCGCAATGTATTCAGTGTATAGCAACAGTTTATATTTTGCCAATCCAAATAAATTAATTCAGGATCTCTGGTTATTTATTAAATGCTGAGCCAAGTTTACTGAGGTCAATTTACTTAAAAATATTAGATTGATGCCCATCCAACCTGAATAAATAGTTTACAATTTGTAACATGAACTGTTTTCCTTTATTGAACAAAGAGTACATTGTAACCCAAATGCATATGCTAAGAACATATGTGCATATTCTGATA
Organism: Ictalurus furcatus; assembly: GCF_023375685.1. NCBI lineage: Eukaryota > Metazoa > Chordata > Actinopteri > Siluriformes > Ictaluridae > Ictalurus > Ictalurus furcatus. The sequence goes on from NC_071273.1 coordinate 12,634,596, forward strand.
GTGAAAGTAGGTTGACATGACTATTATTCTTCTATTTAACAGATTATTAATAGGATAAGAATTTCATTCAGATTGGCTTCAGTCAGGTTACTTTCTGTATACATTGATGTTTTTCATTCCTATTGCACTATTAATAATCAGTCAGATTATTAAAAGATAATCAAAAGGCTGTATGTAAACATAGATTATATAATATTACTGAATACCACTATTATATAGGCATGTCTCATCGATGCATTTTTTATCTACTATTTAAGTTCACTGAACTCCGCTATTTAGAAAAGTCTATATAAAAGGCCCTGAAATTAAATATTCAAACAGGATTCACCAAATATTACAAATGCACCAGCAGAAACTCAGATGTTTTCAGTGTCATGCTACTACATCATTCCTATTGAATGATTTCCATTCTTGAGACAATTATGCTCTCAGGATTACTGCAAGTCTGTCCTCAAGCATGTCAAGGAGAAGTGGAGTAGGAGAAATCACATATTCGTTTGTAAATATGAATTGAGCTGATCAATAACCTAAAGCAAAGAAAGGCTTAAGGCTTAAGCACGTTTACTGAGCAGTGGCAGAAACCCTCTTGGGCAACCACAACATAGCCATGAATTATAAATAACAGCAGTGTCTACTAGTTTAATGCACTAAATCTAAACTTGTGAAATTGTAAGGCTTACACAATGGTAACTGAAGAGATTTCAGTAACTTGCTTGATAATTCTGCATAGCAACATATACATAAGATACAAATGAATAGTATATGTAACTCATTTAATACTACTGTTCAATAACAAACAAAAAAACAAAGCATTCAATATGCAGAATTGGGTACGGGAAATGCAATGAAAGCACAATACTCTGAAGAAAGCAGAATGGTAAGGTGGGATAAGAATTTTAAAGTTATTATTCTATGTAGATACCTTGTGGATGCCACATCGGACCAGAGCACACACTCTCTCTCTCTCTCACACTCATTCTCTCTCTCTTACATGTCTCTAACATTCCTCTACATATGCCGCATCCTTACACACAGTTGTGCTCAACCTATTCTCTGGCACTTCATGACTACACAATCCATTTTCAATATAACATATAAAGCTGCAGAGCCAAACGCCGCCTGCCTCAGCTGTAAGACCCTGAGCTGCCTCCTAATTCTCATCATTTTTAATTGAGGCTGACAGATACTGCTAATTATGCAGAGATAATCTTCTTCATCTGACTCATTATAATTCCCATTAGCTGCTGATAATGCTCATTAAATTAACTTTCTCCAGGAGAAATCATGGATAATAGGACCAAGATGATCTCATGTACTTCTTGTGTTGTTAACATGTTAATTTTGGCAGAAGTAAAATCGGACAATAAGGAAATTGTCACTACAGCTCTTCTGCAGGCTCTGACAGCGTAGCGTCATATAGAAGCAAAACGTATTACTATACGATTATCATTGGAGTACAATAAAAATAGAACCAAACTGTAGATTTTTGCATATGTTGCAAAACTGATAACAGTAGGGGTGGAAAGGGAAATTATAGAATTATAGAGAGTATTGACATGTCAAAATCTTACTTGGTTAAAAACTATCCAGCCAAAAATGTATTCAAGTGAAAGTCAAAAAGTCCATCCATCCATCTGTTTTCCATAGTGCTTATCCTACACAGGATCATGTGGGAGGCTGGAGCCTATCCCAGGGAACTCGGGACATATTCACACATTATGGACAATTTGGAAATGCCAATCACCCACAGCACATGTCCTTAGACTGGGGAGGAAACCAGAGTACCCAGAGGAAACCCCTGAAGCATGGGTAGAACATCCAAACTCCATGCACATGGAGTGCAGGTGAGATTCGAATCCCCAGCCCCGTCGGTGCAAGGCAAACGTGCTAACCACCAAGCCACCATCACTAAGTGATTGGTCAAAAAGTAAAGATTGTGTGACAGTCATCATGACAGTAATTACTAACTTTTATTATTATCTAAAACTACACCATTTTACCTGTAAACATTATTCAATCTCTGTAAATTCATCATATGCATGACTAATACTACAGAGTTTGCTAATGAAATAATTAGAAGTGAAATATACTCTAAATTTGGTAAATCTATAATTTGGAATCAATTCTAGTCTAACCTGGCATTAGTAAAGAAAACAGGCTAACAGTTATATATAGCTGGTTAATATTAGCAAATTAGCTAAACTTACCTCAACATGCTTTTTTTTTTTTAATTAGATTGAGCTCATTCATTCTATGGAGGCAAAAGAAACTCATTTTATACAAGTTTTGGCTTACTTCAGCAGATTCCAACATATTATTGAGGCAGCACCAGGGGAGCTCATCATCAAGTTCGACACTGCAGTGCCTTATCCATCAGAAAGCTAAAGCATGAAGTATACTGTTAAGCATGAAAAGGTCACTGGAGGTGGAAAATTCTCACGATTCATAATGGGTTTTTTTCTACATTGATGAATGTAATTCAGTGCTTTAAACTGAAAGGTAAATAAAAGGTGCAAGAGCTTCATTTTATTGATATGTAGCATGAAAGTCTTTGGTTGGATTAGAGAAGAAGAAAGTACTTTGAATGTCTAAATGAAAAGGTATGAAGGAAAAAGGATTTTCTTTTTCTTGGAAATGTGATTAAGTAAGAGTACAAGTATTCAACTTCAGTAACACTCAAGCATAAATACCTCAAAAATAATATTTAATTATAGCATTGAAGTGCAACTACAATATACTTTAGATATAAACGGCTAATCTGAATATCCACTGTGTGTCGGATGGGTTTTGTGTGAAGAGCTACACCCCACAGTGGCACTGATGATCATGCAGAACCATGTTTAGTACCCACAATGTATGGTTTAGTACCCATAGGTGGTCCGCATTGAGACTTTGCTTGGTACCTGAGGCATCTGAATGTAATTTGCGAGACACATGGAGCATTGCTTTGTGGACAGTGAGAAATGAGAAAATGTGTGTGCTTTATAATTCATGTTCCCTGTGGGGACTGCTTGCTATGATGGAGAGGTCTTTGGTGTGTGTGCGACTGAGTTCACTGCTCCAGGTGAAGGGGCACAGAGCACAGGAGTACATGGTATGGTATGACAGTATTAGTGACAGAAGGCCTCCAAAAGCCTCAAACAAGGCTTGTGAGTAATGTTCTTCCAGATCTGTTAGTCTAGAGAGTTCAGAGAAAGATCTGTGAACTAACAACGTGAATACCAACTGATAGGCTTCTGTGGTGAAGAGTGGTGTTGAAGTCCCCCAGTAGGTAACAAGGTTGGGTCATTTGCACGCGAGTAAAATGTACATTTTTCATAATTATAATGAATGGCTAATGGAAACTGATGTTTCAAGAATGAGCTCTTAAATGGATTCACACATTAATAGAAAAAATATTTATATTTTATAAATATAATATTTAATGATTATGTTTGTTATTATATATGTTATAGAGGGCTAGGACAGGCCAAAAAAATACAGTCATGTGAAAAAATAAGTACATAAGTAAATATGCCTTTTTTGACATATTTGGACAAGCAAACATTTGATCATCTTTGAAACAGTGCCTATTAATGAAGTTGATATACTTGAACAAAACCACAAGGAAAATTGACTCCCAATCATTTATTCAACATAAATATAATAGATGTGATCTGTGGAAAAAGTAAGTACACCCTTGGTCTCAGAAGCTAGTATTACCCCCTTTAGCAGAAATAACTTCTTGTAGGCATTTTGCATAATTGATCACCAGTCCCTGACATCGGCTTGCTGGAAGTTTTGAACATTACTCAATGCAATATTCTTTCAGTTGCAAGATGTTTGATGGTTTTCTTGCATGTACTGCCCATTTAAAATCCCCCACAACATTTCAATGGGATTAAAATCTGGGCTTTGACTGGGCCATTACATAAACCTCCATTTCGTCTTTTTGAGCCATTCCTTGGTGGATTTGCTAGTGTGCTTAGGATCATTATCCTGTTGAAAGGTCCACTTAAAGTTCAATTTAAACTTTTGGACAGATGGCCTCACATTATCTTCAAACAATCTTTGATATGATGCAGAATTATTAGTTGAATAAATGAATGCAAGCTGTCCAGTCTCTGAGGCAGTGAAGCAACCCCAAACTGTGACATTTCCACCACTGTGCTTCACAGTTGGTATGAGGTGTTTTGGCCAAACAACTCTATCTTTGGTTCATCTGTCCAGAAAACATTATTCCAAAAGGCCTGATCTTTGCTTATATGCTCACTGGCAAACTGTAGTCTTGCGCTAATGTTCTTTTTAGACAGCAAAGGCTTTTCCTGGCATGCTTCCATGCAGGTCAAATTTGTGCAATCTCTTTCTGATTGTAGAAGCAAGCACTTTAACACCAACAGTTGCCAGACTTACTAGCAGATCCTTTGATGAAATTTTGTGATTCTTGGAGACTTCTTTTTGGAACAGACGGTCTGCTCTTGGGCTGAATTCGCTGGGACTTGTCCAGCCCTGGACAAATTGGCAGTCGTTTGAAATCTGCCCCTCTTGTAGAATATTTTCCTTACAGTGGAATGATGTATTTCAAATAATTTGGAGATCTTTTTAATCTCTTGCCAGACTCATAGGCATCCACAACCTTTCTTCTGAAGGCCTTAAAGATCTCTTTAGGTCTTGACATGATGACACCACACACCTCAATAGCAAAGGGAACACCACATACAAGATATGAGAAGGGTAAAAAAATAAGACAGGTTCCACCTGCACTCCCTAAGCAGGTTCTGATCACTGGCACCCAAACTTGAACACCTATGTTCAAGTTTCAAGGTATGATAAATGTAGGGGTGTACTTACTTTTTCCATGTGACTGATCAGTTGTTGTTTTTTTTGTTTGTTTTTTTCGTTAAATTTAAATTGTGAAAATTACTATAAAATGTCAACTTTATGTGTAATTTGATAGTGTATAACCTTTAATAATAGGCACTGCTTCAAAGAGAATCAAATGTTTGCTTGTCCAAATATTGTTTGTCAAAAAAATCAACATTTTCCATGGGGTGTACTTATTTTTTCACATGACGGTATGTATATTTTAATATATAAGTAAGCATAATATCAGTGGGACACAAATGGCACACCAGTAGTGGAATCACCATTATACTATAGTTAATCCAGACTACACAATCTGACACATTCAAACTATGCTGTTATATTTAATGACAACATATTTTTCCTACCACATCTCTATCAGTCCTCTGACTATGGATTTCTAAGTAACAGCAATGCTGTTTTGAATCATTAATCATACCTAATTAAATATAAATATGAGTAAATATAGGTTTTAGGAAAGAAAACGTGAAATCTTTGTTAAAGCTTTGGGTTACTGATCAGAAGGTTGGGGGTTCAAGCCCCAACACCACCAAGCTGCCACTGTTGGGCTCTTGAGCAAGGCCCTTAACTCTCTCTACTCCAGGAGCAGTGCATCATCTCAGACCCCAACTTCCTAACAAGCTGGGGTATCCGAAAAAAGAATTTCACTGTGCTGTATATGACACATAAAGGCTTCTTCTTCTATGTGTATTTATAGTCCTATCAATAAAGGTCATCAGGTAGTCATAATCTGTTTTACACTGTTATAGTGGTCAGACCTGTAGTCATAATGTGGTTTGCAGTTATAATGGTGAGTAATACAGCAGAGTAATATTTAGAGATATTCCAAGAATGTAAGTGAAAACAAATTAACATTAAATTACAGATTATAGTGTAATCCGCTCAGGGAAGAACTATCAAAATAATGGCCTTATACCCAAATATATCTAACCTCTATGAACCCAATCATCTCATTCACATCAGTTTAGTTCAGCACTGAACTCTAGCGTACCAAGCACAAACAAATATCAATAAATCAAAAAATTAAAAGCATACAGTGCCCTCCACTAATATTGGCACCCTTGGTAAATATGAGCAAAGAAGACTGAAAATTTGTCTTTATTGTTTAACCTTTTGATCTTTTGTTAAAAAAAAATCACAAAAATACTCTGCTCTCAAGGACATCAAACAAATGCAAACAAAACACAGGTAAATCCAAAAAAATATATATTTGTTAAATATAGGTGTGTAACAATTATAGGCATCCCTATGAACTCATATGAGAAAAATATATTTGAAGTATATTCCCATTGATATTTTACTTTTTTTTAGTACACCTGGGTGACTAGGAACAGGAAATTGTTCAACCATGACTTCCTGTTTCACAGGGGTATAAATATGAGGTACCACATAGGCCAAATTCTCAAATTCCCATTCATAACAAAGGGTAAGACCAAGGAATATAGCTGTGATGTGCGGCAACAGGTTGTTCAGCTTCACAAAATGGGAAGTATATAATACTAGTAGTATAGAAGTACATAGAAGTATATAGTACTTATAGTACTATAAGAAAATAGTACAAGCATTGAAAATGCCTATTTCCACCATCAGGGCAATAATTAAGAAGTTCCAGTCAACTGGAGATGTTATGAATCAACCTGGAATTGGATGTGTGTCTGTATTGTCTCAGTGCACTGTGAAGAGGATGGTTTGAGTGGCCAAAAAATCTCCAAGGATCACAGCTGGAGAATTGCAGAAGTTAATTGCGTCTTGGGGTCAGAAAGTCTCCAAAACTACAATCTGAAGTCACCTACATCACCACAAGTTGTTTGGAAGGTTTCAAGAAAAAGCCTCTACTCTCATCCAAAAACAAACTCAAGCGTCTTCAGTTTGCCAGACACTACTGGAACTTCAAATGGGATCAGGTTCTATGGTCAGGTGAAACCAAAATAGAGCTTTTTGCCAATGAACACCAGAGGTGGTTTTGGCGCACACAGAGAGGTAGCCATATGGAAAAGTACCTCATGCCCACGGGTAAATATGGTGGTGGCTCTTTAATGTTTTGGGGCTGTTTTCTGCCAGAGGACCTGGACATTTTGTTAGGATACACGGAATCATGGACTCTATCAAATATCAATAGATATTAAATGAAAACCTGACTGCCTCTGCCAGAAAGCTTAAAATGGGCCGTGGTTGGATCTTCCAGCAGGACAATGATCCAAAACATACACCAAAATCAACACAAAAATGGTTTACTGACCACAAAATCAAGGTTCTGCCATGGCCATCCCAGTCCCCTGACTTGACTTTAAACCTATAGAAAACCTGTGGGGTGAACTGAAGAGGAGAGTCCCCCAGTGTGGACCTCGAAATTTGAAGGATCTGTAGAGATTCTGTATGGAGGAATGGTCTCAGATCCCTTGCCATGTATTCTCCAACCTCATCAGGTTAAACAATAAAGACAAATTTTCACAGCCTTCTATGCTCATATTTACCAAGCATGCCAATATTAGTGGAGGGCACTGTACATGAACATATTAATATCCACAAAGTTGATGACCCATTTAAAACTACTAGAATTGATTTGAGCCAATAATGAAACATTTTCTATGCATCTCTAGTGCCAGGCTTTCCAGCTGGCCTTTCCATAAGTTCAACCCCGACGAACAAACAGAACATCAAAATAAGTAAAAAATTTAAAATATTTACATAACCAAATCAAGCATGAAGTAGCTAATGTAAACTGAACTGTCAACTATCAAAAGTGATTAAATATTTAATTAATCTTCCCTACTGCTTTTAAAGACATTTACGTATGGATTTGCCACAATTGTGATACCTCTACTAAAACCACTCCAATTGATTCAGACAACTTTGTAGGCCTGATATGTTGTGACTAATTAATTTATCATGAGTAAATGAACAAATACTATACTTTTGGTGCTTTAGGCAGATTTAATAAAATTAAATACACTGAATTGGCATAAAATTTCACAAAAAGGACACTGGAGAGCCTTGAATCTTTTAACAGTGAAATTAGATGCAGTTAATGACACTGTGTTCACTGTGCTCACTAACACTACAACACCTAAATGCAGCTGTCATTTTAATGCCTCACTAGTTTGGACATCAACAGTTCCTTTGTGCTCAATTATTTGGAGGCTGTCAAAGCTGTAATATCACAAATGTTTCGTCTCAGTGCTCTTGGCCTGATAACTGGCCAGCGCAGCAGCAGTGGGGATTTCTAACAAGGTCGTTAGTAAGAGAAGGGTTTTACAGTGCAATGACATTATTAAGGGGTTTTACAGTCATTATCTGTTAGAAGCAGGCAGATGCATTAACACAAAGCTGTCAGCTGTGAGTTAATTCACTCAGTGATTATTTGTGTCCTTCACAGCCATATATTTACCTCCATTTTGTGAGGTGCTTTGCTATTTATGCACAGATAAAAGCTTTGTTCAAGACAAAAGCCTTCAACAAGACACGATGTCCCAGTGAAGCTTCAGTGAACAGATATGCAGCGACTATGTTCACACATTCCCCTTCTATACTCCTTTTTCAACTCTCTATCACTTTAAGGCTTTTATGCATCTACTGCTATTGTATCCTTTGCACATTTGCAATTCAGCTGGTAATGGACCCTTTCTGTCCTGTTTGAAAAAAGTGAGAGACTGTCTAAAGGACTCATACAGGAGTGCAGGAGTTCATGTATGGAAGAGCTTGTACGGAACCACAGGAGCATCGCATTAGCATGTGTAGACAGGAGGTTAATAGCCAAGAGGCTCTGGTCTGACAGAATCACAAAGGTTACTGAAGAGAAAAAAAAGAAGTGATATCTAGATATTAAGCCAAGTGAAAGCAAGAGCAATTAGGCTTCTGTTGTTATGGCTGATTTCAGATGGGACATTGAGTCAAAACTGAAAGATTTCCATTTGAAATATGAAAGCTCTCTGACAAGAGCTGGCATTGGCAACAAGGTTCCAATGTACTAATTTTAAGAGATATCTGAAAGGAAAGTCAACAGACAGATGTGATTTTACATCAAATAATTATTACCCATTTTGTACACTTTTAAACTAAAATAGATTCTTTTACAATAAATTCATGCTGTATTGCACTGAGCCTTTAGTGGAAAGGCTGTCAAATCAATACCCATCCATTCAGCCAGTTTTATTCTTATTTGTAACAGGGTAGTTAAAAACAGTCCCAAATCAGGAGCTCAAGAGACACAGCCCATTAACGGCAAGCAGTAAAAGTCAGTTCTTAGCAGTAGAGTGGTCAGAGTCTTGGGAAAATTCCATCAAGGCCTTATGTCTTTCTTAGCAGGGTTAGAAAGGAGCGGGTACGTCTCTTTATTCATATGTTTTACTTTCCAAACTTCACAGTATAAAATAAGCAACAATAAAACTGGATGATGTAATGTAAGCACTTTTTATGGCTAGAATAAATCATATCAACTTTTGAGTGACGCAACAGAAATGTGTTTCCTCTATTGTCAGGAGATCGCAAGTTTGAAACCCAACAACGAGACAGGAGAGCAAGGGAACAAAACTGGCTGTGCTCTCTGGGTGGGAGGGATGACATACTGTCTCTCCTCTGTCAATCACAGTGACACTAGACGATCATGGGCCTCTGTGAGCTCATGTATGCAGAAGAGAGTGGATAGCACTCTCCTTTTAGTGTGCTACTCTGCCCTGTGATGCAGCATATGCAACCGTTCAAAAAGATGCGACTGGCTGGCTTCACATGTCTCAGAAGAAGTATGTGTTAGCCTTCACCCTCACTGGTTGGTAGCTGTCACAGGGCTGGCTTGTGGGTGGGTGTGAAATGGTAGGTGGCCAAATTGGGGAGAAAATGGGGGAAACAAACAAACAGTTAAATAAATAATCTTTGTTGCAACAAAGCGTTGAAATTTGTTTTAATGTATATGCATTATTGTATTTCTGAATCAAAATCCATTCATCCATTGTTTCTGGGGAAGACGAAAGTGAAAGGAGTGAAATTTCACACATACACAGTGCTGACACCGAGCTCAAGGTCAAACTGAATCTGAACCAAAATGTCCATCCGTCCATCCATTTTCTTCATTGCTTATCCTACACAGGTTCGAAGGGAGCTTGGAGCCAATCTCAGGAAACTCGGGGCCCAAGGTAGCGGACGCCCTGGACAGGGTACCAACTCATCACACACCATACACACACTATGGACAATTTGAAAATCAGCCTACAATGCATGTTTTGGCCTGGCGGAGGTAACCAGAGTATCCAGTGGAAACACGCGAAGCACGAGGAGAGCATGCAAACTCGACGCACATGGCAGATGCAGGATTCAAACCCCCAATCCTGGAACTGCAAGGCAAACGTGCTAACTGAAGCAGTGAGGAGCTGTTCAGGAAACTTAAGAAAAGTTCCTACCTTAATGCCAAGAATGTGCAACGCTTAATCAGGAATCCTGTTAAGAATTTAAAATGTACAATAATTTCATTTGTTTAACACTCGAGGTCACTGGATAATGCAATATGTTTAATTTTATATTGTTAAAATCTTCATTATTAGTCTTATAAAGTAGACAAGAGTAATCTGAAAATCTTTTTGACTGGTAGTGCACTTGCTATTGGATATTAGAGAATAACTTCACAGACAATTAATATAAGCCCATGCTGGTCAATGTACCAGTTCTTATTTTGCTCAGACAATGAAGGCCATGTATTTTGCAGTGTTTCTGTGCACTCTCGATGAACAGAGGCAGAAGTTTGCCATCACCAGCGGGAGTTATCAACAGGCAGGGAATCAGTCTCATCTTTATGCATAATGAGGAAGTTTATTTTGGGAACATCAGGGCTATTTTTTCTACATTTTATCTTACAGAGGATGAGACATGATGTTTCTATTCCCTGCTCTGCACTCCACATCACACAACTGCAGAAAAAAAAGGAGCAGTGGGAATTCAACATGAATACAGAATCATAATTCAAAGCTGCATATACAAAACAACCTTGTTTGCAGTGAGTGTGATACGAGAAGTTAAGGCTCTGATTCCACACTCTTGTTCTTTAAATATGATGGTATTTCAATTGTTTTAAATATAGATAGGTCCATAAATAGTTGAAATCCTTAGCAGTAAAAGAGATTTGCAGTTGGATGTCATGTGTTTTCACAATCTCCCATTTCAGCACTACATCTTCTAGAGGCACGACTGAAATAAACAAAGAGAGTGAGAGCTTTGTGGGAGTTGCAAAGTCATAACAAATAATTCCCTTTTCTATCACTTTGGTTCCGCCAATAAAAGCATCTAAAATAGTCCTGGGTCTCGGGACAGTTTAAAAATGAAGGAATATAGAAATTGAGGACACAATGAGGTCAGGTGTAGGATAATTGTACACCAAGATGTGAGAAGCACAACGATTAGGTAATTAAGACACTTTAGATTTTTTTTTTCATCTAACGAGTATAGATGTATAATTTACATTACTTTGCAAAATTATCTTCCAGACCTGCCTGGTTGACTGGTTCATTAACCTTTCAGTGGTTCCTCTGGTTTCTGTGTAATCACTGCAAAAATACATATCTTAGCAATTAAGTATAAGCAAATTCATTTAATACAGTTTTTCTCATTATGAACTTATTGAAATCATTTATGGTGCCTATTTTATACTTTTTAACTAGTGTCAAATTATACATTTTCCAACTGTGTTGTTCTATAGGCAAGTAATAGAAGTTATTTCTTCTTACAAATATGCTAAATGTATCTGAGAGTTGAATAATGAGGCATGAACAACCCTGGGCCCACCTTCTAGGGGGGCCCCTACCGATCATGAAGATTTTTGTTGTAAATTTATTTTCTTTTTTAGTAAAAAATAAAACATAGATCAAATGTCCATTCCAAATCATTTTATTACAAAATTGGTTTAAAAAAATCATTCCACACAATCAACACACACTAAATTGTGTGTTGCCATTTGTTTACATATGCGTCATTTCCCTTTAGAACAGTAACAGGTAGAGAGGACTTTTAGCATTCTGAAACTCACCAAAAGTTACTTGTGGTCAAGCATGGGTGAGTCACGGCTTTCAAATTTAGCACTGCTCTGCATCGAAAGGGAAATTGACATTGACAAGGACAAGTTAGTCGTTAGATTTGCCAAAGAAAAGGCGACTAAGATGAAGCTAAATGGCGTTTGTTGTGTAGCCTATAACCTGGTTCAGTAATGCATTGTTCTCAGTTGAAAAACTTTCCTCCCTTTGAACGTGTTTAATGAGTTCATTCAGTTGCTCGTTTTTCTTAATCAGACTGTCTGATTGTTTAGGTTGGATAACATAACAGGTTGGAGTCGTCAATGGATTTTTAAGTTATCTGTTTGTTTGTAGTTGGTAATACTGCACTGTTGTGTTTTGGTCTAATGAAGACCTAATCGTTGTTGAACGCCTTTACTGTTTTTGTGAACTATTTTGACCCTAAATGGAATGTACTGTTTTTGTAAACAATAAACCCATGATACTGACCATTTGTGTGTACTGTGTGTGTGATTTGAAAGATTGCTGAACGCAATACCTAAGCCTAGCCTACATTGTTTTGGTTTGCCGATCCAGACTGTTGAATAGATACATGTGTCCATTCAAGTGTGAGGTTGCATTTACTACCACTATTGTTTTTTATTATACAGCAAGATATTAATAATAAGGGGGCCCTGAACATTTCTCGCATACCCCCCCACCCCCCCCCCCCCCCCCGACAAAACATTTGCTCCGCCCATGAAATCAGTACATGCCATCAGAACCAGTTCTGTGCTATTTTCATATTGAGACCCTCACAAGTAATATTCATATTCCTAACATCCTTTATATGTTTAATATAATCAGTACTATACATTTCCTCTGCATGACCCAAGGCCTATTATACTGTAATTCATCAGGAACATCAAAATCCCCTCATCTGGTGTCACCCACAAGAGGAGGGTTTCCTATTTGAGCCATGGTTTTCTCTAAGTTTTGTTCTTGTGCTTTCTCCAGGGATTTTTTCTTTGCTACACTCGCCTCACTAATGGCCTAGACCGAGATTTCTGTAAAGCTGCTTTGTGACAATGCTTGTTGTTAAAAGTGCTATACAAATAAGATTTTAATGATTCTGGGTTTTCTTTTTGTATTTTTTTCCAATTTTAACAAATACCCTTTCCATGCATTTCATTAAATTTAATTTAAAAAAATATATATGTGTGGCAGCCTGGGAAAGCTTGGTCAAATGTTTTAATTTTCTACTATACAGTATATACACTATGTGGCCAAAAGTTTGTAGACGCCTGAACATCACACCTACATGTGCTTTTTGAACACCCTATGCCAGATTTAGCTCCCCTTTGTTTGTTTGTGTGTTTGTTTTTCTAATATAATAACTTCCACTATTCTGGGAAGGCTTTCCACTAAATTTTAGAGCATTGCTGTAGGGATTTGTGTTCATTCAGCCATAAGAGCATTAGTGAAGTCAGACACTGATGTTGGGTGAGAATCTCTGGGCACAGTCCACATTGCAGTTCATTCCAAAGGTGTTCAGTGGGGTTGAGTTCAGGCCTCTGTGCAGGCCGCTCGAGTTCTTCCACACCAACCTTGGCAATCCATGTCTTCATGGACCTTGCTTTGTGCACGGGCCATTGTTATGCTGGAATATTTTGGGCCTCTTAGTTTCAGTGAAGGGGAATTCTAATTTTACAGCACATAAAGACATCATAAACAATTGTGCGCTTCCAACTTTGTGGCAACAGTTTGGAGAAGCCATTCATGGCTTTTAAACCCAAGCCTCATTTTTTGTCTCTTAACATGACTAATCTCTGTTCACTCTAACATCAGTGTGGAAATAATTTCTGATTCATTCAGTCAATTCTGTTGTCTTGGATAACTTTCTTATTATTAATGTCTTTTTATCAGGTCTTTTAAACTATTTTAAAACTTCATCTGTTGTCACGTGTACAAAGTGTGTAAGTGCTCTTCTCTGTTTTGAGGATGCTGTGATGGAGAAGGAGCACCACATTTTGACAGCCTGCATCTGATTACAAACTTAATCGATTAGGCTTATATCCATTTTGCTATGGCGTTACTATCCAAACCCTTGATCAAATCATGAGAAATGGACACCAAGTTGGCAAGGTTTTAGACATATTTATGCAGACTGACTGCAAACTGGCTCCATACCAGACATGAAAAGTAACCAAATAGGGTATGCAACTTCAAGGTCTTTCAAATAACAAGCTATTTCCATTGTTAATCGATTTCCAACAGTTTGTTGCACACTAGCTTATTAATGAGTAGCAGACTTTTATATATCGACATGTTTGCCAGGCCGCTCGGTTAACCGGCAGCTAGACTAACCGCTTCTCCAGTTTGCTGGATCTGATCTGCTCCCGCTCTCCTCCATAATGGATATGTTAGTGGGCTGGTGCAGTGCCAGCGGTGACTGCAGAGAGATTGATGTCCACAGCCTGTATGGTGTCGACAGCAAAGCAGGGCACGGTGTTTCTAGCCGTGACAGGCCTCAGGGGGAGTATACGAGATGGAGGGCTCCACAGGCCATGTGATCCTGTCCTTACTCTTATGGTCCAATTTTAGCCATTAGGGTGGTCAGTGCATACTAGAAAGCTCACACAAAGTGAAAGAAAGGGATACTGAGAAAAAACAGTAAGGCAAAACATGTAAAGTAAAGGGATTTAACACATTGTCTAAGAGGAGAATGGGCCAAAAATGCCCTGAATCCAAATGCAATGAAAATCTGCTACATCATTTCAGGACATTTTCTGCAGCAAATTCTAAATTATTTGCACATTAATGGCAGTGTTTAAACATTTCTGCTGGCTACCATCATCTCTCTCTCTCTCTCTCTCTCTCTCTCTTTCTTTCCCTCCCTCCCTCCCTCCTACTCCAACAGGCAGCAGACCTCAGACCTCCAGCATATTACACTGTTTCCCACTGGACTCCATTTCAGGCATTCTCTCGCCCACACACGCTCTGGTGCCCAACCTTCCACTGCTTGAAGGCCTAGGCCTCGGGTCCAGCCTGGGGCCACTTCACACTTGAGTACTGTACTGGATAAAAAAACAAGACCAGGTTCTTTTCAGGAGAATTGGAGATTTGTTGTTAAACGGGTACCCCCTGTCATTTTTCCAATGTATTAACCTGTAACCTGTATTATCCCAGTCCTCTGGTCCTCCCAGTGCTTCTTTGCTTCTATGCTCTGTCTAGGAGATATTGATAACACTAAATGAACCCCTAAATTTATCATCTCACAATGAATACTGAACTGAGCTACCATGCAATATGCATGCAGGATCATCTTTTCTCTAAATCAGAACCATGAGCTTGTTTCAAATATTCATTTATATATATATTATTATTATATATATAATTTCCACTGAATGTTGAAAGTTGAAATCTCAGCACATTAAAGTCACTACTGCTGGGTACATGAGCAATGCCCTTAACCCGTTTCTGTTTCAGGGGTCATATCATGGCAAACCCTGTGCTCTGACCCCAGCTTCCTTCCAAGCTGAGATATTCTACATACACTACCAGTCAAAAGTTTGGAGACACTTGACTGAAATGTTTCTCATGATCTTAAAAATCTTTTGATCTGAAGGTGTATGATTAAATGTTTGAAATCGGTGTTGGAGACAAAAAAAAAAACATAAATTTCTTTCATTAGAAAACTAACATAAATATATTTTTAAATGGATGACTTGGAGTGAAATGTTCCAAAAAGCAGCTAATAAGAGTCCAGCGTAGGTGGGAACTCATTTAATACTGTTAAAAAAGCATCTCAGGGAAATTCCTCAAGAAATTGGTTGAGAAAATACCAAGAATACATTTCTGGAAATTCTAAGCAAAAAAGGTGTCTACTTTGAAGATGCTAAAATATGAAATTATTTTGATTTATTTTGGATTTTAAGGGGGGGGCGGGGGGGACACTCCAGTTTTCTCCTATCTCTCAAAAACATTCCAGTGGGTGGATTGGCTACTCTAAAGTGCCTGTAGGTGTGAATGAGTGTGCAGATGGGGCCTTGTGATGGACTGGCATCCCATCCTGGGTGTATTTCCCTTCAGTGTTCCTGGGACAGACTCCAGATCTACTACAATTCTGGGGATAAAACAAAACAGGATAAAGCAGTTGTGGAACATGAATGGATGAAATAATTATTCATTAAATATAAAATGGCAGGTTGTGGTTTTTGGCAGCATAGTGCTGCAGAGGGTAGTGTTAGTGCCTCACAGGTCCATGGTCTTGGGTATAAACCTGAGCTCAAGATAAGCTGGTCATATACTTCAATCAAAAAAGATGTTTTTGAGGAAGAAAAACACAGTGGTTTCTTTTGTTCTAAAACCTCCCTCTGTCCTCAGTTGGTCCAAATATCACATGGTCACTTGCTCAAAGTGGCAGTTTAATTTTATTGTAATTTCCTTGTCTTTTGCAGCTGTAATACATTTGAGGAACACATTATTTCACCTTCCTTTTCTGACCTTTTTTGGTGTTAAATAAACCAACACTACAGCCCACATGTTTCACTGTCACATTGTCACATCTGTGCCTCTGACACCACTGCTCTTCTTTATTTGCCCGCTGTTTGACGGGGTTGCCAAATGCATTACAAAAACACAAGCCAAATCCTCAATATAAGTTAATTTCAAACACTTTACACTGATTTGAATATGTAACGGAATGGAACGAAATATTTCCCCAAATAGTTATTTTACAAAGGTCCTAAAGTGATCTTATAATTTTAGAGATACATAAAGAACAGGTATGCGAATGAGTAGACCAGTCTCACTGATGTACAACATAATACATTGATAAAGTAATGTACACAGTTAATGCTGAGGCAAAGCATTCAACCAATTGCAGCAGATGGGAGTAATCTATGTATTCTGGCAACATCATGATGTCACACATGGGCTCGGCTGTCAACGCCTTTAAAAAACTTTTGCCCCCTGGTGGTGCAGTGACCTAAAGACATCCATCCATCCATTTTCTGTACCACTTATCGTACACAGGGTCATGGGGAGCCTAAAGCCTATCCCAGGGGACTCTGGCATAAGATGGGGGACACCTGGGACACAGTGCACTCATTGCACACACACACCCACTCACACACTATGTACAATTTAGAGATACCAAATGACCTACACATGTCTTTGGACTGGGGGAGGAAACTGGAGTACCTGGAGGAAAACTCTGAAGCACAGGAAGATGCAAACTCCACGCACACAGGGTGGAGGTGGGGATCAAATCCCCAGCCCTGGAGGTGCAAAGCATACTTGCAAGTTTTAATAGCATAAAGGTTAATAAATGCTTGCTAGCGGATCTTATTTGTCAAGTTCTTTTGACATGGGTTTCCTCCATTTCTTCATTTTCCTTCTACCTACAAGAGGACTGGCTACACTAAACTGCCCCATAAAGGCTTGAATCTGTGTGACTCATCCCAACCAATGTGTATTTCTGCTGTTCTGTGAATTGGCTCCAAATATACAACAACCCTGACCAAGTTCAATCATTTCCTGAGGCTGAATGAATTTGTCATTTTTACATCCAACCAATTTTTAAGTCTCCCTACTGTTCTTAACATCGCCTACCCAAGAGTCTTTAGGGGGGCTGGCTATCTATTCCAAAGAAGAAGCTACCCAGCCCAAGTTCTCAGAATTCTCCCACATTATTACAAATCCAAAATAACTCTCTATCATTTAGTTGAGAGTGTGATCTACATTCAAAAAACAGGCTTGGGGAACTCGAAAACATTTAAATGCACACACGCACACACACACACACACACACACACACACACACACACACACACACTTGAACAAAACTAGTATGTAGAGCAGACATGCATTAATCCACTTTGACATGAGGAGCAGTGCAGGTGATGGTCAGATAACACTGCAGGTGTATCAGTAATCTTAACCTTGGCAGGAGAAGTCAGGCACCGCTAGATGGAGGAAGATTTAGTTATGCCAGAAATGTTTTGGACAGAAAAGCTGACTAATCATTTATATAGCTCATCTATAAAGGCCATAATATTTTTGTATTTTTTTTTAAAAACAAAGTTTATGTGCACTTAATCATCCATTGTCTAGTGCATTGTCTAGTGCATTGTCATCACCTTGCATCCCCATGTAATCTGAGGGGCATTGTCCGTTTTCCATTGTCCTCAGATCAATTCTCTTGAGAATGAGCAACAGTGTTTTATTCACTAGTAATCAGTCAATACCCCAGACTGAGTGATGGAAACAGACAGAGGATGGCTGCACTGAAACACAGGACGTTCTGTGTTCAGCAGAACAAGATTTGATAGTGGATCTAAAACTAGCTCAATCATGTCTGCTATCCTGCGTCCAAGGTAAAACAGCTCTTTTTAGTCTATCTTGGAAATTGCATTGTGACTGAGCAAATGCTATCATTTTAAAATAAGTCATGCTTCCATCCTGCTAAAGTACTGGCCTTCACACTGTCTCCACTGCAGTGACAGAGCTCTGGGGTGGATATCTTCCAAACTCAGTAGGATAAATCAGGGATTTGGCCCTTTCCACCATAGATAAGGCATTTCACTCTAATGACACTCCTGCCAATTCCATTGCAGTACGAAAGCTATCTTAAGACAGGCAGAATGGGCTTTTTTGTGAACACCCAGGCAATCATGAAGAAGACCCTGACTGAAATTGACATTTAGAGCCAGAGACATGATGCCTTCAGGGGAAATTAAGATATTTTTACATTCATAATACAGTTTTCTTCTTTGACTGAGACAGACTGAGTGTAAGTTAATAACAAACATTCATCAGTAATCTTAACCTTGGCAGGAGAAGTCAGGCACCGCTAGATGGAGGAAGATTTAGTTATGCCAGAAATGTTTTGGACAGAAAAGCTGACTAATCATTTATATAGCTCATCTATAAAGGCCATAATATTTTTGTATTTTTTTTTAAAACAAAGTTTATGTGCACTTAATCATCCATTGTCTAGTGATGGAACAATGCAGTAGGGAATCTGCCTCTTAATTTTATACAAAACAACAGAAATAAATTAAGGCTTGCTTTGCCTCCTTCAAGATTTAAACAGAGACACTTGTTACTTTACTCGCCCCCCCCCCCCCCCCAACTGAATGTGTGTGTGTCCATGGTGGCCTGCCATGTACTGGCATGTATTCTACTAGGTATTCATATCTGATGCCCAGTGTGCCAGGGATCCACCAGTGGGCACAGTGTCAGCAAAAAGAATTGATAAACATATTCCCATTGTAGCCTTAGATTCATGTTCCTGACTTACAAGAGTGGAACCAAATCTAATCACTGTGTGATGGTTTTCTGCTGACCAAAGTTGCAAAGATTGGTTATTTGAGTTGCAAAAGACTTCCTGTCAACTCAAACCAGTCTGGCCATTCTCCTCTGATTTGTCTCATCTACAAAGCATTTCCACAGACTGCAGACCAGTCAGTGAACACATGCTGGCCTTTTTCAGCAGGGTAATGCTCCCTGCCACACTGCAGAAACTGTTCAGGAATGGTTTGAGGAACATGACATAGAGTTCAAGGTGTTGACTTCCAAATTCCTTAGATCTCAATCCAATGCATCTGTGGGATGTGCTGGACAAACTAGTCTGATCCAAGCAGGCCCCAGATTACAACTTACAGGACTTAAAGAATCTACAACTGACGTCTTAGTGCCAGATACCACAGCACACAATCTGACGTCTTGTGGAGATCATGCCTGACAAGCCAAAGCTGGTTTGTTGGCACAGAGGGGACCTACACTATCTATATCTATCTATCTATCTATCTATCTATCTATCTATCTATATATATATACACACACACACACACACACACTCAGCAAAAAAAGAAATGTCCTCTCACATTCAGCTGCTTTTATTTCCAGAAAATTTCTTAACATGTAAATATTTGTATTAACATAAAAACATTCAACAACTGAGATATAAACTGAACGAGTTTCACAGACATTTGATGAACAGAACTGGAATGATGAGTCCCTGAACAAAGGGGGATCGATATTAAAAGTAACAGTTAGTATCTGGTGGCCACCAGCTGCTTTAAGTACTACAGTACATCTCATCCTCATGGACTGCATCAGATTTGTCAGTTCTTGCTGTGAGATGTTCCTCCACTCTTCCACCAAGACATTTGCAAGTTCTCGATCACGTCTGGGGGGACACATGGTTACATGTAATTTTCCACTGCAAGGACGATCAGCTGTCCTTCCTGTCTCCCTGTCGCACTGTCTTAGGCGTCTTACATTACAGACATTACAGTTTATTGCTCTGGACACATCTGCAGTCCTCATGCATCCCTGCAGCAGGTCTACGGCATGTTCACGCAGGTGAGCAGGAATCCTAGACATCTTTCTTCTGGTGGTTTTCAGAGTCAGTAGAAAGGTCTCTTTAGTGTCTTAAGTTATTGTAACTGTGACCTTAAATGCCTACCGCCTGTAAAATGTTTGTGTCTTAAGGACTGTTCCACAGGTGCATGTGCAATAATTGTTTATGGTTCATTGAACAAGCATGAAAAACATTGTTTAAACCCTTTCCAATAAAGATCTGTAAAGCTTATTTGGATTTCACAAAATTATCTTTAAAATACAGTCTCCTGAAAAAGGGACATTTCTTTTATTGCTGAGTATATTAGTATTTAACTCCCTTTTTTTTAATTATTGACCATTATTTATATCATCTAGTATAAATAGCACTAATGATTAGAACGAACAGAAAATGCTATACAAACCAGCATCCCGAACCTCCATCCTCCTCCTCCTCTACAATAATGCATGGACTTCACTGTGTTCATACTGTAATTAGGCTCTGCCTTGCAAAGAAGCATCATATACAGTCAGGAGTGTGTCTCTAGTCTATTTACTTTAAAGCTGGACTCAGCTAATTACTTTCACTGCACAACTAATTATGTCTCACTTCAAAGCCTCTCCTGATGTGGCTTGAGTTCCCCTGTTTACAAGGTGGACTGAATCGTGACATTTATGGATACGCGAGTAATAACCATGTTTCCTCAAGGAGAACGGGCACACAGAGCTTGATTAGTAGATGAACATAAATCTTGTGCTCTTCATTCCTCATCTTTTGTTGTTGGAACAGAAGACAGTCATAAAAGAATCATTTCCAAAAGAAGGCCAGTTTTAACACTTGCTTTATGCTGATAAATCTTAATACAATAAGGAGCCCAAAAGACATCTCACAACAGCTAGTGAGTAATCCATTTTCTCTATCTAAATATTTATTCCATCTGATCATTTTGCAGTACTAACATCAGCAGCTGCCACAGTGTTCTTTGTTACAGTTTCCAGGGCTCTATTAGCATAAAAATCAATCGTGTGTGTAGGTAAATGTGGCCCACCAGCAGAGTTTGGCAATGCAGAGGAAGCACATCAATGACAAATGAGCCCGGGCTTGCCATTTTTAATCAGAGATATGATTACAGAGACTGCATTTGAGAGCTACAACAGATGGAATAGATTTATCCTGTTTAAGTTCATGATGCCTTATCAATTTGATGCTGGTGTAATTTATAGATGGCAAAGGGGACAATCAGTGATTCAGAAGATTTAAGACAAGCTGGATGATAGAGAACTCGAGAAGCAAGGCTCATCTGTCAGTCATCTTGAGAAAACAGGTTTTGAACCATCACTGGAAACAAGCGCAGTCATTATAGCAGAAGCAATAATCCTCTTTGATCCTGCTGAAACGAATAAACTGTCTTCATTTAATGGCTTAAATTCTGTAAAGATGGTGCAAACCAAACACCTTTAAAAACATATTCTGTTGGTCTGGAACAATTTTTCATTCTGAATAACCAAACTGGGCAGGAATTAAAAGAGCACTTTTGCTAATGTGAAATTTGCAGTGGTGTTCTCTAATTCATTCATTCATTCATTTGTTCGTTCGTTCATTCAATCATTCGCTCATTTATTCTCTCATTCATTCATTCATTCATTCACTCATTCATTCATTCATTTATTCTCACATTCATTCATTCATTCTCGTTCATTCATTCATCCATTAATTTATTAATTCTCTCATTCATTTATTCTCTCATTCATTCAATTATTAATTCTCTCATTCATTCATTCTCTCATTCATTTATTCATTCATTTATTAATTCTCTTTCATTCATTCATGTTCAGTAACAGCTTTGTCCTGGTCAGGGTTGCAGTGGATCTGTAGAACACACCAGAGTCCATGTAAGTAGACAAACTAATAAAGAGCAAACACAAAACAGGTGAGCACATTCGAGGAAGAAACCAATGATAAGAAAGTGGCAGAGACAGGACCGAAACCAAGACAAAAGCACATGGAGAACAAATGCACATGGCACAGCTCCCATTATGTATATTGGGCAGAAGTAAACAAGCTGCCAATTAAACTATTGGGTTTTTATATGCACAAGTATACAATCTGCTCAGAATAAATGTCATCGCACATTTCTAATTTATAACTGTAGATCTTAGACCTCATTTACTCAGTACTTTGTGGAAATAATAATAATAATAATAATAATAATAATAATAATAATAAAAACACATTAGAGGTTTCTATTGTGTCAGTTGGATTTTTTTTAATGGAATTTCCGATTTTAATTTATAGTTTGTTGTGTGAGAATCTACTATATGGGTAAATAGTACCATGTAAATGGTCCCAATGGTTTAACAAGTGACCAGTTACTGATTGTGATGTAATTAATGGTTTTTTAAAAGGATTTAACAGATTTGGATGGTCTTAATGATGATCTGAATGCAATAGGCTTTGTGCTGTAGGCCTAATATTCAGATGTGTATTGATCCCACATTTTAGGATGGCTGCATGGGACCCATCATTGTGATCTAGACTATTACAATAATAATAATAATAATAATAATAATAATAATAATAATAAAATGACATTAATTACACACAAATCATGTTCTAGATTTCTATCTGAATGAAGAATAAATTAACCCTTTAAAGGTTTCATCTAGTGTTGCCAGGGTTTTTTTTTTTTTTTTGGTCATCTTTTGCAAAGAGTAAATCCATAGTCTATTATGTAACTATACGGGCTGTGGTTATTAATAAATGTAGTGAAATATGAGGTGAAATTAGGTATGAGAAGAATGTAGGTATGGTAACTATTTAACATTTGAAACACCAAATGAAACACCAAATCATAAAAATAATAATAATAATAATAATAATAATAATAATTTGCTATTTTATTTAATTATCCATACAGTGTGTTTTCGATTACAGACAGTACTGACAACACGTAATAATATAGGAACATTTAATAAACAAGACTTTGGTGTTTAGGGAAACTGCACAAATTTAATATTGCTTCATTTAAATATATTGTTTGATGTTGGTTTGTGAATACTGCAATATATATGGCAATGGTATTCATTATTTTGGAGCTTAACAAAGGATTTGGGAAAGTGTAAAGCTTCTCTTCAGTCTTGGGGTTCGACAAGATTATGGGAGCTACATTACCTTCTTAGAAGGGTGCTGTGCAGGTTAGCAAGCAGTCCCACAACACACTTTCTGACAGTATATTACTTATTTATTTGATACACTGAACATACAAGCCAGACACACGGTTTCTAATCACTTCATACACGAAGGGTAATAAATGTTCTCATACAACTTCAATAATTAGTACAGGCTCAGTGCAATTACACAGTACAGAGATATTTTATCCTGCTCTAGCGGACTACCTTATAACTAGTGGCAGCAGCTAATTTAGTCATTACAAAGGTCAGATTTTGAGTTTTGAGCAAAGCTGCTGTTTTGCATGGTTTTGTCATACAGACCTAGCAGCCCTGCTCTGAGAGAAAAAAAACTAAACAAAACAAAATCTCCTTTAGCTTCTAGTTATCCTGCTGAATTTCTTTTGTTCATTGCTGAGGAAAAAACCCACAGTAGCAGCATAGTGTTTTCTATACTTGGACTATTACGTAAAAGTGGAACTGTGTAATTAATTTCTGTCCACAGTTTACATCTCATACACTGCCAGTATCCATTCTGACCAGCCTGCTTAACGTGAACTCAATTAAATAGCATTGCAAATTCATGCATTTTGGGATTTGGTTCCAATTTCTGCTTCATTGCTTTATTTTATTAATAGCCTGGTACATCAGCTCATTAGCAAAACCCTGTGCAAGATTAACAAAAGGATGTGTTGGAGAAGGGAAATATACTAAAATGTGCAACTCCAGGAGCTGGACTGGGATTTACTGGCTTAGTATGAGTTGTTTACAGTGATGGTGCCATTTAGCCTTTGTACCTCTTAAGACTTAAACTAAGAAAGCATGCTTTTAACCATTTAAAAAATGTTTGAATCCAGTTTCATTTTCAAAGGGTTTCTTTGATGGCACTGGTTGCATTTTGCTCTTAAAGGTTAACCGGTTTAATTTGTTCAGCATAAAACTGGCAAATACACAAAATGTGGTTAACTAGCATCCACGCTAATGACAGAAGGGCATTCTAATGATGTAATACTATTTTTTTATTAATAATGTGCTTTAAATCTATAATTTGGGTAACATGTCATAGAATTATAGATTTAAAGTGACTTCGTCAGCCAATATCAAAATATCATGAGAATGAGAGAACTTACTTTCCTTCTTCCCAGGATCTTCAGGAAATGTGAATGATTCAACTTCCTGTTGAACGTGACTTGTGGAATATTCCAAATATTTCATAGGGGTGAAAGGGTACTCAAGAGCATTGAGTAAATGTTATGCAATATGACTGAAATGTGCCTCTTTTATTTTTTTTTATTTTTAAACCTATAGTATACAGGATGACTCATGGAAAAGGATGTTTGAAGCATGAGATGTTAAATGGATTTGAACAATATGATTTATACATTTAAGTGATTATATTTCAAGGTAAAGTGTAGTTGTTATTATGGACTGCAATGGCAAAAATAAAGGGGAAAGTGCTGTAAATGGTAATTTATTTATCTGAAATGTTTGCTGTGAAGGACACTTTAGCTGTTTCAAATGGCTTTTACTTTTCATATTCATATTTGTGTATTATATAAGTGTAATATCACTGGGACATAAATGGTACCAACATTAAAGGAATCACCCTACGGCTTGTGTGGGTTCGTCATTGGGGATGGATAGAGACTACAGGCTGAGTGGAGTTTGACAGATTAGACAGATTTCAGAGAGAATTATCTTTCACGGATATTTCATGTGTCATCTCTTCATGTAGTTTGATTAGCTGTTATAGCTGTTGTAAAAAATAAATGTCAGACTAAGCAGATCAGACTTTTCAATTATTCAGTTTTTCTTCTATGTTCTATGTCAATCTCAGTGATAATGTTAACAACTGTCAAGTAAAAAACAACAACAACAACAACAAAAAAGCCTTATAGCTGAATCCTGCTTGACCAGTAAAACTTTTTGATTTGAAATATGGCTTAAAATGGTAAAGAACAAACTCTGATTTGTTTTATGTTCTAGATTAAAAGATTGGTGTGTTATAGGTAAGTTTCAATGAGATTAAATAAACTATTTGTAGAGATATGTAAAGGCAGTGAATTGTGTATATTAATGCACTTCATACTTTAAGTGTTCAGGACGTTTATGTAACCTAAGCGATATTCATGATCTCAGTGTGAAGTAAAAAAAAAAAAAAAAAAAAAAAAAAAAAAAAGAGAGAGAGAGAGAGAAGAAGGAATTTACAGGAAAAAAGCTGGGGAAAAATCGAGAAAATGACAGCAAGGTCAGCCACCCTTTCCCTCAACAAAGTTTTCCACCACAGTTGTCATTTTGCACTAAACCCTTGTGACACCCCTATGCAATATAAGAGGGATCATACAGCTTCACCCGCTGACTTTGATCAGTGAAGCTCCCAGGCCTCTCAGAACAAAGTAAGGCCTCCTGAGTGGGCCAAGATAATTAGGGCATTTAGGCATCGTCAAAGTCATTTTGACAACACTGATGTGGGAGATTGATATTCATGCTCCACTTACCACCTTCTCCACCTGAGCGTGGCGTTTACTTCCCCATGCAATTAGTACCTGATGGTGAGGAGAGATGACAAAAGTGGAGCTGGGGCCATATTAGCATTCAGCGGCATGCGTGCTACAAGCTCCCAAACAGTATAATTCGACAGCTATTTTGGCCTGTTTGATACGGTCAATTTCATATTTTCAGAAATGAAAGATTTTTACGTTTAGCTGTATTACTTGCTATTGATAGGTATTTTGAGTTTATGAATAGCAAAATGGCCAGGCCTGCTTTACGTGCAAAGTTTAGACAACTCAAGCAAGAGTTAGCAAAACACAATGCTCATAACAATCAGAGGGCCAAGAAAAGAAGCCTGTAATCTACAAGATTGGCCTTAATGTTTTAAAGCAAGAGGTTGGTAGCTAGAAAGGTATGCAAATTTCCCCTCTTAAAAGTATGCAAATGAAATGCATAAAAAGGTATTTGCTTCTGCCTTATGAAAGCTGAATGAGGACTACAATGTATCTGAAGGAAGTCACTTACAGAACCCAATCATGTAATGTCTTTTTCTAACGGTGTAGCCACAGTGCCATCCAGTGGCAAAGACTCTGCCAAAGTAAGGTGAGATAGCGGGAATGGAAACAAATAAAAATCTTGTCACTTTATTCATTCATCTTCAATAACTGCTTTATTCTGGTCTGGGAAGACCGGACATGAGGCAGGAATATAACCTGAATATAGCCAGGAATATAACCTGATGAAATGCCAGTCCATTTCAAGGCACACATTCACACATCCATTCACACCGCAGGGCAACTCACAAAAACTGACAACTTTGTGGGAGATGGGAGAAAACCTGAGATCCTGAAGAAATCCACAGAGACACATGAGAACATGCCAATCTCCGCACCCAAGCTCAGGATCGAACTGGGGACCCTGAAGCTGTCGGGCAGCAACACTACCCACTGTGATGCCCTGTCACCATGCTCGAGAACATTAAAAGAACAAATGAAGACTCCTGTAGTTCATATGTTTAGTCAGTTTAGTCATCTTTTTTATTACCTATAAAAAAAAAAAACAAACAAACAAAAAAAAAAACACAAATCCCAACAACCATTCTGTTATCCAAAAAAAAAAAAAAAAAAAAAAAAAAAATTATAACATATAAAAAGTATCCACCCTTATTATCTACCCTTTGCTACCCAGAGACCAGCTAAATGACTGCAATGAATTTTTTCACTAAACAGTCATATCTAACAGTATTTATATAACGGCTACCATTAGAGAGCCAATGGAATGTGCCAACTGAAACTGATTCATGAATAATTTAAAATGGCTGCATCATTCAACTATATCATCATTAAGGTCCCAAATACACACTCACTCTCTCTCACACACACACACAAACATAAACAAAACAAAAGACATTACAGTGTAGACAAAGCTGTTGAAAAAAAAAAAAAAAAAAAAAAAAAAAAAACACAAACAAAACTTAAACAAATATATATATATATATATATATATATATATATATATATATATATATATATAAAGAAATGTCTGGGCAGCATTTTTTCTCTTTTGGTTTCATGAGAACAAACAACACACTTTCAGTTTCCATAACAACAGTAATTTGTGTGAGCATCTAAAGAATACAGATATATATTTACTTATATAAATATATCACAACAAAATAGGCTAAAACTGTTATAAAAACATTATTGGGTACAAAAGACATAATACCAAAAAGAAGTTTATACATATAAACCTCAATAATTTAAATGATTAAAAAAAAGGAAAAACAACAAAAATATTCTCACATTATTTTTTAAGCCCTGATCAAGCGTCTTTCCTGCTTGAACTTTTTTTTTCTGTATCAGTGAGGAAGACGCTGAGATGCTAAAGGTAATTCACCAACAAAAAGAAATATTGTATAAATACTACAAAAAAAAAAAAAAGAAATTAAAATGTACAGTACCCAGTGTGGCAACTCTACAGAATAAGTTAGGATGAAGCCATTTACAGTTATTTACAGAGTTCGTAGAACAAATGAACACTTTAGTGAGTGGAAATGAGAACTTCAGGTGGAAATGCAGGAGGTGAGTGGCAGTGAAGGTGGCAGCAAGCGCCCAGCACAGTGAAGGAGAGACAATCAAATGCATTCGTGCACACAGTCATCAAAGCAGCAGTCGCCCGCAGAGCAACTTTCTCAACACAAGGAGGAAGAAAAAGAGCTTTGGCAGCAGACAATTGAAGATCTGAGCAAGGCATGGAGAATACTAAGGCTTTACAGTCCAGTCCGCCCATGTGCTCTGTGGTCTCTGCTGTTAGTCAACGTCACTGAGATCGCTGCTCGGCTCGTCCTGCACTCGGTTCAGGTGGGTCATGGCCCGTGTGAAGGCGATCTGAACGGCTTTGCGGATGGCTGAGGTGCGGCCCTCCATCATTTTGATCTTGTCGATGGTTTTGTCGATTCCAAGAGGAACCATTTTGGATTTAGGAAGCCATTGCCTAGGCAGATGGAATTACAATATGTAGACATGGTAGTTAAGTACGTGCACATTACCATCAAATCATTATGGTGTTTGTATGGCGGTTTTGGAAAACCTATCAGACGTCGCTGTGCCTAAATTCAGCAAACTGGCATAATGAGGAAAAAAAATAAATCAGCTTTTGACCAAAACCTGTTTCTGCCTAACATACATTTATATATCGGTCTAAAGAAAACAAATATATTTCACCAAAAAAAACTTAGATTTCTAAAATTCATGTTCGGTCGATAAGGAGACAGTTTACCAAACACAGCTGTACAAACAGTCAGACTGCCCAAACCTGCTTTAAGTACCAATTTCCTAGCAAAGTGTGCTCTCCTTACAGTGTGAATCTCATGCTTTGATCAAGTTGCTGGTTTCATGCCATAGCTAAACGCGCAAAAGCCACCCCTTACACAAGGGGTTCTCAACATTTTCTTAGTTAGGGACCCCTTTAACTGTTTAAAAATAAATAAATAAATAAATAAATAAATAAAAACTAAATAGACCAAGTCAGTACAGATTTACATTATGTGCACAGAAATTTGGGCTATGTTAAGGAGCAAACTTTTTTTCTTCAATCCATAGAGCTTATACTTGTCCTTAAATTCCAGTCGACATTAGTTGTAGGCATAATAACTTTGATAACTGCAACAAAATTATAAAATCACCCCCCATGCTTCCCTGACCCCACTTTGAGAATCATGGCCTGATGCTGTTGGGGGGGGGGGGGGGGGAGTGAGTGAGTGAGTGAGTGACTGAGTGAGTAAATGAGGATTGTTCTGCCACTAAAATCACAGACATTTCAAAGCTTACCAGCTGCGTTTGTTGTCGAAGAAAAGGACGAGGTGGAGCTTCTCCTCGGACTTGTACTGCATTTGCTCTCCAATGCGGAGCACGTCCAGTGGCGGGATTGGTATGGACACCCCGTTGTGATTGCAGCCCACCCGAGGCATGTGAGGGTCGATTATCTATGAGGGGAAAAAAGATGTACAGGAGATAAATGTGATGCCTTAAAGCTGGGTATTTGTGTCCTAATGGCTTCAGTGCATTAAATCAATGAGGCTTTCCTTCTGAAGATATGTGTGTGTCTCCTGTGATGACACGATGCATTTCATCACATGATCAGTCTTAATTTAAAGCATTGATGATTCAATGAAATATATTAGCTTTGACATGTGCAATAGTATAATGACATGATATTAGTAACAGAAAAAGAGCTGGTATTGGATTTGAGTGATTTAGGGGTCAGAACTCAGCGAATCTTTATACACTTAGGATCCATTGCTATATTAAAAGGTAGAATGCTGCCATCTAGTGGATAATAAAAAGCTCAACACTTATTTGGGCAGCTAGTGTATAAAAACAAGTAATTACATGCATATTATCATCCTTTAAAACACCTGGAAACAAACACAAGTGCATTGATTTCATGAAGACACACTGTGCAAGGGTGTGTAGTAGGTTCCCCACTCATTTTGTTTCCGGGATGGAGGAAATAGTTAGCACACGGTCACACACTCACCAAGGCAGGGTAGGACGGATATCCACTACATTTCGCCCAAACTAATTTGAGAGGTTCCAGAACCACTGTTGCAGCATTAGCAGGCATCCACATACTGCTGTTCCCAACTTCTATGGAAGCAGGAATAACGACAATGTGGTTAGCAGGGATTCACTGCAAACAGAGCACAACACTTCCAAAGACATGCTTCTACATAGAGGCAGAGCACTAACAACACAGCGACATGCAAACACCACAACACACACCGGAACATGACGCAGTAACGGAATATAAAACACACTGTGAATAAATGTTGTTTTTCTTAAGTAAACATTCGCACTAAATTATAGCTGATGTTTAAGGATGCTTTCACATATTCAGCATTTTGCTCATTTGAATTGAACCCTGGTGCATTTTTACCCGAGGGCAAGGATCGTTTTAGCAGGTCAGAACACTCAGGTTCAGACAAAAACAACGGCTCCAAGAGTGTTTGAGCGATGTGGTGATGGAAGTGAGGAAGTGACATTAAGTCAACCCAATTACAGGAAGTAGATTTTAAAAAATGCTGGGTATTCTGGGTTACACTGCATTTTTCGAACATATCAACCTGCTAATCTGAGCTGCAAAGAAGAAACTGAAGCAAAGGACAGAGCTGTAGCAATGCTATGTGTTCTGGATACATGGACCAATGAATATAATGAGAAAATAATCACTCTGTAAAATATACATACATGCAAACACATATTTTATTATTTTATACATACATTTATATATATATATATATATATATATATATATATATATATATATATATATATATATATATAGAGTGATTATTTTCTCTTTTTATATGAATATATATGAATATATGTGATTTCTACACAATCTTGGCAAAGTAAAAAGTCTCCGTATTTCTTACCAATGAATGAAAAAAATTTCATGAACACATTTTTCAGCTCTACATGCCCCTCAGCGTTTTTGCTTTTGATTTGTTTTGTTTTATTATGTGCTGTGTGAAACCACACTGAACAACAAAAAAAGTATTTTGGTCTGATTCACGCTCTGCAAACAAACTAATATGTGTGTAAATTCCCTAAGAAAACTACAGGGTGTCCAAAAAGTCCACATAGACAGGGGAATTAACACTTTTTAATCAAAATGTAACTTTATTTACAAAATTGGCATTTCTTTGTAAGCACACACAAAGTCATCTCTCCCGGTCATGATTCATGATGAACTTGTGGTGTTATGTATGTAATTGTGAATCTAGTGTTCTGTATGTAATTGTATGTCTATCGCAACCTTGTGACAGCTTCCTGTTCCAGCCATGAGAATGATTTCAATAATGTTCTTCTTTTGTCAAAGGCATTCTTGAATCTGAATTAAAAAAAAAAACCCATACATACATACACACACACACACACACACACACACACACACACACACACACTATTATATATATATATATATATATATATATATATATATATATATATATATATATATATATATATATATATATATATATATTCAGAATTCAGATTCAAGAATGCCTTTGACAAAAGAAGAACATATTGAATGTAGACCATGTAGAGTGGAATCTACTATTGCCTAATGGTAATCAAACAACCTCAAACTTCTGAACAATGCTAATAGATAATTTGTACAGGGGCATCCAACCAACAGTGATCCCTTTCACTCGACTACAGCCCACACTGTAAAATAAAGATCATCACTAAGAGCTCAGTTTAGTGTTAAATAGCACAAACATACACAGCTCTCCACGTCCAGAGCTGCCTACTCACCAGCAGCGAGTCTAGCAGCTTTGGCGAAGTTCCCAGTCTCAATGCAAGCGATGAGCTCACTTTTGTCGTCCACAGTGTTCCTGCGCACAAGAGCTGGCTTCCCCTTTCCACACTTTGGAAAGCCCAGAGCGCCGCTGCTGAGAGAAAGAAAGCTTATTGTTAGATCTGTAGTTGGTGACACACACAGACCAAAGATAACTAAACTCACTAACATCACTAAAATCATGATCACAATGTGCAAAGTTTTTGCTGAGCAATGAAATGCTGATATCCCAGTTTAAGGATACAAAGACATGGCTTGTTTATTGGTTCTGAAGAAGCAAAACAAACCAGTCAAGTGGAACAAGGGTGTGTCAGTATATCTAAACATGCTAATCAGCCTTTTATCTACAAACACTTTTCAATATACAGTGCGGGAATGAGTATTGGATGCATCAACATTTTTTTCAGTAAATATATTTATAATGAGGTTATTCACATGAAATTTTCACCAGACTTTGGTATTACCTCAAGAAATCCAGACATATAAAGAAATCCAAACATTAAAGTCCATAAATGAAGTTATGTGTAATAAAGAGGAATGACACAGGAAAAAAGTACTGAACACGCTAACTGAAATGTGTTTAATACTTAGTGGAGAAGCCTTTGTTTGTTATGATAGTTTCAAGATGCTTCCTGTATGAAGAAATTACTCGTCCCAGTATTCTTTAAATCTTGTTCAATTGGATTCAATTCAGGTGATTAATTGGGCCATTCTAACACCTTGATTTTTTTTTCCTTTGAAACCAAGTGAGAGTTTTCTTTGGAAATGCTTTGGATCGTTGTCCTGCTGGAAGGTCCACCCATGTCTCATCTTCATCATCCTGGTGGATGGCAGCAGATTCTTCTCAAGTATCTCCCGGTAAAGGGCTCCATTCATCGTTCCTTCAATTATATGAAGTCTGCCAGTACCATACGATGAAAAACAGCCCCACACCATGATGCCTCCACTTCCAAACTTCACTGTTGTTGTAGTGTTCTTAAGGTGATGTGCAGTGCCATTTCTTCTCCAAACATGGTGTGTAGTGTGACAGACAAAAAATTCAATTTTGCTCTCGTCTGACCAGACTACACGCTCCCAGTATTTCAAAGCCTTGTCCAAAGGAGTTGTAGCAAACTTTAAACGAGCTTCGACATGCCTTCTCTTTAGTAATGGAGTCTTGCGGGGTGAGCGTGAGCAGTGAAGTGCATTGCCTATTGTTTTCTCTGTTACAGTGGCACCTGCTCCAAGTGTTTCTGGAGCTCTTTCCGAGTGGTCCTTGGCTCTTGGGCTACTCTTCTGACTATTCATCTGACTCCCTGGTCAGAAATCTTGTGAGGAGCTCCTGTGCGGTTGATGATGGAGTGATGTTGCTTCCACTTGTGGATAATGGCCCCAATGGTGCGTACTGGAGGATTCAGAAGTTTTGAAATATGTCTGTATCCGATTCCATCAATATGTTTCACAACAATAAGGTTGTGAAGGTCTATAATAAATATAAAATATAATTACTTTCTAACTTCTTACAGATTTCAGCTGGTTCCTTGCCTTGGAGAACTGCTTTTCGTTAGTGTGTTCAATACTTATTTCCTGTGTCATTCCACTTTATTACACATAAATTTATTTATGGACTTCAATGTTGTGAATACTTTATATTTGCGGATTTCTTGAGTTAATACTGATGTCTGGTGAAAATGTCACGTGAATAACCTCATTGGAAATATATTTACTGAAAAAAATGTTGACGCGTTCAATACTTATTTACCCCCCACTGTCATTGTAAGTACAGGAAAGCAAATTCTCTCCTTCAGTCTTACTCATATTTAGAATTTTAACTCAAACAAAATCCTTAAGGTGCAAAATGATTAGTTGTATGCACACAATGCATCTGTTCAGTGTACTAATACCAGCCTATTTCAGCCCACAGTAAAAACAGAAGCTCGATGCACCAAGGAGGGTGAAATGTCAGCTTAATTATTTGACAATACAAAAGCTATTGTTATTGTCAAAACAATTAGAAAGACATACGATGCAAAACATAATCCATTCTTTAAACAAGCAAGACACAGCAAGTCTGTGTGTGTATTGATTTTTTTTTAAAAAAGCAACATAGTACACAAAATTTAACAGGACATTTCTCAAGCACATTTCAGAGAATCAGCTGTTCAGGCAAAGTTCTTCTGAAGTTATAGTGAGTGACACCAGCTGATATTCACATTAATTCATATCATGTGAATACCAACTACTCTCATCTCCTACAGCATCATAATCACCTCGTAAGCTGATTAAATACTTTTATCTAAAACATTCCGTTTCTCTGAAGATGCTGTGTACTGTGCTGCCCCTTCACTATCTGCATTTATTATGAAAGAGAGAATACTGCATATATTATTACAGAGAGGAAAGAATTTTCAAACAGTGCTTCCGAGTTTGGAGACACTCTAATAAAACTGTTCTCATGAATGTTTTAGGAAATGCAGTGCATGTTATAAATTCTGATGATGCAAGTCACTGTCATCATAACTAATTAAATTATCTACAGTATCTCACAAAAGTGAGTACATCCCTCACATTTTTGTAAATATTTGATTATATCTTTTCATGTGACAACGCTAAAGAAATGACACTTTGCTACAATGTAAAGTAGTGAGTGTACAGCTTGTGTAACAGTGTAAATTTGCTGTCCCCTCAAAATAACTCAACAAACAGCCATTAATGTCTAAACTGCTGGCAACAAAAGTGAGTACAAATTGGGCCCAATTAGCTATTTTCCCTCCCCAGTGTCATTTGACTTGTTAGTGTTACAAGGTCTCAGGTGTGAAAGGGGAGCAGGTGTGTTAAATTTGGTGTCATCGCTCTCACACTCCCTCATACTGGTCACTGGAAGTTCAACATGGCACCTCAAGGCAAAGAACTCTCTGAGGATCTGAAAAAAAGAATTGTTGCTCTATATAAAGATGGCCTAGGCTATAAGAAGATTGCCAAGACCCGGACACTGAGGTGCAGCACGGTGGCCAAGACCATACAGAGGTTTAACAGGACAGGTTCCACTCAGAACAGGCTCCGCCATGGTCGACCAAAGAAGTTGAGTGCACGTGCTCAGCGTCATATCCAGAGGTTGTCTTTGGGAAATAGACATATGAGTGCTGCCAGCACTGCTGCAGAGGTTGAAGGGGTGGGGGGTCAGCCTATCAGTGCTCAGACCATACACCGCACTCTGCATCAAATTGGTCTGCATGGCTGTCGTCCCAGAAGGAAGCCTCTTCTAAAGATGATGCACAAGAAAGCCTGCAAACAGTTTGCTGAAGACAAGCAGACTAAGGACATGGATTACAGGAAGCATGTCCTGTGGTCTGATGAGACCAAGATAAACTTATTTGGTGCAGATGGTGTAAAGCGTGTGTGGCGGCAACCAGGTGAGGAGTACAAAGACAAGTGTGTCTTGCCTAGAGTCAAGCATGGTGGTGGGAGTGTCATGGTCTGGGGCTGCATGAGTGCTGCCGGCACTGGGGAGCTACAGTCCATTGAGGGAACCATGAATGCCAACATGTACTGTGACATATTGAAGCAGAACATGATACCCTCCCTTCGGAGACTGGGCCTCAGGACAGTATTCCAGCATGATAAGACCCCAAACACACCTCCAAGACGACCACTGCCTTGCTAAAGAAGCTAAGGGTGAAGGAGATGGACTAAACCCTATTGAGAATCTGTGGGGCATCCTCAAAAGGAAGGTGGAGGAGCACAAGGTCTCTAACATCCACCAGCTCCTTGATGTCGTCATGGAGGAGTGGAAGAGGACGCCAGTGGCAACCTGTGAAGCTCTGGCAAACTCCATGCCCAAGAGGGTTAAGGCAGTGCTGGAAAATAATGGTGGCTACACAAAATATTGACCCTTTGGGCCCAATTTGGACATTTTCACTTAGGGGTGTACTCACTTTTGTTGCCAGCGGTTTAGACATTAATGGCTGTGTGTTGAGTTATTTTGAGGGGACAGCAAATTTATACTGTTACACAAGCTGTACACTCACTACTTTACATTGTAGCAAAGTGTCATTTCTACAGTGTTGTCACATGAAAAGATATAATGAAATATTTACAAAAGTGTGAGGGGTGTACTCACTTTTGTGAGATACTGTATAATGCACTGAATTGTGCATTACTTGCAGGGCTTAGCGTTGTCTGAAATTTTCTCAACAGACCCATTTGTGTGTGTGTGTGTGTCTTTATGTCTATGCATGTGTGTGTCCGTCTGTATGAGTGTGTGTCTGTCTATGCATGTGTGTGTGTGTCTTTATGTCTATGCATGTGTGTGTCCGTCTGTATGAGTGTGTGTCTCTCTATGCATGTCTGCGTGTGTGTCTGTCTGTCTGTGCGTCTGTACGTCTATGCATGTGTGTGTGTCTGTATGTCTGTATATGAGTGTGTGTCTGTCTATGCGTGTGTGTGAGGGCACACAGCTAGGTCATGTATATCCTCAGGCTAGAGTTCAATTCATAGTAGGAAAAAACCCTCTTTTATAAGCTTCAATAAGTCTATTACTGGTAGCGAATAAGGTTGATTTAGGACAGTGGCAGTGCTGATGCAGTCTGATGCAGTTTTGATAAAAGTAGTCCTTTTATAATGATACAAGGTGTTTACAAGTATGTCTTATACAGGGCAGCTGTGACTCAGGTGATAGAGCGGGTTGGCGGTTTCCTTGGGCAAGACACTGAACACAAAATTTGCTAAGTCAAAAGTCTCTCTCAGTATGTCAGTATGTATGATGTATGGGGATTAGAGATATTTGTGCGTGTGTGTGTGTGTGTGTGTGTTTGTGTGTGTGTGTGTGTGTGTGTGTGTATGTACCTGGTGTTGCCCAGCAGACTACTGCTGGAGGAAATGCTGGATTCTGAGGCGCATCTGCGTCGAGGCTCCGACTGCCTGCTGGGATTCGATGCCTTCTGCTTCTTCAGAACAAAACCGTTCGACAGACCTGACAGATTCAGAGAAAACGAGAGAGATAGAGGGTTAACATGTCTAACTAAATCTGCACAGAGGAGAGTGGATTCTGCTTGAGGGGAAACAAACTGCAGTCTGAATTCAGAACATTTCATATTCTTTTTGCAAACAAAGACTATCCAAACAGTGCAACTCAAGTTGTCTATTGATACAGTTATGATCTAGTTGTGTCAGTGCTTCTGCACTTCTCTGGGCAGTACCAGGGCGCTTCGTAGATATCTCCTCTTCGCCCTCGCTGCCTCGGCTAGCACTACGTGTCCTCTTCCTGGTGTGAAGCAGGGTCTCCAGCCGTGGGATCACTACTGACAGGATGGTTTTGGCGCCTATTTGGGCTTCATCCCCTCCTGAGGCCTTCTGGGGGCTTGTGCTTTTGGACTTACGGAAAAGCACTGATGTGCGTCTATTTACAGGAGCCGAGCGCTCAGCAACAGTGGACGTGGCCACCACACTGACATCAGCACTGTCCATCAGTAACCGATCCCGGGAGAGTCCATTCAGTGTCTCCGTGTGCTCAGGCTTTCCCAGGTGCTGTTGCTCCGAGGTAAGCTCGACAGGGTTCAGCGTGGGTGGCTCCGACGGGCCGTCTGATTGGACGACAGGGGGATGAATATCTGACGGCTCCAGCTTTGGAGGGGCCGATTTGTCGCCTAAAAAAAAAACAAAAGGCTTAAAGGCTTAGTCCAGTTTGTAAAAGCATTGACAACATTTATTTATTTATTTAAGTTTTAAGGATCCAGATGCGAGTGTCCCTCACGTTATATATGAATTATTATTGAGGACAGCGGATCAATAAGGGCCCAGCTGGTATTTTTAGCCCCATGCCTGAAAAGTTACACGTTCAGCCATCACATTCTTTATACAACATTATATCACATTACAGCACAGCACAGTTCAATTCTCAAATCAGAAGGATTCATGATTTATAACAGCAACTGAAGGAGTTCTGGCTGTAACATAAATGATGGGCTATATTAAAGCACTCGTTTGTACATTGCGATACGTTACTGTTTATATAGAAACACTTAGACTTGTTTGGTGGACTCTCCACATAAACGAATAATAAACCAATTAAGAAAGCATTTTATTCTAAAAAAAAGAAAATTATATGCTCATTGATATGGTGCAGTGTTCTTGTTTTTGTCTTATTAACTACTAGACAGTGAGAAAAACAGATAGGCCGGGTAGGGAATGGATGTTTACAGCTGTTATAACCAGGCCTGTCATGATCATTATGCTATCGACTTATACTACGATGTATATGGACATGACCTCGATCATTTTTGCAGACCTTGATATCGCCCACTGTTTGTTTGTTTACGTAAGAATGAATGTCACTGACATTTTAGTCGTTCGCACTGTTTCTTTCCACTCGTCTGCTCTAGGGCTGTCGGATTAAAATTCAAACTTGGAATATTCATCAGATTTATAATGAAAATGCACATTAAAAATACAAAAAACGTTCATTCGTATTTTTAGATGTACAGCAAGCACTAGCACACATTTTACTTAACACATACTGTGGGAAAAATGACAAGATATTAACAATGTACAAAATATTTTGAGGAAGAAAAATCTAGAAAGAATAGTTCTAGCGTTTTAAATAATCCCGTCGTAGTCAATCATGTCGGGGATTGAGCCGCTTAAGCCGCGTGAGCTGAAGCCGAACAGTGAATGAACAGCGGTAAACTCAAGCGATTTACTAGCGGCTTAATTAACTTACCCAAAAGCATCCTATACACACATGAGATTAATAAGACATATAAAATGCCGCTATGTAAAACTGACTAAAATGAATAAATATGACATGACAAAATATTAACTCAATTTAAAGGATATTTTTTCTCAGAAGACAAAACCTATTTGTTCACATTACAATTCCAGTGTCTAAATATTCTTATGACTTAAAAGTTCATTGCTCTTTGAAATGGAGTACATGCATTATTATACTATTATATTATCATTAGATCCGTGGCATAAAACTTATTGTCTTAGATGACAATGACATCGTTTATTGCAATTATTTCTGGAACAATATTTCGTCCAACAAAAGTAGTTATTGTGACAGGCCTAGTTATAACGCAAGTGATCACAGGAAGTAACATGTCTCACAGACATTCCATAACACTAAAATGTAAATATAAAATGTTTTTTTTATATATTGATTCATTATATTTTACATTGATGACGTGAAACGTCAAATAGTATAAAAGAAATAAAACTCTTCAAGATGTGCTGTAAAATGCAGACACTCCACTTCAGGGTGGTAACAGTAACTCGGCTACACCACCCTGGTGTGGGTGATTTTTTTTTCTTTCTACAACAGCACACGTTTTATTCTTTATTTAAACCACACAGATTATTCTTAACAAATTACAGAAGGGATACTTTCACACAAACATATCAGCCTAAGAAGCTCTCAGCTGAAATGGACCCAACCATGGCGTTTCCATGGCATTAAAACCTCACCTAGAAACAAACTGTAGTTCTTTCACGTGTTCAGCTCACACCAACACACTAACCTTCCTCAGCTGGGCTGTGCTCTGCTACTGGTTCCTCTGCTGGTCTTCCGTGTTCAGAGGAGTGAGACAGCGTGCTTCTCAGATTCATTTCCATCCTCACGTCACTGATGGTCTTCTTCAGCAGCTTCAGACGTTTACTGCGTGAAGGACTCGTCTTCATGGCCGTGGTCAGATCCAGCTTCTCCAGAAGCTCCTTTAGCTGCTCCTCAAGAGACATGTGCTGCCTGTTGGCTGGGATCAGCAGCTGGTCCACTGAGGATGAAAACGAGAAGGTTGGGTTTTTATTATCGGCTGTGTATTCAGTAAACAGTGTTAACTTGGGGTGGAGGGTGCAAGCTACAGAATTTTATACCACACCACTGCTGAATTCTCAATTCTGACTGGTTAGAAGGTGTTGATTCATTTTCTATACCTGCAGCTCTGACGGGAATCTTAGACGCACGGACAATCTTGGGACATAATGTTATATCACACCACCCCACTGTTCATTACTTCTCTATAACAGCATGTCACAAAGTGTTTTATTCCTTTCTTAATAAAGCCTGCAGCAATGAAAACAGGTTTAAGTTAACTGAAAGTATGTTCAGCCTATTTACTGCTCACAGGAACTGTTATGTCAGCCGCCTGTATTCGATTACTGAAATCATTGTTCAGGTATTTGTTATGCCCTATATCCACATGAGGTCAGTGAGAAAATATAGGGGGAGGGAAAGAAAAGAGAAAAAAAAAGGAGAGATGTCACTATGTCTGACTAGCTTGTTAATCCAAGGAGATATTTTTCACTAAACCCGGCTGGAACGTTCACAAAAGTTTGAACTATTACAGTTGTTACGGCAGAGTAGGCTGAACTGACATTGTAAAAGAAAAGCTTTTGCTTTGTATTAAATATTTAGTTTATTATTTCTCTATATTGCATCTCTCAGACACAAACACCATGAGACTACCAACAAAAGGAAAGTGTAACTGCAGTGGAAAAAAATGTAAACTTTATTACACCACATTAAAGAGCTACATTTAAATAAATAAATAAATAAATATCTGTTCGCTAACTTTTGCGGATATTTGAATATATGCAATTTTTCAAGGAGCAGCACGTGTGTTACACTTTTGTAATAAATGTACAATAACCTGCAACACTTATTTTAGCTATATCTATGTGTGTGTGTGTGTGTGTGTGTGTGTGTGTGTCTGAATGAGTGTGTATGAAGTTAAATGCTAGTTACAATCTTTTTTGTGTGTGTTAAGACTGTCAGTAACACCCTGATTGGTGCTTGAAAATGAAAAGCGTATTAAATGAAACTGATGAGTCCTGGACTGAGGAGCAGGAAATGTTAGCTGGAAACGGGCAGAAATGATTTCATTACTCACCCGTCTGAACAATATCAAGGGGGGGGGGGTGCAAAAAAAAAGAAAGTTTGTGCTTACCATCTTCCCAGGAGAAAGGCGGAGGTGCCTCAACCTTGGGTGGTTCACATGTGTGCATGCCTGTGCCTGGCTCGAAGCCAACGCGTTCGACGTGGTGCCGTGCCTTCCTGAGCAAAACTCCTCCCTGATCCCTCAGTCTGGCAGCCGCACGGTAAAAATATGTGTCCTTGGCATTGTATTTCATGCAGTTTGCGACGATGAGATCAAAATCGGCCTCGAAGTCGTCCAGGTTACTGTAAGCCTGTGCATCTATACGTTTCCTCATGGTGGAGAAGTCCATGGGCTGCTTGATGTGGTCCAGGTAATCTGGTACCTGAAAAGAACATGAAGATATTCAAACGTAGTTTTATTTATGACAGCATTTCTCACTCTCATAACGACAAAAGAATAGGATATTTAGATATGTAGTGTTTATTTACCCTGGATGCTGGACAAAACATGAAATACACTAGTTACTGCAACATAAACAGCATCCTGATCTACTTCTCCACTGGGTGAATACAGACAAACTACCACCCTGGACACATAATCTGCTGACCCGGGCTGCTCTAGGGAACAAATAAATAGTCTTTTTAGAGCTTGTTGGGAATGAGCAGAGACTTATTTTCCCAGTGTTTAAGCCCGGGGTTAACTCAGCTGGTCAGTATTAAGACTTCCACCTTCCAAGAGCCTTCCATCATAATAGAAGTGCCATTCAACAATGTGCAGCCTGACTGGCCGTTAAGTTACACTAAACCCATTTCAGCCATTTCAGAGGAAACAGAAATGACAGTTTTGTTGTATTTGAACACCCTAAGATTTATCATCATCAAGGAAAACTTGAAGGAGATACTGTGAACGCTGTGAATGTTTTTTATTCACCCAGTATGACACTCACCTCCTCAATGCTAACTGGCTGTGCAAAGATCTTGGCCTGGTCTTTTTCCTGCAGCTGGTCCAACACAGCCCTCAGCAAAATGTTTAACGGGGAGAGCTGCACTTCTAAAATTGACTGCTGCAATTTCATCTGCGGAGAAACCGAGAAACGACGAACATACACAGTAAAGAGAATAATGCAAATGGTTAGCCTATGCAGCTCAAATTTACAGTGCCATATGGCTTTAAGGACACAACTGGTTCTCTGAAATTAGGAAATATATCAGGAAATTTGAGGCAATGCTTTCTATACTATCGCTAAACCTGTTCTACCCCTTTGTGTTAAAATTTTATAAACGGCATGAAACTGCATCCAGCAGGAAAAATCACCATGGTAAAACTCCCATTTTAATCTTTATTATATTTAACAGGGGCGGCTGTGGCTCAGGTGGTAGAACGGGTTCTCAACTAATCGTAGGGTTGGCGGTTCGATTCCCTGCCCACGTGACTCCACATGCCGAAGTGTCCTTGAGCAAGACACTTTTGACAACCCCAAGTTGCTCCTGATGGCAAGTTAGCGCCTTGCATGGCAGCTCTGCTACCATTGGTATGTGAGTGTATGTGTGTGTGTGTGTGAATGGGTGAATGAGAACCAGTGTAAAGAGCTTTGGATAAAGGCGCTATATAAGTGCGCCATTTTACCATTTACTTAACATGTGAGCTTCAATAGCATCCAATAGCATGTAAAGAACTTGAGTCGACACTTTTACTTTAAACTTCTTTCACTGACATGTTGGTGTATTTTCACGTTGGTTCATCGTTTCCTACATCACCCACAATGCTGTTTGACCACCTGCTAATTAGCCAAGCCGAAAGTGTGTAACTCTGTGTAACTGCGTCATATTGCTGCTTTGCTTCTGTAACTCTGAGTCCAGCGTTTGCTGTCTCCACTACTTCAATGCTGGATTCCTCATCGATATCGCTACATCAGTAGAAATTGGTGAATAACAAAAAAAAACAAACAAAAAATAACGCTCTCATTGAAATTCGTTCTCCTATTAAATGCCATTGTAACTTCTCTAGTGATGTCACCCTCTGACATCAGAATGGCACACAACTTCTAACTTCTCATAGCAATACTGATAATACAGTACTAACAAACTAACAATTTAGCACCAGCGTCACTAATATTTGAATATAAAGTGTGGTGTTTGGTTTCCTTTAGGTATTTTTGCAGTTGTGCCACTGACTCTTTATAGACTCCCTGAGTTAGTCTTCATAAACGTAACTGTGTGAAACAGCGAACCAGGTCATTACCTCC
This sequence comes from Ictalurus furcatus, assembly GCF_023375685.1. Classification (NCBI taxonomy): domain Eukaryota; kingdom Metazoa; phylum Chordata; class Actinopteri; order Siluriformes; family Ictaluridae; genus Ictalurus; species Ictalurus furcatus. The sequence goes on from NC_071273.1 coordinate 12,677,402, forward strand.
TCTCTCTTGAGCTTCTCTCTCTTCCTGATAAGCTCCAGCAATAGCCTGGCTCTCTCGAGGTCATGCCTCAAACGGTGCCACTCCTTCAGCTGCTCCTTCAGCGCCCGGCTCTCATCCTCGCTGTGCTTCTGCACAAATGAAACACAATGGTTTCAGATAACATTATTCTACCATTTCAAGCCGCTGAAGCGCAGGGTCTCGTCGGACTCACAGGCTGGGCGGTTTTCTGGGACTGGAGGCTGGAGTGCAGTCTTCTGATCAGCGGTAGCCCATTCCGTGATTGTCTCTTCAGGGTCCAGTAGTTCAAGACCAGCTCAACAAATGCCTTCTTTCTCTGGAGAGAAACTTGACTGAGGATCGAGTCCAACCTGTCGCATGTAGGAAGAGATTAGAACGTATGCGGATGATGTAAATTCACTTTGCTCTCATATTTAACTCTGGTTAAACACAAGATGCGAGGACCAAAACAAAACAAAACTTGTCATGAAGCAATCCTATTACCACAACAGTCATTTACATGCACTCAGACCTAATCCTCTTGTTTAGATGAAGCTCCACAACATTAAAGAAATGTTCCAGTGATTGCTTTTGTCTAATCTCTATCTACCACATCTGAAGAGCGTGCAATGACTTTGGAAAATTATTTGCCTGTACTGAGAGCTCGGAACTTTTATAAAGGACTTAAAACAGAAGAACTAAAGGCATGTGAAATGACTATTATGCAAAACATGTATTCGTAAATAATGTTCCAAATCTGTCAAATCTGTTATCACAGACTGGTACTAATGTTTTACACAGACACGAAAGCATGGTAGCACGTCATATACCACCTGATGCTACATGGAAACACAACATAGCTGAAATTGGTCTTTACTGCAGGGGTTCTCCAGACCCATTTAACTGTCAATTATACCATGGTCTGTCCGAATGCTCAATTCTGACTGGCTGGAAGGTGTGCGAATACACTACAGGTAGTTCTGGTCATTTTAATCACCATTCTAAATTAATACACTGCTTATAAACAACTGTAACCATAGTAACAAAGTTAAACTCACAGCTTCATTATTAGTAGAGATGCAGCACAGACGCAAGTAATCCACACACGCACAATCTCTCTCTTTCTCTCTCCCTCTCACACACAATCTCTCTCTCTCTCTAATAACTATTTACTACAATTCATTCAAATAAATGTAATCTTATCACACTATGTTATCTCTGTGTATGATTTAGAGTAGGCAGAATTCTAGATCTAATGGCATGCATATAAAATAACTCTGCTTCGCTTCATGTGGTTCTTTGCCTCCACATCGTGCATTAAAATGCCTTACATAAATCACACAAGCTCCGTCAGTGCAGATTTATTTTATGAATGTAATCAGACTACTCAAATATTAGGCTCAATTTTAATGTGTACAATAATATTTAGTTTAGAGCCATTATATTTCAGAGTTTTTCAACAACAGAATACATTAGGCCTAAGATGATGTTATTTATAGGCGACTTATCGATTTGACTTATTTGTAAGTTATTGATTGAGGTTGGATTAAAACTGTTCAATTCAAATAACCTGTCAACGAGGCTAATAACTATAATAACTATGTAATAACGATCGTTGAGGGTTGTAATTTCCACCACAGTCACTGGACAAAGTGTCTCTTCATTAAACCTATCGTTAATGAAACGATGCACGTTTACGTTAGCATCCGTGGTCAAGCCTCGGTTCTAAGTGAGTTTTGAGTCGACATCTTTTTCAGTGGTGCTGAAATTCATCTCTGTGGTATATATTACTCATACTGACTCACTATAAAGTTATTCAAGAGTATTTCTGTAATGTATCCTCAGCAATTCGCTGCACATTCACGATTCTCTCTTTCCCCTCTAAAGCTTACCTATGAGGTGGAAAACTGCAAACAGTCATAGCTGGGACTGCTGCTACAGACTCTACGCGCTTTTTGTTCTTTTTGTTCTTCTGCTTTTTTGTCAGACTCTTTTTCTTCTTCGGTGTCCGACAGATTCCGTTTTTGGTTTCATTTTTGGGGTCGTCGTATATAGTGAGGGGCCTCTTGATGCACCCGTTGGGAGTGTGAGCTCCGCAGTAGGCTGTCTTCTTCACAGTGAAGGTAGGGTCGCCCGAATCGTTAGTCTCTTTAATGGGCTCCATCTTCAGGAAAAGGCCTGCCTTCTGTGCGCAGCTGACGTGGAAAGCAGTGTAGCAGTTGGCCTTGTGGCACTGGATGCAGGCGCCGACACCTTTCTCCTTACAGAGGTAGCAGGTGAGTTTCCAGCGTGCGGGTGGAATGTTGGCTACGCCATCGATGGGCTCGATGAAGACCGTGTTGGAGAAGCCAACCTCAGGCACCCACAGCGCACAGACCACATGCCCCCAGCGGTCATCTTCAGTCTTTTTCACAGCGCCACCTTTGTTAGGGCAGAGGATGCAGTCGGCAGGCTGAGCGGGAGACTGCAGACAGTGGCGACACAGCCACTGTCCCTCAGGGATGTAAGGAACTCCGTAACACTCCTGATGCACTGCGAGATTACACATGTCGCAGAAAAGGATGGCGTTGCTGTCCTGACATTCTCCGTCCATGCAAATGCAGCACACTGCGTCCTCGTCCACTAGTGACTGTGGATCCTGCTGGCCCTGGCTCTCTAAGAATGACTCCTTCTCAAAGCGGTCCACAAGGAACTCAAAGACGTTGGGAGAGACCTGGCTGAAGCCCTCGCTTCGTCTCTTTTCGTTGACCAGCTCCAGCCAGGCGTAGTCCTCCTCGTCCATGTCATATTCGACTTCCTCGTCTAGCTCCTCTTGGGTTTTCTCTTCATACCTGTAATACGTCTGAGGTCTTCGCGGCATGGCTGGTAGGTTATACTCCACAGTGCAGAATTTCGGTTCAGGCAGGGTGTAGGATGATGCCTGAGCCCCTTGTGTGTTTACAGCAGCGTTCTTTTTCAAACGGTTGTTCTTCAGACGTGCCGACCGCAACGGGGCCTGCTGAGGTTTTTCGGTGTTCTCCTTATTGCTGGTGCATTCCATGATCTCCTGAGCCACAGGGTCGTCATCAGCGATGACATCGAGCTTGTCGAAGATGCTGATCCGGTGCATGCGGCCATCGACCTCCAGCTCCACCATGCGCTGGGCTTGTGCGTATGTAAGGGTCTCCCTGTTCGGTGACGGTTTGATGGGAGAGGGTGCCCTCTGCAGTGCAGGGATCCTGTTGTTCCGTGCTTTCTTCCCCATCGTGGACCCTCAAAAATCTGCAGGGGAAAAACAGATTTCATTAGCAGATGCAATGTCCAGCCACGGCATAACTTTGATGCTTAACTAAAACAAACAAACAGTCAGAATCAGTGACTGATGCACACGTCAAAATTTCCAAATCAAATGGTTTACTTTTGCTGCAAACAAATCATCTGAGATCAAAAGGTCTCAGTCATGGGTGTTTTGCCTTCAGAACGGAGTTGGCCTTTAGAAACATAGAAGAAAAAAAGCTTTCCGGGTGTCTGAGATGATGGGGCTACTGTTCCACTGATTTATAAATACTACTTTCACCTGACTTGAGATCTTCAAATGCCTGCAGCACATGCTGCTGTTGTGACAACTGCAGACTAAAACCTCAAATCTTTCAAGATGCACAGAGTTTGTTTGAATGAAGCAAACAAGACGGAAAATCAGCTAACTGTCAGTTTGTGAGAATGACTAACACTGAGCTGATGTGAACCCCATCAGAGTTGTACTCATCAGCTGGGCGACTTGTAGCAGCAATGTACACGGAAATGAATGGACGTCAGTGATAGCTCCTTCACATGAACCCAAACTGATGCACATATAACGTGAAACAGAACTTACCAGAACACACAAACATCCTAGAAGGGAGGAAGCGTTTCTATGGTAATTACTACTAATAGATTTTGTTGCATACCACGGTGTGGGTGTTGTGGTGGGGGCGGGGAAACACTCACGACCCCAAATCTCATTCAGCTCTCATAGCCGTACAACTGAGTGTTTTCTTGGTCTTTAGGTACGTTAGAACTAGCGGAACTGCTCCTAATAAAACACTAAAACACCAAATGGCGCCAGAGCAAACAAACCAAGCACTATACGGCCAGAGACCATTTAAATACATGTCACAACAACAAGCAGATCTCATGGACTTGTGTCTCTACGCTGATCACAACAACTACAGCCGCTCAGATCGTCAGATCGCATTCGTTCTGTAGAAAAACACCGCATCATTACCTGGGAGGCCCAATGCTTCTAGCTGGAGACAGAGGCAACGGCTGCTGAAAGCAATGGCGATACGGCCTGCTCGGCGGCTCTGATTCCGCACACAATGTTCTCATCCAAAGGGCGCAGGCTGAGCTTCCTGTTGAGGAATTTGAATTACACCAAAAAGTATCCACGCTGCCCTCCAAGACTATGCTTCCCAAAACGTGTAAAATGGCCGAAACTCAGGTTTAAAAGCCATCCATTAAATCAGCAACGTCCTCTTCCCTGTTAACGCGGATCTGCTACAAGCTTCGCCTTCCCCCCACAACAATGCGGACGGGTTTGCTACAGAAAGCACCGCCCACTACGCACGACGTGATGACGTTACACGTTCAGGGGAATCAGAAACACGTTGTCGCCATGGCTGCATGCCAAATAAATTCAAACACCGTACAGTAAGTGCGCTAGCTGTGGTACCAAATCATGGGCTTCTACGATGTAAGTAGTGCACTTATATGTCTCATAGAGGAACATTTGGAATTTGGCCAAGGGTTAGGGTACATTTTCACAACCGTTTCATCGCCCTTTGTAGAAACACATTTGTCCGCTCAAACGGACATAGGTTATTGAATTGTGGCTGTTATATTGCTGTACCCTAAACAACACATGAACGAATACAGAAGATAATTACATAGTAACTTACTATAATAATAATAATAATAATATATTTTTATTTCTATCACATACTTACAATCATATCACATCTTATAATTCTTATAACAGGAAATGCTAACATAATATTATTTATTATCATTAATAATAATAATAATAATAATAATAATAATGTTATTAATAACAATAATTATTACTATAAAATACTTTTACACGTTTATAAACAAATATTTGCACAGGGTGCTTCGGCCTTTCTGCTCCCGCCCATTCAGAGGCTCAGAAGATAAATATTAACCTATATTTAAATCCCCAAAAGAGCCCCTGTTTGCCCCACCCCTGCTGGCGCCTTGGTGCCCCTGAAAGAGACCCTCAGGTCAAGAAACCCCGTATGTTTGCCTTCCTAACCCGATAAGACCGCTTCCAACACATTTCCTTGTAAATAAAGTGCTCTGTAGAAACCCTCGTGATGGACAGTGTGTAAATGTGTTCCTTAAGGACTCACTTGGCGTTTATACACCAACGAGACCCCAGTTACCTCGACGGTCTCGCAGTATAACGCTGACGACAAGTTTTTGTTTTCTTTTCTTTATTATTGCCCCTTCCGCCGCCATGTTGAAAGCCCTGATACCCTCATGACGTCACCGAAGCACGTTCCTTCCGCTCGACGCTGAGTGGAGCTACAACTGCTGAGTGTTTAACCCGCACTGGAGACAAAGCCACGAAAATAATCACCTCGCTTTGGATCAATCAGACCTGTTTATTTACCTTATTAAATAACTCATATTGATCGAATTACGCGCCAGCAACTGAAGGTATGTGAGCTTCCCTACATTTCTCCGAGCTGAGATCTGAAACGGCCGCAATGAAAGGCGCTGTGTGGGGTTTCGGTTAGATCCAGTTTTCTGGCTGGTTCTACTACCACCAAGATCTGGTTCTGCCCCGCCAGGCAGGTTATTGCCCCCTGTGCTGTGGGCCGCGCTAGCTAGCTAAAAAGGCTTTTCTTCTGCATGGTATCTTACTAACCCTAATTCACCTGAGCCCATTTATCACTACTAATGTCATGTGGATGTGTGAAGTGTTGATTTGCTTTAGTTGCTCTGTCAGTCAGTGTGCTCTTAATCCATGTGACAGTGCGGTGGCCAACGTTAGCTTCAACCATTAGCTTGAATAGGTGAAATGTGTTCCTCTAAGCTAACAGGCTAACTTGCTGCTCAAGATTCTGATGCTGCTAATAATAATAGTAATAATAATAATTAATAATAATGATGATGATGATGATAATGATAATAATAATAATAAACAAGCACGTGGAACAGATCATATTGCTAACTTGATTTAAACCAGGAACTTAACTACAAAAACGTGAATAAATGCATATTCATCATAAAAACAAAACACGTTAGTATTGACAAAAAAATAGTTTGGTCGATTTGGGAACTAACCTAGGTATTTAAAAATAAACAAATAAATACAGTGAATATATATGATTACTATCACTGCTGCTACTTATTTATTGTCCACTGTAGATGAAGGCGTTAAAATTCGCTGAAACGGTAGTTGTTTGTTTATTTTTAGTTTTTTATATATATATTATTTAAGTTGTTTAACCATTGTCAGTGTAGACGGAGAAACAAAAGAAAACCGGGTAACCTTGTGCCTGATCGCTTTAAACAAGCAAAAAGTAGGAAAACATTGTTTGATTAGCTGCTAATCCACTCATACAAACATAAACAGCTACACGGCTAGCTAACGTTAATTCATTTTTCGGGTCTGAGGTAATTATAGCTGAAACCTTTTGTATGTGCTGTTCTACATATTTAAGCAACATTATTTTACATTTATTCCCCACATCGCTGCTCTTTGGGTTTTATTATTTAAGGTTTATTGCTTTTGTTTCTGGGTAAGTCGAGTAAAAGATGGGAGTACCACAGTTCCGGGTTAAAGTAGCCAACACTGTCAAACCCCAGTCACACCATCTGCTAGGACACAGCTCAGGATTAACAGCTCAATACTCTTTATGATATACCTTATATTTCTGTAATAGTATCTTTCCTAAATAATATGAGTTACAGTTGATAGCTGATGATATATGTGGTATAGAATCGAGTTATCTTCAGGTCGATGTAGAAACTTGTTTGAGGTACATTACATTTATATTTATTCACTTTTCTTCACAGACACTATTCTGTAAATAAAATAAAAAAACAAATAACAACTTAGCAGCTGTTGGTGAAGGACTTGACTCAAGACCTTAAAGAGTAGTTTACTGGCCTCGCAATAATCAGGAGACCGCCAGGGTTAGTTGTACTGGTTCATGGAGAGCCACTGGCATGTAAAATAAGCCCGTTTGAGCAAATCATTTTGTTTACATGTGTGTTCTTAAATTTTAATATCCAGGCATTATATAGGACAAGGGTGTTGGTGGTCCTGGGATTTGAACCTGCATCCTTCCACTAGCACTAACTTGTACTTTATGTATATTTGTACACCTCTTATACATGATCTATGACAGACCTATTGAATTTTGATTGGTCAGTAGGTGTTTATTAATGTTTTGTTTTTTTTACAGAAGTTCTGACAGTAGTGCCAACTGTAATTCAAATTCAGTTCACAGGTTCATATTAATGCGCTTGTCCTAGTATGTTGTTGTTTCTATAATAACAATTCACAGGGACTTTCATATATGGTGGATGCACTACATCATTTAAGTCTAATAGTAAATACATAAAAAAACCATACTAAACAAAGAAAAACATATAATCAATAATGGGGGTGGGCGGCAAAGTGGCTTAGTGGTTAGCACGCTTGCCTCACACTCCAATTTCCTCCCTGAGTCCAAAGACATGGCGTGTAGGCTGTTTGGCATCTCTAAATTGTCATGCGTGCGATCGTGCCCTGGGATGGGTTGGCACCTCATCTAGGGTGTCCCCTGGGATAGGCTCCAGGCTCCCCGCAGCACTGTGTAGGATAAGCAGAAAATGGATGGATATAATCATTAATAATATTAGAGTTTACCATTTTATAGAAGGAGTCTCAGGTGGCAGCCCTTTTTATTGGTCAGTAAATTTTCCACCACAGGAAAGTCTTCAGGACAGCTTTCTGTTTTCTCGGTAATATGACAAGCTGCGCTTTTGTTTTATTAACTTCAAGAAAGAAGAAAAGAGAGGCTGGAGAGGGAATTACTGTTTATAGCTGCGATAACGGGAACTAACCCATCTCATGGACATACCAGAACATTAAATGTAACTCTAAACACATAAAAAGTATGATGTGATGTTTTTTTAACTAAAAGAAAACGTAATCTTTGCCAAATCGGTGATATATAAGAGGAATAAAACACTTTAGGGCTTGTTGGTAGAGGACAAATCATCCACCAGGTGGTAACAGGACCTATGCTTCACGTCAAGCCACATTACACCACCCCATCATTGATTATTTTTCTACAACAGCACACGCTGTAGTGTTTTATACCTTAACTAGTATGTGTATACATCCCTCATGTACATTGACATGCATTACATTGCTTTCATTAGATAAATTTTAGAGCACTTTTAATTCTAAAGCTCAAAAAAGCAAATTGACAAGCATGAATAAAGTAAAGCGTACCCACATGATTTTCTCAAGTTAGAAAGATAAAATCTCGTTGTCCATTAAACTAAACCATATGCATAAAAAATGTTCAGTCTTCATGAATTAGTTTTTCAATACATCTGCTCAGTCAATGCACGAGCATTCAAATACGCCAGAAAATTCAATCCAGGTTTATATTTCTCATTGCACATGCAGGCAAGGACCCGAATAAATCTGTTCTGTTTTTACGATCAGTAAAAATAGAACATTCATGTTATATTTGTTAAGCAACACAGAAATAACTGGGCCCTGGTCTGTTTGAATAAATAGCCTATATTATACTCATCAGTTACTGAGTAACTGCCTCTATAGTGGAAACATTTCTCTTAATTCTCTCCCTTCTCTTATTTACAGATTCCACAGAAGTTTTCACTCTCCTAAATGGACGTTTCATATGTCCTCATCATCCGGATTTGAATCTAACATATTGCTGTAGCCATTCAAATTGGTGTTTGAAGAGACAGCCACACAGATGATACTGAAATACTCGACAAGCTGCTTTCATTAGAGAAAGTTTAGTTTCTTAGCAGAAATTCAGTCTGCTAACATGGATGGGGAGGAAGGCCTTTCTCAAAAGACTGATGATGTGCACTTGGAACATAACAGTTCTGTGGAAAATGACAAGAGAAAAGAGGTCAAAAGCACCTGTTTGAAAATTGAGGGGCAAGACGGTTATATCTTTAAATCATACAGCATGACCCCTCATGAGATTCCACTGGCAAAAAAGTCTCCACTTGCGTCCTCGTCCCTGCAGGGGACACTCAATAATCTATCTTCTCAGGTTGATGAACATTTAGTAGATGATCCAGAGGCAGAAACCTGCGATAAGCAGGACTGTTCAACTTCTCCAGCCATTTCAGATGATATTCAGACTACTGAAAAAGACAATTTGATAAATGACACAAGTGTACATATCAAAGAAGAACCAATTGAAACGGGTGAAAGTTCTCAGGAGGACGAGAAGTTATTCTTTGATGGGCCCGTAGGCCCCTTTGTCACTAGAAGTAATGATGATGATTATGATAACCTACTGAGTGGCTACACAAGTACTCTTTATGATGTTGCAATGGATGCGGTCACACAAAGCCTTCTGACGTCTATTAGAAACCCTCTTAATCCAAGAAAAAAATCTCCTGCATGGAACCATTTTTTCATATCTCCTCGCGATAGTACCAAAGCTATCTGTATGTATTGTATGAAAGAGTTCAGTCGGGGTAAAAATGAGAAAGACCTCAGCACTAGTTGTTTAATGAGGCATGTGCGAAGGGCTCACCCTACTGTACTTTTACAAGACATTGACTCGCCAAATACTTCATTTAATTCTGCCTCATCTTTAATACCTCCTGTCAAATCACCAAATAATGATCTGGCAGCTAGCAGCAAATCCCACTCAAACAATCACACCTCACCGTCCACCTCTACAGCAGAAGCCGCAGATGTAGCATCCAAAGAGGCATCCCAAAAAGTCAAGCCAAAAGTGGAAAAGAGTGCCAAGACTGACTCTGGTACAGCCCCATCCCCTCATTCCATTAACCACCACAGTGATGATGCCATGGACATTGGGTCTGATGGCTCAGGGTCTACCCCCAAGAGCTCAAATTCTCGAAGGCGATCAGCTGTGTGGAAACACTTTTATCTGTCTCCTGCTGATAGCTCCAAAGCAGTGTGTATTCACTGTATGAATGAGTTCAGTCGGGGTAAAAATGGGAAAGACTTGGGGACAAGTTGTCTAATTCGCCACATGTGGCGGGCCCACCGAGACATTGTCATCGAAGAAAACGGTCAGGGTTCAACAATTCCTCCACCATATACAACACCGCCAACTCTGTTATCACACCCACAGATACAGGACCCTGTAGAGATAAAAAAAGAACCCACTTGTACCTCCTCATCCCCTGAAACCATGTCCGATGAAGTGCCCATGGATGATCGTGAAAATATGGATTTAAAGGAGGAGTTAAACGATGCTTCATATCATTCTGGACAAGAGTGTTCACTGAACATGTCTTTTGGTCTAAAAAGTGAAAGTATGCAGCTGTCATCCTCCCCAGAAGATTCTGCTGAAGTCTCAAGCCTAGCTCAAGAGCCAAGCTCAGTTTTCCAACAAAACAAAAAGATAATGAAAAGAGTGAAATCTGAAGTATGGCACCACTTCATTGTCTCCCCAGTTGACCAACTCAAGGCTTTGTGTCGGTACTGTCCATGTGTCATTAGTCGTGGCAAACGTGGAGACTTCGGCACAAGCTGTTTGATGCGCCATCTGATGAGACGGCATCCTGATGTCCTAAAGAACCAAAAAAGCACAAGTGACAAAGTGACCTTACCTCAGTCACTCAATAGCACCCTCGCTGCAGAGGAGGACATGTCGTCAAATGCAACTGACTGCCCTGCTAGTGAGAAGAAACCGCACACACAAACCATTTTTAGCAAAAAGACTTCAAAGCTGTGGAATCACTTCTCTCTTTCTTCTGCAGATCCCACAAAGGTGGTCTGTTTGCACTGTAAACGCACAATAAGCAGGGGGAAAAAGACAACAAACCTGGGCACTAGTTGCTTGTTTAGGCACATGCAGAGGTTTCATGGGCATGTGCTTGAAAATAATAGTAATATCTCAGGTGATGCATCGTCTGGTGAAATTCAAGTAAAACAGAAGCTCATGGACACATCTACATATGAGGAGAGCAGTGAGAAATTTGATGATTGTCACCCGGCTGCCAAAAGGATCACTAAACTCATTGCTGAAATGCTTGCACTGGATCTTCAGCCATCAGCTGTGGTGGAAAACGTTGGTCTGAACCGATTACTGGAATACCTCCAACCACAGTATTCTCTCCCTTCTTCATCATACTTCACCAGCACTGCCATACCAGAAATGTACGAAAGTGTAAAAGAGGTTGTCCTGACACACCTCAAAGAGGCTGAGAGTGGAATTATTCATTTCACAACAAGCATATGGGTAAGCAGCCAAACACGGGAATACCTGACTCTTACAGCCCACTGGGTGACTTTTGAGTCACATGTCCGACCTCAGGGGCAGGATTTCCACTGCTCTGCTCTGCTTGGTGTCTCCCCAATTGACTGTGATTATAACATGCTTAGCATACAGAAACAACTTGAGTACCTTTGGGACACCTGGATTGTTTCTTCAGGCCTGAAGCTTGGATTCATGGTCACTGATAATCAAGCCATTGGAAATGTCCTGGAGGACAATGCTCACACCCTTATGAACTGTTTTGGTCATAACATAGATCTCATTGTTAACGAAGCCATAAAGAGCCAGAGGATGGTACAGAGCTTGTTAAGCATCGCACGGAAGATCTGTGAACGAGTGCATCGTTCAGCAAAGGCAAAGGAAAAGCTAGCAGAACTTCAAAAAGCTTATAACTTGCCTGAAAATCAGCTGATCCAGGATGTTCCCTCCAAGTGGAAGACCTCATATTTTATGCTTGAAAGGTTAGTTGAGCAAAAGAAAGCCATTGATGAAATGTCTTTAGAGTGCAATTTCAGGGAACTTATAAGCTGTGACCAGTGGGAGGTGATGCAATCAGTTTGCAATGCTCTGAAACCTTTTGAGGTGGCCTGCAGGGAAATGAGTAATCGAACGGCCACACTTGGCCAGGTCATACCACTCATTCATATTCTCAACCGCAAGATAGACATGCTTTTCGACGAGACTATGGGTATCGACAACATGCTTAAATCTCTAAAAGAGGCCATGGTGACCAGAATGTCTCCAACACTTCATGATCCACGTTATACATGGGCAACGATGCTGGACCCTAGGTACAAGACCTCCCTGTTCACCGAGGAGGAAGCAGAGAAGTGTAAGCAGGAGCTCATACGAGAGGTTCAGAGGGTATCCATGTCTGCATCTGCAGAAACTAAACCTCCATTGTCTAATGGGTGCAGTGAGGACCCAACTCCTTCCAACAGTTCAACCACAAACAAGGACAACCTATGGGCCCTGATGGATGACATAAGGCAAAAGATTAAGCAAGATGACCGGCCAAAGTCATCTGAGCTTGCCGTACTGGAGTATTTGGAGGAAGATATACTTGACCAGAGCTGTGATCCTTTAGACTATTGGAATCTCAAGTTGTTCTTGTGGCCTGAGCTTGCCAAAGTAGCCGTACGTTATGTGGGTTGCCCACCTAGCATTGTACCAGCAGATACACTGTTCAGCACATCGAGTGTGAACTGTGCCCTGAATCAGTCTCGACCATTGCTAGAAAATTTTGAAAGACTCTTATTTTTAAAGGTCAACCTTCCTTTGATATATTTTCAGTACTAAGAACATTATTTTGTGTGTTCAAGTCTTTCGTAGACCTCAGTGGACCCTGACCAAGGACCAAATCGCTCCTGAGATGGCCCTTTAAACTTAAAATATTTTACACTGAGGTTTAGATTTGGTATATAGAACATGTTAAGTTAAATAAATGTTTTGTATGCATACTACTGTCCAATGCTTGATAACTGGAGTTAGTCTTCTACCCGGTGAAAAGTGTTTTCAGGGAGCAAGTGTGGGAGGGAGGGATACTTAGATTTAGGGGTTGGAGTGTGTGTGTGTGTGTGTGTTGCTGTATACTTTTTATGGCCAGATATTTTTTTCCTTCTCTCTCCTTGTGCCTTATATGAACTACTTCAGGTCAAAATGCTGTATATATTATTTGATGTGCAACAATGGTTTTGTCTTCTGATTTAATGATTATGTAAAATGCAAACAGACGCTGAATACTGTTTTTATATATAAGAATACATGACCCAAAAAGAAATGCTGTGACTGAAAACTGTTTAAATGTCTAATTTAATTATTTCATTGTGATAATATGGATTACGGTACTGTCCATTAGAATAGTACTTTTTTTTTTACTTGATAAAATTTAACATTGAGTACAATGGTGTTGTAATTTCAGGGTGAGCAATCTGTTTTAAAAAAATTATTTCTCAGGCACAATGCTTTTTTTTCCCCCCCCGGGTATTAAATTATGGATCAATATCAAGATGATGTACATTTTATAAAATGATTTCCAAAAATAATTTGCTAAAGAGTCAGACTGAAACCATGCAGTTTTGGTGGTTATTTGTTAATAAAATGTTTACCCTTTCCTTGTTTTTAAACTTGTAAAGGTTTTCTTCCCAGCACTGGATAACTACAAACGTTCATCTGGTTTCAGTGTAGTGAAGTACATGTGAGAGCTTTCCTATTCTTACACAGGAAGCTTTATGTGCCAGTAACAGTTTGTTTTCAGTCTTTGGAAAGGGAAGTGGTGAGCAGATGACCAAGCCGTTACACAACCCAGGTGGATCTTGGTAGGCAATCAGACATTAGGCTCACACAAACCAGTTTTTCTTGAGAGTCAAGAATAGGTGCAGTGTGGTATCACAGTCTCCAAGTAAACGCCATGTTTGCTTAGTTCCGACTGTTGATAAAAACGTTCTAGGATGCTCTTTATTTAAAAAAAAGAAACACCGACATTAAAAATAGTGGTTTATTACCATATTTGGACATCTAATCTGAAAGATGGCTAATGCCACAAAGTTATCACCCATCAACTGCCAAGACAAGAGGAAAAGGAACAATGTGTAGTTTCATAGAAGAGGGGATTAAGCAGTAAACAGTAAAAAAAAAAATATATATATATATATATATATATATATATATATATATATATATATATATCTATCTTTGATTTGTAAGACTACATTGACTCACTCCATGTGCTTTGTAGAACCTGTGACGTTTCCACATGCCTGAAATGTTTCCTGTCCCCCCCCCCAAAACCCTCATACAATTTGTTGACAGAAATTTCGGTGCATCCTTAATAGATATAGTAAACTGCTCTTAATTGTATACTTGTCCACTGTTAGCTAAGTTAAACAACATTTGATGGATTTTATTTCACATTAATGGACTCCAAACATTTTTCATTCAGTTCGACAGCATGGTAGGGTGCTGAATTTTTCAAGTGGGAAAGAGCAGAGTGGGTCAAACTCTCAAGAAGCACAAGCTTATTGGTTAATTTGACACTGAGTGGAGGAAACTGGGAAGCATTGAGTAGCAAGCGTTCATAACCCTGGATGTAGATGAGGGGTTTGTGAGAACCACTAAGTAGTGATATCAGTGTTGTGTTCGCCTCCATCAGTACATGCGAGTATGTCTTCCTGAGTGGGTCTGTTGGCATCAGATCTTCTCTCTTGTCATACCTACAAAAAACAAGCTGTGTCTTCAACAACATACATGATATTTAATACCAATGTGTTGCATTTTGTTATCTTTACTCACCTCCACTTACTATTCAGCTCCAAGAAGCGCGAGATGCCCGTCTGTGCAGCAAGTACATCTATGTGCAAGTTCACTTCTTAACGAGAAACCATATAGATGTTACTAGAGTCCATAGTGTATTTTTCTTGGTAATTAAGTATTATTTGTTGCCACTGAAACAAACATACCCGAATTAGCTGGCACTAACGTGTGCAACTCCTGCATGGCTTTTCCTCCTGGGTAGTTGTGATGTGAAACGTATAACGAAACACTTGAATAAACACCATTCGCCACCAAATGGCCAATTACAGCAACAGACCCAATTTTATACAGCCATGACTTTTGATAGTTGTTTAAACTGAAACAAAAAGAACAAAATGTTTCCTCAATCATAGTCTTGTGCAGCATTTTATAATATACTCGCATTAACTAGTGCTTAAACTACAAAACAAAAACCAGAAGTCAACAGCAGAATTAAAAGTATGTGAAAATTGTACACATTCATCCTACTGAAGTGCAGCAAATAGTCAATCCAGTCATTATGGTACTTACATGATGGAACAGCCACGAGCCGCCACTACATTAAAGACAGGGAAGGTGTAAATAATGAAGCGGAGCTCCTTGTGTGGCAGGAAGGAGTACAGCAAGATGAAACCTACGACAGGTATCAGCATAACGTGCATCCGCCTGTCCAGAAGACCAAACGGAACAAAGACAATGGTGGCGCCAAGGGCACGAGGAACAGCGGAGTATAAATACCAGAGAAAAGGAGCGGTCTACCGAGAGGAGGTGGTCAAGGAAATACAGGAAACTTCACATAAGCTTGGAATTTGGCTTCGGCTTCGGGCTTGGAAAAAGCCGAATTTTCGTACATGGATTACTGAGTTAGCAAGATTTTACATGATAATGTTGTGTGTACCATGTGGTAAAATTACAAATCCTCTTCAGTAGAATTTGACTACGAGATACTAAACTGAGATCATGAATATATAACGTGCAACCATTTATCAGTCAGTACAGAATTTTTTTTGTGATTATTACGGCCAAAAATGCTTGATTTTGCCTTTTACAAAATTTGTAGTGCAACTTGCAGAGGTTTTTGGCAGTGATGTTAGGTTAGTAAATGAGTTGTAAAGTTGAACATAGTTGTACATGGTTGAAAAACTAAAGTTACCTGTCAGTAATTATTATTTGGCTAAATGTGGCATGCATCTTCTTAATTCAATTCAATGTAATTTATGTTATATAGAATCTTTAACAACAAACATCTTGAGAAAGCCACTGTACAGACATCTTTATGTAGATTTATATTTAGATCCTTAAGGAGTAAGCCAGAGGTGACAGTAACAAGAGAAAAATTTCCTGAGACGACATGAGGACGAAAGCAATAAGAGGAACCAGGCTCAAAAGGACAGATCCTCTTCTGGGTGACACCAGATTTTCGGTGTCAAAACTGTATATTGTAAAGTCTTGAATTTTTTAGGATATACACAGTAACAGTACACAGAACTGATTTTAATGACCAAAAGGATACTCCCCAGTTGGAGCTTTTGTTCAAGATGGTGTTGTACCAGAGAACCTGGCCTTCAGGCCACAGCAGCTTCCTCCAGAACACAGAGTCAACACCAATAGTTATACCTACAAACAAAAGGCAAGTTTACTGTAAAGCTGCACATAAAAACAACATGAAAATATCAAGTCCACACATTCAAAACAACTTACCCAGTGACAAAATGCCAGCTGGTACAGCAAAATAAAGCAACTTTTTAATACTGAGCTTCCTGGATTGAAGTGATCTCAGCAACATGAGTCCAAGCAGGAGGCACAGCTCTGAGCGGAACACGATGATAACAAAAGCCGAGAGCATGATGAATTGGCCGTGGCTTTGGTTCATCCAGGATGTGAATGCCAACAAAACTGTGAAATAACAGTCTGTTAGGTTCATATACAGCTTTAGCTTCATAGACCATTTGTATCCCTAACAATATACACGGAAAAGTAATGTGTAATTAGTACTACATAAACAGTAACTAGTTCTCATAATGTACAGTGCTGTGAAAAGGTATTTGCCTGATTTCATCTGTTTTTGTGTACATCTCAAACTAAATAGTTTTAGATCTTCAAATGAAATACAACATAAAACAAATGCAACCTGAGTAACACACAATACAGTTTTTATTTTTTTATTGAAGCAACCAAGCACTTCCAATAACTGGAGATCAGTCTTTCACTTACTTCTAGGACTAGGACTTACTCTGATGCTTTGGATCATTGTCTTGCTGCATAATCCAGTTGCGCTTGAGTTTCGACTTACGGACCGATGACCGGACATTCTCCTTTAGGATTTTCTGGTAGAGAGCAGAATTCATGTTTCCCTCAATTATTGCAAGTTACCCAGGCCCTGAAGCAGCAAAGCATCCCCACACCATCACACTTCCACCACCATGCTTGATTGTAGGTATGATGATCTTTTTGTGGAATTCTTTGTTTGGTTTACTCCAGATGTAACAGGACTCCTGTCGTCCAAACAGTTCCACTTTCAACTCATCAGTCCACAGAACATTCTCCCAAAAGGTTTGAGGATCATCAAGGTGTGTTTTGACAAAATTCAGATGAGTCTTAATGTTCTTCTGGGTTAGCAGTGGTTTTCACCTCACCAATCTTCCATGGATGCCATTTTTGCCCCGTGGCTTTCTGATAGTGGAGTCATGAACAGTGACCTTTATTGATGCAAGAGAGGCCTGTAGTTCCTTTGATGATGTCCTTGGGTCTTTTGTGACTTCCTGGATGAGTAGTTGCTGTGCTCTGGGAGGAATTCTAGTGTGTTACTGGATAAGACCTTTTAATCAATTTCATGCTGTGGAAAAAGTTCTATTTAAGTGTTGATTTGATTGAACAGGGTTTACAGTAATCAGGCCTGGTTGGCTCTAGTCCAGCTGAACCCCATTACGAATGCAGTTTCATAGATATGGGGAATTAGTAACTATGGGGGCAAATACATTTTCACACTGGCACAGTTGGTATTGGATAACTCTTTTCCTTCAATAAATATCATTTACAAACTGTATTTTGTGTTTACTCAGGTTGCTTTTGCTTTATCTTACATTTTAATTTAATTTCTGAAACAATTTAGTATGATATACACAAAAACAGTAGAAATCAGGATGGGCAAATACTTTTTCACAGTAATCTACACATTTCCTTGATATTATAACCACACATACTTCCAGTTAAAACACACCTATAGGCAGAGCAAATATGTTTGGCAGAGTCCTTGTGCTGTAAAACATCAGGTGAAACTGTGAAGTGCACATAAGACAAAAAAGGCCAGAGACCAGAGATCCAAAGTGTCTCCGCACCTGTTTCTGCATGTGCCATAGAGTTAGGCAGACGCACATCCCCAGAACACCACGCACTGTAGAGAACACAATATCAATCAAATGTCAGTGTGCACAAGAACACTGGACTGAAAAAGCACACATTGGGTAGTCCTTTGGAAATGACACACATACCAATAATCTGTGTGTAAAACTTTGGAGCCTCAAGGTGGGAGAGTAAAACAGCCATAGGTGTGCTGAGCGCTGAGATGAACAACGGCCCAAGGAAGGTGCGAGGAACCACACCAGGGAATTCATGATGATCATACTGAAGAGAAGAGAACACACTTAGGTGCTGTAACACACCTTAGGATGGGGGATGTTTGACCCACGGGAATCTGCAAACTTGTTAAGCTTCAGACATACAGTGAATATAAAAAGTCTACACGCCCATGTTAAAACAGCAGTTTTTTTGTGAAGTAAAAAAAAATTACATAAAATGAAGATAAATCATGTCAGATCTTATCTCATCATTAATGTGCAATTGCAAAGTATACAAATAAAGTGAAAAACAAGAAAATTTATAGGTGAAAAAAGACAGAAAAATTACAATAACCTAGTTGAAAAAGTGTGCACATCCCTAAACTAATACTAAGTTGAAGCACCTTTTGATTTTATTACAGGACTCAGTCTTTTTGGCTAAGTGTCTATCAGTGCAGCACATCCCGACTTGGTATATATTTTCCCACTCTGTCTCACAAAAGCATTCTAGATCCATCAGATTGTGAGGGTATCTCCTGTGCACAGCCTGCTTCAGGTCACCCCACAGATTTTTTCGTTCAATTCAGGTTTGGCCTCTGGCTAGGACATTCAACAACACTGATCTTTTGGTTAAGCCATTGCTTTGCTTATTTGGATGCATGCTTTGGGTCACTGTTGTAGTGAAAGGTGAAATTCCTTTTCATGTTCAGCTTACTAGCAGACACCTGAATTGTTTGCGCTAAAATCAACTGGTATTTCTAGCTATTCATGATTCCCTCCACCTGCAGTTCTGGCGGAAGAAAGCAGCCCTAAAGCATGATGGTGCCACCACCATGCTTCACCAAGGGAATGTTTTTTTTTTTTTTTTTGTGATGTGCTTTTTTGCACCAAACATACGTTTTGGAATTGGTCTCATCAGACCATAACACATTTTGCCACATGGTTTGGGGTGATTTAGATGGGCTTGGATGTTTTTCATGAGAAAGTGCTTCCACCTTGCTACCCTACCCCATAGCCCAGACATGTGAAGGATATGAGAGATTGTTGTCCCATACAGAGATTAATCAGTACTAGTCAGATATTCCTGCAGCTCCTTTAATGTTGCTCTAGGATTCTTGGCAGCTTCCCTGGTAAGTTTTTTGTCTTGTCCTTTTGTATATTTTGGACAGACGTCCTGTTGTTGATGTCACTGTGGTGCTCCATTTTCTCTATTTGGTGATGATGGCCTTTACGTTGTTCCATAGTACATCTAATGTTTTGGAAATTCTTTTATACCTCTCACCTGATCAATACCTTTCAACAAGTGCGATACTGTACATGCTTTGTAAGCTCTTTGTGCACCATGGCTTCAGCAGTGAGATAAAAGCAAGATGTGAAGAAAATCTTACAGAAACAACTGGTCTTTATTTGGGGTTAATCAGAATAATTTCATTGATGACAGCTGTATGATGTTATTTTTGAACATGTGATTGGTTCATTCTGAACACGCCATGTACCCAATTATAAAAGGGTGCGCACACTTATGCAACCAGATTATTGCACCTTTTTATTTTTCCCTAAGATGATTCTGATTGTTTTCACTTAATTTTAACACAATAATTTCACATTGAGGGTGGGAAAAGTTCCCCCATCACAAAAACTTTCTATCTTAACAGGGGTGTGTAGATTTATCCACTGTATAGACGTGTGCCCATAGCCAAAATTAAACAACCTTCAATCACACAACTAACATACAAAATTTAGAAACTAATGTGACGAATTGTAACTAAGCCAGAACCTACTCATTGACGTAACTAATATCAAAATGTTTTATTAGAACTATGAAATGCATTATTGCAGGTTCTTACCTTTTCCAAATCAAATCTGTGATAAAGAATGTCATGAATAGCTTGCAAGTTAAAACTCTCTTCGACTTTAGTGAAAGGGCACGCAAGTAAATGCAGAGAAATTATGAATATCAACAAAACAAACTGAGGAAGCTGGGGAATACGTCGCTTCCGCGCCATGCTGGAAGAGCAGGTTTAACTGCGCATGCGCACAATAAACCGGTTTGCCCGGCTAGCCATGTACGTCATCAAGTCGGAAGTAAACAGGATTTGAACCTTTTCTGCCATTACTTCTCAACATTTCTGGATAAGCTTGTGTACTGTACGGATTTGTTTGTTTAAGTGTCCCGGCTAACGCATGTAAAGGTTTTTAGACTTTAAGGTCTATTTCGGGAACTACATAACTTGAGTACTGCTTGTGCGGGGTAGTCTGGACAAATCAGTGACCTGCCTCACATCCGGGTATTAGCAGGACCGTTCGCGTGACTGAATGTTTATGGGATTTGTAGTTTTCATGAATGTGATAGACTGCTTAATAAAATCGACACATATGTTAAATTATGTTAAATGTATGATGAGCTATGTTAAAGAGTGATGTTTACGATTAAAGTGAATGTTATATAAACTGACACCATCTAACGTAATTACAAAAATACACAGGTTATGCCCATTATAATTGTATGTAAAATGTATTATGATGATGATGATAATGATGATGATGATGATGATGATTATTATTATTATTATTATTATTATTTGTTTGTCTTGTCATTTGTCTTGAGCAAATATATACTCCCTGAAAATGATTAATAAAAACAAATGTACCAAGCCTCCCGAAGATAGGGCATTCTAAAGAAAGGTTTATATTTAAATACTGGTGTTTAAAAGTCTAATATTTTCACATTTTGCATTATTTTCCTAAAGCAGACCTGTGAGCAGAAAGTGGATAAATCTATATTAATATGCAACAAATCCGACGCCTCGCACACGGTTTGAAATAGAAGGCCCGCGCGTGGCGGCATCCTATTGGTTCTTACTTTGACTGATCGGGATAGTTATCCAATCAAAAGAAGCCACAATCGTAACAAGGGAACTAATGCGGAAGTGGAACAGCGCTGGTAGCCGGCATGAGAGTTGTGAAGCTTTGCATATCCGTCAATATACATACTAGTCCACTAGCAGGTACACTTTCCTGATGATGGGACCTACTTGCTGACTGGGAGTTGATGCTATAAAACGTGTTTGTTTACTTTTCTTCCTTTGTAGTACTTTTTTTTTTATCATGATTTTTGGAGTTTGGTAATCAGCCAGCTTCTCTAAACATGCCACTGTCTGACACGGTCAGTCTGCTTTTTTGTCTTATTTTTGTTTTATCCCTTGGCTATGGCAACGCAAAGGATTTGGGAGCTCTGTGTTCCACTTGTAAACAAATAACTGATAATTTTAACAAGGTAGGTCCTGTGCTCTGGTTTCAAAGAACAAGTGATTTGGATGAGCATGAAGTGACAGTTGAGTTTAGTCACTAAAATGAACAATAAATGATCTGATTTCTTTTATCCACGTAGGGGTTTGAAAAAACTGCAAAGAAAAATTTTGGTGGTGGAAACACAGCATGGGAAGAAAGGAAACTGTCAAAGTATGAGACCAGGTGAGGCTGAGTTCAGATTGAATGAAATCTTTCTGTAAAACACACTGTATATGTTAAGTTTGCTTGCATGTAAAGTTTATGAAGGTATTCACGTGTGTGTTCTGCTGTTACTTTATTCATAGTGAACATGCATCTTTTCTATACATTGCTGACATCGTTTGTATGCTGTGACATCCTTGAGTGACACTGTCTTTGGTGTGTTTTCCAGTGAGATTCGGCTGGTGGAGATTCTGGAGGGCTTGTGTGAGAGCAGCAGTTTCGAGTGTAACCACATGGTCGAAGAATATGAGGAGCACTTTGAGACTTGGTGGTTCAAGAGGTCAGGACTTGAGATCCATCTCCCAAATAACATGTGGCATTATTTGTTTAATTAATGTTTTATTTGTGAAATGCGCACCGTCCATAGTTTGCAAAACTGTTTCAATGTAAATCCTTGTTAAATGGTTGCAGGAAAGCAAATCACCCGGATCTGCATAAATGGTTTTGTATTGAAACAATCAAAGTGTGCTGCCCTGAAGGAACATTTGGACCAGATTGTAACTGTAAGTCAGTACAATTT
Source organism: Ictalurus furcatus (assembly GCF_023375685.1). NCBI lineage: Eukaryota > Metazoa > Chordata > Actinopteri > Siluriformes > Ictaluridae > Ictalurus > Ictalurus furcatus. Next base: position 12,699,787 of record NC_071273.1, read on the forward strand.
GCTTCTGCTTTGTGTAAAGGTATCCTTTTTGTTAAGTTACATTTTCTTGTGTTCACTTAGCCTGTGTTGGAGGATCTGACAGACCTTGCCATGGAAATGGTAAATGTGACGGTGATGGGTCGAGGGGAGGAACCGGCAAATGCACTTGTGACCGTGGATATGAAGGGGAGTTTTGCCTGGACTGTGCTGAGAGATATTTCAGTGAGGAGAGAAATGACACCTTCTCGTTGTGCAAAGGTAATCAGCACAGATCATGTAAAGATCATTAAGGACAGTGGAAACCGATAACAATAAGGTATCATGACTCTCAAAAATGACCCAGCAAGAGGCATACAGTATAAAAATTTTTGCAAAATGAAAGGTTTTATTTGTATATTTTAAAATGATGTGCATCACAGTGGTGTGACACCTCAATGTTGTAACTATGTCGTGTGCTACACACAGTAGCTTTTACATGGCGGATTAATTAGCATACACGGATGACAGACAGTCTTCAGAAGAACACGCGGGTATGTGGAAACACTGTCGGAATAGACAAAATAAAGTACAGCGAAAAGTTGAATAACTCCTCCAAGCACATTACGCAAGTTGTTTGCACACGTTTGCATGTGCACCTTATGTAGAATGTTTAGGTAACTTTTTAGTTCTGCTTCATCTCATGGGGTTAGTGTGTTGTTTTATATAGCACCATGGTCCTGGAGGAACGTTGTTTCGTAAGCCTGTGTACTGTACCAGCTGTATATGGTTGAAATGACAATAAAAAACCACTTGACTTGAAGTCATCTTGTGGCGAAAAATGCTGAGAGAAAATTAAGATGCTAACCAGACTTTATGTGTGATGTAAAGAGAAAAAAACAGCTCATTGCCAAACAATGGCTAAGATATGATGACATTTTCCGGGGTTGGGGGTTTGAATCCCGCTTCCGCCCTGTATGTGCAGAGTTTGCATGTTCTCGCTGTGCTTTGGGGGTTTCCTCCAGGTACGCCAGTTTCCTCCCACAGTCCAAAGACATGTGTTGTAGGCTGACTTACATTTCAAAATTGTCTGTAGTGTGTGATTGTGCCCTGCGATGGGTTGGCACTCCGTCCAGGGCGTCCCACGTCTTGTGTCCCGAGTTCCCTGGAATAAGCTTCAGGTTTCCTTGTGCCCTGTGTAGGATAAGCGTTACAGAAAATGAATGGATGGATGGATGATGATTTGTCAGGGCGCAAAACCTGATGTATTACCACAGACATTTTCTAAGGATAATAACCATTTCATGAACTCGTCAGTGCCTGTACTAATGCACTGAATATATGGCCAGCTAGTGAGCTACTACCACATTTTTGATGTAGTCAGTTGCTAGTAAAGCACATGTTGGAAGAGAGAGAGATGTTACGTACATTTGTCTCTGTCATGCACATGAATGTAGGCATTCTTTTTTTGTTGTTGTTGGATCACATTACCGAGTGCCGCTGATGGTGAAACTCCTGTCTCTGTGACATGATTTATGAACTCCTTTCAATGAACTTACTATGCTGAAAAGTGGCAAGTAATGTAATTTAGATGAAAAGCATAATGAGCTAATAATGTGCAGTAATGCAGTCTATAGAAAATAACCCAGCACTTGAATCCCTGAAGGGATTTTCTGTAGCCATAGTCTCATAGGTTTTGCTATACAGTTTTGCTGCACTGTGCTGCATGTTGCTCAGTTTTGTCACTGTTTCCACATCCTTGGAAATATTCTCTAGCATTTGAACAAGCTAATTAATATTCTGTCACCAACCCAAAATAAAGTTCCTACGGACACCACCAAGAAATAGATGAACCAAATTGAAAGTTTTATATTTAAGCAAACTAACAAAGAATGTTGACTTGTGTGAAGGTCAACAGGGATTAGGTGGTTGTTGGTTTTATTTTTTTCCCCTAGTGGCTGGGATGAGTGAAGTACAAACACTGGGGACAGTTATTATAACAGCCTACTCAAGCTGTTTGTCAACTGAGAAACTGTGAATGATAGTTTGAATACATGCCCGGGACTACTTGTCCCGGGCATCTGGGCTAGCGATTTTTTTCACCCCTGTTTAAACACCTTGTCCTACAATTGAATTTGAGTTTAGTTGGTGCAACTTGTTTGTGAGTTGTGATCCTGCTTGCAGAGTGTCACGCTTCTTGCACGACCTGCACTGGAGCCACTAATAAGGACTGCAAGGACTGCAGAGATGGCTGGGAAGATGATGAGGAAGAAGCATGCATTGGTGAGAAACATTTCCTTGTTGCAAATCTCTTCATTTGACTCTTTTATTCGAATCTTGTGGGTTTTGTTTTGAGCTTTATATGTGCTGACGTTCCAGGCTAGTGTCAGCATATGCATGCCCCCTTATAGGAGAATTTAGACCTTTACATGCATCCCAAAGTAACCACATCTCTTATTTTTATACATTGTTTCAGACATTGACGAGTGCTCCAAAGACCCACCTCCATGCAAAGACAAGGAATACTGCCTTAACACAGATGGCTCGTATTCCTGCAATGGTTAGTAAACACTTTATTTAAAAAAAATTACTCTTGTTATTATATACAAAGGTGCCAACAGTTATGCTTTTGATGTAAAAAATTTATGATTTTTGACTCCTTGTTACATTGATTTGGGAGAAAACTACTGAAAGTTACACTTTCGTGCCTTCGCCGCTGAAGCAGTGGTCAGACTAAATGCAAATAAAACAAAGGGGAATGGAGACATTTCTGGTAGTGGTTACTTTCACTTCTCGCCAACTTTATGTAGGTGAATTTATGACCCTCGGTATTGTGGGCGGGACTATAGTATCTTTCATTGGCAAGAACGCAGGGTAGGATTTGTTGTTATTATTTATGCTCTTGTGGTAAAAAAAAAAAAATTCTGATCTTTCTCTTTGCCTGCTAAAATTTTCTTGTTAGTAATGTTGGATATACTTTTGCATGTGTGTAGACTCACTGTGTTCACCCGTTTCTTTCTGTAACACAGTGTGTGACAGCAGATGTTCAGGCTGTAAAGGGTCAGGACCTGGGAACTGCCTGGCCTGTGCTGAAGGCTACAAGGACGAAGAGGGCACCTGCACAGGTACACATCAAGCTCTATCAGTGTGTTTGTTTAGTGCTTTATAGATTTGATAATGTTAATTGTTACCGCTTTGTACTTTCTTTCTCAGATGTGGACGAGTGCGAGCTGCCTGACGCAGTGTGTACGGAGGAACACCAGGAGTGTGTCAACACAAACGGCAGCTATAGGTGTCGGTGCGCAGGAGGCTTCGAGGAGCAAGATGGAGTGTGTGTTCAGCAAGCACAACCAGGTACCTTTTTATAATTAACCTTAAAAGATATAGCTATTTACCTGAGGCGGTTGTGTAACATGTACATTTCAGTTTTCAGTCCAGAGATAAGATTCTTACAGTTTAAGGTCCCAGGAAACTGTGAAAATGTCAAAATATTTCTATGGTTTTAGCTAGACGTGTTGTAAATATCACTCAATTCCTAAATGGAAAAAAAGATAGGAATATGATCAAAAATTGCTGATCTGACCAACCGTTCTAATCTATGCATGCTTGAATGACAAGCCATTGCCACGCCAGTCAAGTATTGCTAACCACAACAGAGCAAATGGGAAGAATCGGGATTATTCAAATGTATAAACCTTTTGTTTTATCAAATAATCACATTAGGCTATGCTTATTCTATTGTGTCTTGTTTTATCTGATGTTTGTATGGGATCATTATTTGTTTAATTATTTGTCATTTGCTTGCTGTTGGACTGTTCAAGTTTGATAAAGGTGCTATTAAAATTGAAATAATAATAATATTATTATTATTATTATTATTATTATTAGATCAGCTTTTGCTTACTTTTCTCAGCTTTTCTGAGACTAAGTTTGTCCTATTTTTTGTCCTTAGAGAACAGTCAGGAAGTACCTGCTGAGGATACTGAGGACTCCAACACAGAAAATATTTTAACCCAGCACCAAGACCTTTGAACTCTTGCTGGAGTTCTCGAGTCAGCCGCCAGGTGTCAGTAATGGCTCTGAACGTATTTTGACCACCACATGGTATTTACTGTACATACTTGACAAACTGCACTTATGTACCAGCAGGACATGGACAACTCATTATTCTGGTGGAAAATGGGACGATGTCAAATCCAAGCACTGCTGCTCAAATGAGAAAAGGCTGTTGTGTGTTTTTTAAAATATTTTTTTCCCCTTCATTTGTGAAGTAAAATAAAGTCACACATCACTGTCTCTTGTGATCATTTTGTGTAGGATTTTCTTTTCCTTGGGGCATTTGCATATACTTTGTAGGAGAGAATGAGAAATATGTAATATGGTACTAAAAAGATAAATAAAATCTATTAATGGTATGCTTTGGTCCTTTTGGTTAAACTATTTTCGCATTTAGTTCCAAAATCCTATGATGAGAATAGGGGCAGGGTTGACAGTGATGCTATGGATGGTAGCATTTTCCATGAAGAAATATCGACTGATGCGTGGTAAAGATCTGGATGCATGGTTTGCTTGGAGGGCTGGGAGTGCTAATATGAAATAAATTATATGCATGATTACTATTAAATAATTATTTGGGTGATTTATTAATTAAAAGTAAAAAAAAAATAAGTTCAATATAAATATTATTTTTATTGATGACCTGCACTTTATCAGGTTTTAAGGCGGGGTACACCCTGGACAGGGTGCCAATCCTTCGCAGGGCACAATCACATATACATTAACACACCCATTCATACACTATGGACACTTTGGACATGCCAATCAGCCTGTCTTTGGACTGGGGGAGGAAACCGGAGTACCCGGAGGAAACCCCCGCAGCATGAGGAGAACATGCGACCCTGGCGGTGTGAGGAGAACGTGTTAACCACTAAGCCACCGTGCGCCCACTGCCAAAAATATCTTAAATCAATTTTAATCAATAATCCTAATCTTTTATTAATGCAATAATTTTAGTTGACTTAAAGAAATAATTAGATATCAAATTCCACAATAACAGCTCGCTAAAATGAACAATCAAGACTATATGTTGGGTGGGGTGGGGGGGGGGGCAGAGGCTTAGTGGGTAGCACGTTTGCCTCGCACCTCTGGTGCCTGGGGGTTCGAATAACACCTCCGACCTGTGTGCATGGAGCTTGCATGTTCTCCCTGTGCTTCAGGGGTTTCCTCCCCCAGTCCAAAGACATACATTATAGGCTCATTGACCTCTCTAAATTGCCTGTAGTGTGTGAACATGTATATGATTGTGTCCTGTGATGGGTTTGCACCCTGTCCAGGGTGTCCCCTACCTCGTGCTCTGAGTTCCCTGTGAGAGGCTCCAGATAGGCTCTTAAAACATCAGGCTAATTTACCAACATAATTAGGTTAATATTACCTAGCATTGCTTAGCTTTACTTCCAATTTAAACTTGTTACTCTTACCCTGTTTCACTAACATATTTGGAGCTGTTCTCTTTTTTTTTCTCTCCAAAATGCAGGATGACATTTTTTTTTTTTACTTTGCTTCACGTAAATGCTTTGGAGATTCATATTTATATGAAAAGGGAAGTGCCTGACCATAATGACCCTCCTGACCTGAATTAAAAGATCACTCCACTGATTCTCAGCTCAGTTTCTATCCACTGCATGTGCATAGAGGTGACTGTTATCATGGAATGGGAAATGCTTCACTATACAGATTAAAGAATAGAAATTCCGTTATAATTGAAAACTAAGAGTAGTTGCTGTAAATCTGAATCTACGGCTGCTAAATTCTAATAATAAAGATGGAACAGACACTAGCAACTGTTTACCAAAGCTACTGTTGTGATATTTTATGCAAAATGCAAAATATGGACCTACACAGTAAAAAAAAGGTTTGGGATTATAGAGGGTGAAATTTTCAACGCATTAATTTCTTGTTATCTAGTAAATACTTTGGAATCTAGTTTTACAGTAAAGTGAATGATGCTGTATTTTATAGTATGCTATAATTATAACATTGTTACAGCAGTTATAAAGTGAAGTGCTCTAATACAGACTGCTAGTACTGCTGTATTTTCCCAGAATACCAGGCAGGCTACCATATCAAACTGTAGAGCTGGTCTGAACACAGTATTGTAGAAATTGCAGAAATTCTTACTAGAGGAGCCAGTAAAGTTTTTTGAGTGTTTTTTTTTTTATTAAAAGCAGGCACACTCATCCTTTGGTATTGTCAGCTGTAATCTGAATATACAGTATGTTGTGTACTAAATCCCCATTCAAGTGATTTAGAATCCATTTTTGTCCTTTTCTTAGATCCAAGGTCTCAAAGTGGGGTTTGGGGTTTATAATAATAATAATAATAATAATAATAATAATAATAATAATAATAATAGAATTGTGATTATCCAATTCATCTGTACTGAGGGGGTCCACAACTAGCTCAGCTACTCAGTTAAATAACAGCCCTTCCTGAGCTGAAGTGGCTGTATGAGAGCAGGGAAAACAGTCAAATGTGCATAAATGAGCAAACAGTAAAAAGACCAGGTCTGGGAACCTGTGGAATATGGCATTGTAGACGTTTTGTTATGTTTCAGTATGAGCTATGATATTGTTAACCAGTTGGTGGCAGTATAAAACCACATGTCGCATTGTAACAGGTAAACCTGAGGGCTGGAGGTGGTTCAGCCTTTCTTCCTCAGTGATAGCAATGTGTGGAGTGATACTCAGTTAAGGCTTATATTTATAAGATGTTAATCTGAATCAGGTGCCAGAGAGCTATGTGTTCAGTTACACTGTCTACAAATTATAAAGAACTAGCTTACTTTGCTAAAGTTTTTTTAAAAATACACAGTGATTCCTCCTTTAAAAGAAATGAGTTACTTTGTCTCTGAGAGACCTGTGTTGGAGAGAAATCTAGCGCATGCTTAGGCATGTAACAAAGCCTGCACTTTCTATTGTGTGTTTGTAGTCTCTCAATCCCCCCTTGAAGAATGAGGACTCAGTAAATATGCTCTGGACATTTCTATCCATCATTATTAAAGTCTGCAGAGGAAACAATGGCACAGTATATGCTAGTCAAATGCCTTTAAGTGGTGGTTTAAAATTGAAACATGGCTGCATACACTTTCTTTGGTGCACTGTGATTAGACTTTAACTAGACTTAAATTTAGATTAGACTTAAATAAATATAAATATTATACTTGTTGTTTTTCTTTTGTTTTCTTTCTATACGTGCATACATATCACATAGTCCACACTTAATATCTGACTATACAAAAACAAATGAGTGCCATTAACAAGTATGGAAACTTACATTTAAAGAGTAATATTGTGCAACACCGTAACTGCAAGACGTGAAGTGAATAGCATCAAGTAAGCAAGGAATAAAACACTTATGAGTGTGTTCTTATAGGAAAACAGTCTACGTGCTGAGTCACATTTACCATCCTGAGGTTGATTTTTTTTTTTTTCACAGCACATCCTGAAGTATTTTATTACTCTTATACCACAGCAACAATTAAAATCTTATAATGTATATAATGTATAATATAATGTAATATAATGTATTATATTATGTGATTTTTTTTTTTCTTTAAAATGAAGAGGGAAGGTTCTAACCTCAATGACTCTCCTGACCTAAATTAAACTCTCCTGGAGAAAACTATGTTACCAAAACAGTAATACTCTCTCCTGCTGTCTCTCACACATACAGAATAGGAAGCAGCTGTAACATGTGCTTTTGCTTAGACCCTCTTTTCCGAGGCGAACCTCTGATCCGTGCCTCTCAGATGTGGTTGCCGTACTTCCTACACTCAGCTGGAGCTGAAGCCACCATCAATAAGATGAACAAATTTTGCCCACATGGCACAGTTTAGCTCAGACGCTTGGCCTCTTATGAACCTGATAGAGGCAGCAAAGGGAACAAGGAGGAGGGAGGAGCAAGCTCACTGTGATATCAGACATACTGTGCTATGTGGGAGAAAAAGTTGACTGCAGCACCGAGTCTGATTCATACCCAAGCTGGTCATTTGGGTTGGTACTGTAGGATTATGCTGTTTGTCAGTGAGAAAATTTATACTTTTTTTTTTTCACTACAATTCGCCTCCCATTTAACAATCCTATTTTGTTCAATAAAAGCACTGGATGTTTCATTGACATCCTGCAATAGACTGGCGTACAATTACTTGTATCTCAGGAACACCTGTACAGTTTATTCATGCAATTATCCATTTGGCAGCAGCACAATGAATAAAATCATGCGGTTACAAGTCAAGAGCTTCAGTTAATGTTCACATCAAACATCAGAATGGGGATCAAGTGTGATCTCTGTGACTTTGATCGTGGCAGGGTCGTTGGTGCCAGGTGAGCTGTTTTGAGTATTGCAGAAACTGCTAATCTCTTGGGATTTTTTAACGCACTCTACACAGAATGGTGCAAAAAAACAAGAAACAAACTCCTCGTGAATGAGAGAGGACTCATCTTATGCACTGCACTGCAGTCACATGATTGCCCGCTTGGATAATAGCATAAATGAGCAGGTGCACAGGTATTCCTGTGAAGTAGCAGGTAAATGTATTTGTTCCTCATGCTCAGTGTTCTGGAAACAGGCTCTGGATCTCTGCTAGTTTATAGACAGCCAACTGATTTAAAATTTTTTTTGAAAATACCTAGTATACTGTAGATTCTCTCCACACACAGTATGCTATTAGCAATATCAACAATCTTTATTGAAGTAGACAAAAACAGCCTGGGGATTTCTTTCAATACAGGTGTGTTTGTTTTACATCATACTGTAAACATCATATTTATAACACCAGCCATTTGAAACATTTATTTCATCTTGTTCTTCTGCCTTCTGTCAATGTCTTCAGAAAGGAAGACGTTTCGGGACTACCCAACTGTCATCATATGAGGATGTTACAACGATATGTACACAAAGTGTTTGGGAGAAATTGTGGTGTCATCATATGAGTCTCAGGAGGGTAAACATAACCCTGTAATATTAATATTATTTAATTTAATAATTGTAATAGTTGTAGCTTAGACTTTTCACATGTATTGTTAGAATTCAGCAAATGCCCTTAGATTTATAAGTTTGTCATAAGTAAACAGATTTTCTGTGCTTTTCTCATTATGGACAGAAGTTCTTTTCCATGATAATAGCACACGGTGGACTGATGTAGTAAACAGAGATTAGGTCAAAAAAAACAAAACAAAACATAGAGTGTCTTTTTGACTTTTTGACATAAGAGTATTTTAAAGCTGAACACTGTGTAGTGGTTTTATTTGATTCAGCCTATTGACTCCCTTTGCACGAAACTCCTTAATTTGCTCTGTATATTCTTGAAGGCTTAACAGGTAGATCTCACACTCACTTCTGTCACCGTGTTTATGTTCTGAGAGAGTCTGGATGGAGGGCTGTTGGCACAGCTATCGTCAGAGATTTGGCAGATAAGAGAGATGGAGTAATGCACGGCTCTGCCTCCCTTTGATCTGCGTCCCAGTGCGTGCATCTGTGTTCTGATCTCTCATTCACCTCACACTTTAAACACCCAAACAGCTGTGATCTGAGTGAGCACTTTGTCTGGGGGCTTTTACCTCAAGAACGGGCACTGACGTGGTTTGTGGTCTGTGACTTGAAGTTCTGGGCTCCTCTGTTCCAGCTGTGGTGTCTGGATGGTCCTGTTTTGGATGCTAGCAAATTATGTGGTGACATGGTGCACATGGGACCTAAGAAGAAAACAAAGTGTTTTTCATTAGACATTAATCCATCCATCTATCCATTTTCTGTACCGTTTATCCTACAGGGAGTCTGGAGCCTATCCCAGGGGACTCGGGGCATGAGGTGGGATGCACCCTGGATGGGTGACACACACTATGGACAATTTAGAGATGCCAAGCAGCCTGTATATAATGCATGTCTTTGGATTTGGGGAGGAAACTGGAGTTCCCAGAGGAAACCCCCAAAGCACAAGGAGAACATGCAAACTCCACACACAAGGCGGAAGTATGATTTGAACCCCCAGCCTTGAAAGTGCAAAGCAAACATGCTAACCACTAACCCACCGTGCCCCCTAGACTTAAGTCAAATGACCTTTTTACTGTGTGCTATTGAGACAAGGTGTATCTTATCCCCTTGTCAGGATGAAATCTCTTTTAATGAGGGAGATTGTTTCATGTGAAATTAGAAGTACTGGGCTACCTACAGTAGTTTGGAGTGTTGTGGTTTGAAATGTTGAGAGTATGATAACCTAGTTTAAAAATAGCACAGTATGACACAGGAGGGGGTTGCAAAATCCAACTCACATTTTTTGTGACAAATACTGGACTAAGGAATTTGGTCAGGTGGAAAAAAACCTACTAAACTGGTAGACAGAAATAGATGAAAATAAAACAAACATTTTAATCAGTATTTTAAGTCAACAGTGAGGTAACTATCTGATCATACACTGTGACTAACCATGATACTGTGACATTGTGAGAACCTTATACCTAGCAGATTAGCTACATAGTCTGTGGGCCATTTCCTTCTTTTATCAAACTGCCCTGTAAAATTCAAGAGAAAAAACTGGTAGTTTTCATCCACCATCTTTGTTTTATACTCATATTCATAGTTTAGTCATGTATTTTAATCTTTTTGATCAGGTTGATCATGGTAGAGACAGCGTTTGCGATTTATTCAGACATTTTGTTGACTGTGGTAGAGTAAGCACAGTGAATTAATCTGTATTAGAGGAAGCTTGGTTCTGTGATTTACAATCCCAGATGAGGAGTCTGGTTCCTGTCAAGGTTTCTTCCTCGTGTCATCTCAGGGAGATTTTCCTTACCACTGTCACCTCTAGCTTGCTCAATAGGGATCAAAATCTACATCTGGATTTTTGTTGAGACAGTGTCTATTGTTAAGAGAGGTATACAAATAAAAATGAGTAGATGATATCATCTGTCTGCAACTTACAACTTTAAAGGCCTTAATGAAGGGCTCATGGGGTTATACAGATTAGCTTACCTTATTAATGTAGAACAGAAAGCTTTGGCAAGCAAACACTAAAACAAACCTGCCAACTCAATTACAGGCCAGACGTCTGATAAAACCATTTGATATTTATAAAATCAACAGTCAGTTATTTGCCTTTAGTCCTGGGCTTTCCCCTTTCAGGAGAAGGATAACTGGGCAAATTAGTCTTTGCCTCTTCACAAGTCTGTTTACTATAAGCCGTGTGGCCACATGAAAGGACGGGCCAGCCGCAGACTTCTTGGTTGTGCTTATTAAAAAGGACCTAATGTGGACCAGACCTCTCTTCTATTACTCTATCATGTCACTTTCATTTCCTGAGCAATATTAATTCATATGGTTTTGTTTTATCTAGATGCCGACTAGAGAAGAGGCTCGAGAGTGAGATTGCTCCCGTCTGAGAACTCAGCGAGGCTCAGCTGTGGAATTCACACTGCCCTTGTGACTTGGGCCGACCGGTGCCTGTTGTGTAACAGAGCACTTTTCTGGGAGATCACAGCCACTGAGGCAGATCTTTGTAAAGCTATTGTTATTCCTCAGAGCTTCCTGAGGGAAGGTCTTTGTGAAGGTCAAGGGAGATTTGTTATCTTTGTGATTTTCTCACAGATGCAGGTGGTGCAACAGGACCGTGTACAAATACAGATGTTATTTCCTAATAGGTATTGATGAGTGCTGTTAAATTCTCAAATCAGATTGGTCAAAAGGTGTTGATTAATATTCTATAACAGCAGTTCTGGCCATAGCATAAGCTGGAATTCAAATTATATGTTTATATTAATTCAGTCACTGTAAAATTCATAAAACTGATTAAGAGGGACTTGTATAGTGAACCCACCACAAAATATAAGATTAATAATTGAGTTGTTATTTAACAAAGAGATAAAGACAGAAAGAGGGGTGGGGGACAGTTAGAGAGAGAAAAGAGAGAGAGAGAGACAGACAGGGAGGCATGCAGACAGAGAGACAGAGGGTGGAAGAGAGAGAAGCTGAGAGAGAGGGATAGAGACAGTCAGAGAGAGAGAGAGAAAAGAGAGAGATAGACAGAGAGGGATGGAGAGAGATAGAGATAGAGAGAGAGAGAGAGAGAGAGAGAGAGAGAGATGATTCTGCAGTCCTGCTGGGTGGAGCAGTGCTGTGTCAGCACCAGGCTCGCTCACTGGTGGGTTGTGATAGGTCAGCATTTCAAGATATCACACACACACACACACACACACACACACACACACACACACACACACACACACCTGGGTATTTGGGCTGTGACAGTGGGTTCATTCCCCTTTGGCTAGTGCCACTGAGGTTCCATTGATTTGTAACACATTAACTTGATACTCAAACTGATTTACTGGATGTTCACTGTCAACCTAGATGCTATTATGATAAATATGAAACGTTTCAAATGCTGTCCAAGCTTGACAATGAGAAATATCATGCCATGGAGACACATTTTAAAATGATCTTTGGCCTCATCAACTGATTATCATGAAGTTGTCACCAGGAATATCTGATTCTACATATTAGCAAAATGACTGGGATTCTACTAAATCCTACTTTATTTATTTCATCAGCTGAACTTCTATATACATGGCTCTCAAGGAGGTCTTTTTTTTCTTTTTCTTTCTTTGTTTTTTTACAGTGCTGGAGAACATAATCAACCATTATGAAAGTGGTTATAATTATTATTGAGTTATTTGAATGGAATGGGTTTAAGTCAATTAATTAAATTACATTAAAGTCCACACTAACTGTACTACAATAAGTAGAAATATTATCACCTTGAATCTAATTGCAGTTAGGTGAAGTATTCACATACATTCACACACTGAATGATACCTAGGAACAATTTAGAGTTGCCAATTCACCCTGTCTGGAAGCTTGGAGGAAACTGGAGGAAACCCACATGGATATGGACATGGATAAATAAACACAAGTCCTTATTGGCCTAATGTGCCTAATATATGGATAGTTGGATTATGTTCATAAAATAAATCATAAAGGAATCATTGTAAATAACTCATTTCCAGACAGTGAGCATGAATTCTACAGTCTGGATTTTGCTGTACATTTTACTGCAAGAATCAGCAAGTTGTAGAACAATTTACCAAATGTAATCGGTTTATTTTGCCCTTATCATTATGCTGTAAAGAATTACAAAGGCATGCTAGTATTTACCACTAGATGGAAGCCTTGCCAAAATCCACTATGCGAATGATAAATTGGTTAACAGCACGTAAAACACCTGGAAGCATCCTAATTACCATGTAAAGCCATGTCAGGATCCTAGTGTTCTCCAGTGGGTCACTTCCTAAACTGAGTGTTCAAAGGAGGCCACTGCTGCTTTTTGTTTGTCCTAAAGGGAGAAAATTAATCCACTTTATGAGCGGCTGCTTTATTGATCTGAGAAACTTATATGGCCGGAGAGATCAAGAGATAATGAAAGAAACAGATGAGGGCATGGCTGAAAAGAAATGCCCCACACTTCCTTACTCCTATATATCCCAGCGTTTCTAGATGCTCTTTGGTTTGAACTCATTCTTCCTGCTCCAGCTCAAAGGAGATGGAGTAAATCCAGGTGAGCCACCTGCAAAGAGAGGAAAGTACAGTTTGTGCTGGAATGCACAGACACGCAGTGACAAGACAGGCATGCTATGTAAAACAGGCTCAATTAACAGGGAAAATAACAAGCCGTGAATGTGGGCCAGGCCAGTGGAAGTCAGTCTGCATCTCCCACTGGTATGAGTGGCATTTAAAGCCCACTCAAAAGAACATCTGAGCATCTTACACCAAGTGAAATAATTGGGACAGTTTGCATTTTTGCTTACTGAACATGTGAGTGTTCTTTAAATCTCCTTACCTTGTTTTCCTTTTAGCTTAGCTGCTTAAACCCCACTGACCCTTCTGTGTGTGCTTAAGACGAAGCAGGTGAAGGGCAAATCCTGCTTATCTCTTTCCTCCCACTCTCATTGGTTGTGAATGGACTGTCGGAATGGCAGAAGCACTGATTTTCTGTTAATGATGAGAGATTAATGAGAGCGAATGTGTGCTTCCTGCCAGTTCGCGTTTTTGGCAGCGCCTCAATGTCAGGAGTGAGTGAACAGTACAATCACAGCCCGGAGGAGCTACATGAACGGCTATCTGGGAACAATGTGGCTCTTTTTCTGCCCACTTGTTTTCCTGTTTCTGCCCACACACATTCACACATACACACATACTCATACACTTTCACACACATTTACACATGCTGCAAAATACAAGCCAAGATACTAAGGCCCAGATGGCTGCTCTTAGAACGCACATTATGTAACAACCTGGTATAAATGTACGTCAGTGCCACACACTGAATCAAACTAAGTTGCAACAAATTGTTCAAACAGAATAACCCGTAGTAAACCTCCTTCGCTCTGAAGAGAACTATTTCAGTTTCATTTTATAAGAACTCTTGGCAGCACTTACTTTAAAGCTGTTACTCATTCAGTCGGAACTGTGCATTGATTTCTTCATACATTTTCAATAATGTCTATGACTAACTAAATATTACACCATGCTTTCAACCTAATCTCCATATGTCTGCAACATATTGTGTGTATAATTACCATGAACAATCATTTTGACACTGTGAAAAGAAATGAAAACCTGTTCACTCAAAAAGTACTTACAGTGTAAGTCTAAGGGTAGTTGTTTTTGCAGTCAAGTATTTTCCGTTCTTTTCTCACTTCTTTTAACTACCTAAACTTCTACAAAGGTGGCATGGTGCAGTGGGTAGCATGGCTATTATTAGGGTTTGATTATGTCAATATGCCCTGGATCCACGGTGACCCTGATCATGATAAAGTGCTTACTGTAGATGAAAGAATCAATAAACTCCAAGAATCTGTGGATGGTTCCACACTTTCCCTCCTTACCCATAACATAATATACAGTAAAATATGTAGTGTAGTAATTTTACCTTCTTTTCCATGTACAGTCTTAGTAAAAAAAATAAATAATAAAATGCATCATTGCATTGGGAGAACCATTAAAGGTTTTAGTATGCAGAACCCATGTAGAAAACTGAAGGTTTCTTATTTGGACCACCCTGAAAAACCCTTTAAAGAAGCAAAGACTATCCTAAAAACGTTTTAGTAACACATTTAAAAATGTAGTTTGTGGATGATAACGGATAGGCACTGGATATGAAAAGATGCAAAAAAGTTTAATTCCATAATGATTTCAGTGCAGGTACAGAGCATGATACAAATCTACAGTTAAATAAAACATAAAATTATTTTTCTCACCATTTGTTAACAAACAAGAAAAAAATAGACAATTCAAACATATGGTGAACAATGACACTTACATGTTTATAAGGGCAGCACGGTGGCACAGCAGGCAGTGCTGAGAGGGCAATGAGGTTGGTGTCACAGCTGTGCCTGACAGTCCATCAGGTGCAGACTACAAGACTACAGTTCCCATCATCCTCATGGCCCCCAGTCAAGCACCTACCCTCAAGTATATAAAGCTGCAGCCCGGTGAACCAGTGGGCATGACAAGTATAATAGGTAGAGACACTGTCAATCACTGGCCAATCAAAAGATTTTCATTGTCACTGGCCAATCAAAAATGTGGATTACATTTCCACCAATTTATGCATTAGTCAATGGTTTTACATTTAAATTTACATTTACATTACGGCATTTGGCAGACTCCCATATCCAGAGCGAGTGCATTGAAGTCTCTCTATCAATAGATACATCCTGATACTGGTTCACTGGTCACAGACATCCATCAGTCTAAAAACTCTGTTGGGGAGGTAATATAGTTTATATATATATATATATATATATATATATATATATATATATATATATATATATATATATATATATAGTTTTTTTTATATTATTATTATACCAATTTAATTTACTAGACTAGATACCAATGTTTTACTAATACCAATGTTTTACCAATTTAAGTTACTAGACTAGACAGTGCGATTTTTGCCGTAACTTTGCTGTTGCAGCAAAAAATTGCACATCATAAAATAATTCTTTGTTTGCGAGTTGAAATTGGTGGTCTTAGAATACATAATGTGGCATGCTCACACTTTGAAGAATATTCCTGATTATGTGACTCCATTTTCTGCACGGATCAAAATAGAGGATCTTCATCATAAAATCTGACACATGTTACTTTACAGTCTGTTATGTAATATGGCTAAGACTTTACTGAGATCAGCTCTTACAATGTGATAAGTAATAATCTAATGCCTGAGTAATGTTTTCTGTTTATTAAACAGTTTCAATTAAACTAGAAAACTTGCACTTGTGCCAGTCTGTCCACTGCATAACAGTTTAATTTAATTGAATTTCAAACAATACCAACTGCCCTTGTCCTTACCTAACCCTGTCCTTAACTATAACCTTAATTATTTGTCATTTTTCCAAACAAATTTAAAATGTTGATCTGTACATCCATCCATTTTCCATACCACTTATCCTACACAGAGTTGTAGCCTATCCCATGGGACTCCGGGGGTACAAGGCAGGGGATACCCTTGACAGAGTGCCAACCCATTGCGGGGCGAAATCGCACAAACATTTACACACTGCAGACATTTTATGGAAATGCCAATAAACCTACAATGCATGTCTTTAGACTGGGGGAGGAAACTGGAGTACCCAGAGGAAACCCCCTTAGCACACAGAGAACATGCAAACTCCACACACACAGGGTGGAGGCATGATTCAACCCCCCAACTCTGGAGGTGTGAAACAAACATGAGCTGACTCAAAACACACTCCCATTCACACAGACATGGTGCACTCTGTTGTCTTACTCCTCAGCATAGTCAGAACATTACCGTTTCTTGTCAGGAGACAGAAGAGAGCATGGAAAAGAGAGAGAGAGATGGATAGAGGTAAAGACAGAGTGATGACGAGATGGAGAAAATGGAAGGAGGCTGCTTGTTTTGAAATGTAACCTTGGCCCCCATGGGCAGTGTAACTAGAAGCAGCTGCAATGGATCGTACCACACACAGCTCTGGGCAGCCAGACAACAGGCTCTCTGTGGGCGCTGCCGTCACCTCGCTGCCTGCCAGAACACTGGAGCTCTGTGAGGGAGGCCCTGCTTTTTTCACCACACTCCAGTCCTGCTCACAGGCCCAACAAAGAGCCAAGTTAGGATCCAGGGCAAACAGCAACTCACATACAGCCAAGCACACATATAGCTTTGCACTGAGCAAACCCTGTAACCCCCTAAGATCGAGATATACATGACACCAAACTTAGATTCAAATACAGCTGAAACCATCTTCACTGCTGGCCTAATATTACTTAAAGAAAATGATGCATATTCTCCTACTCCCAATGTTGTTTTGTCAATAGAAAAATGGTTAGGGTTATCTTCCCAAGAAGTGTGGTGGCCTGGGAAAACACTTCACATGGTCATTTTTTGTTTGTTTGTTTGTTTTTTTACATTTTCTGTTCTAGTTCTAAAAACTATAGACTTTCCTGAACTAACATACAGTATGTTTCTCTTTTGCATGTATCTCAGCCACCTATATATTTATAACCTACATATACCTCTACATTTATAGCCCAATCTACTTACTGAAAAATAAAGCCATTACTGCCAATCTTTTAAAGAATTTAAATGAAAGAGTTTATAATAAGAAAGGTAATTTTCACTTTGATTATCAGCATCATCAACATCAGTCTCTCATCAGGTAAAACTCACTCATGATATTTGATAAACCAGAGCTGCCTTTATATTTCATGGCATGGATTTTGTATAAGCAAGGCCATCTAATATTATTTTTTAAAATTCCTTAAAGTAGCCAATTCATACTAAATTATCAGTATTAGCCAATATCCACCTTGAAACAATAAATACGGTATGTTTATACTGAAATATTTCCGATGTGTTAAGTGATTCTTGTGCTAATTCATTGGTTTGTGCTATATTTTCATTATTCCTGTAATAAATAAAGAAATGTAGGTGTTTTTTATAATCCCAAATCTTTGAGCACACATGCTAAATGGTTTCATTGATGTTGGAAAGCAGTATATTGTCCCATTAGCTAATAATCCACTTCTCTCGGCTCCACATTGTTTTTCTGGGTGTGTTTTGTTGTGTCCCGCTGAAAGCACGGTAGACATGCACTTTGCAGTTTTTTCCCCTGGGTTCATGAAGGGCAGAGACCTTAACAGCTGCTCAAACAGCAGGTAAGCTGCCTGGGACAAAGTGGCAAAGTGCAGTCGTGCATGTTTAATAGACTTATATAAGATTGTATGGTGTTTGTAATGTGCAGATGTTGGTGAGAGGACACAAATTGTGTGTTTGTTGTAGTGTTTACTGAGACAAATACAAAGTAGAGGGGAAAAGATTTTGTGTTAAGGTGTACCTAAAGTAAAAAAAAAATAAAAAATCCACCCTAAATATTCATCTGTCTAATTAACATGCAATCTTCAATGGTGTCCAAGGTTTATTTTGTAATGAAAATTGATCATGTTGGTCTATATTCACTTATGTTAATATTTTTCTACACTACCCACAATGCCACTTGACTACCCACTGATAGCTGTGCCAGTAGAATTTTGCCCTTGCTTCAACTCTACTCTTTACCTAACAGGAGTGATGCAGCAGCGCTTTAGTCTTTTAGGCTGTCAGGCTCTCTTCAACTGTACAGGCTCTCTTCAACTCTTCAATTTTCAATTGTACACTGCTCAAACAGGTTCCAAAGCTTCAAATTTCATACTAATGCCACCATAATTGTCATCCTGCTCATCATCTTGTTGATTGCTAACTAGCCAGGCCAAGTCTGTGCCCTAACTCATGCTAACATAGTGCAACTACTTGTATGTTGGATTTCTCATTAAAATGACATTGAATGTTGCTAGAAATGGTGAGTGAGAAAAGAAGCTCTGACCATAATCCATTATGTTTAAGATTGCTGAAATGTTTTCTCCTGTTAAATACCATAGTAGTTGTGTTAGCAATATCCCCTTGTAATTTGAGTGCAACACAACCAATGACAATGGCTATGTCACGCTTGTCCACTTTCCCATTCTGTTCTTGCTGAGGAGTTGAGGAAGTGGGTTCAAGATGCTGCATATAGTGATCTAATACTTTGGTTTGGGCTAAACTTTTTTATAGTTTATGTTAAAATCTGCACTGTTAAATAGAGTTTGTTGATGTGCACTGTGGACAGTAACAATATTTGACTCATTAACACTTTAATGGTAGTAATTGAGCAAGACAACTAAGTAATGGAAGCCTATGTGCCCCCAAAATAAAAATAATAAGATGACATTTAGTGTTAGTCTGTGACATCCTAAGGGGAAAAAAAGGTTTTGGGCATGTCCTCCATTTCTTTGTTAGTAAAATTCAAGAAGGCATAATTTGCTCTGTCCAAAACAAACCACAAAATATCTCTTAGCTAGTGAGTTATGTTTGGGTTAAGAGGAAAATTGTATTCTTGGCAAAATTATTACTTTAACCAGAGTGTGAAATAATTTTATTGGCCAGGTAAGACTTCACTTAGAAGGATTACATTTAAGGACTAAATTAGTCAGTAATTTTAGTCAGAAATATACATAACAAATATTAAAATGTGGATGTAGTGGGCTTCTTACTGTGTCTTGGACACTGCTTGAAAAAGACATAATCTTCATGGGTGTAGTTCAGCATTTAGTTTAGTTTACATTGTATAGTGTCACTGGAGCAGAAATGTTGCAAAACATTTTAATAAGCTCTTCCCACATCAAGGTTTGCAGTTTGTGAGAGTTTAGGGAATCCCCATGATCTAAAGTAAAAGATCACGAGGCATAGATGATGACAGAGTTGTGTGGTAAGATACTAACTAGCTTTGATGACTCACAACCCCTGACTCCCAAAAAACATAACCATCACACTGTGAGCACAGAGAAAATGTCAAGCACTGATGCACTGCTTCTTAACACACACAATAACACAATAACACAAGCTGGTCATTCTGTAGACACTGGGCAATGGGTCAGCTAACTATTTCAAATTGGTTCATAGGTAACACCAGACTGCTAGCATCATGACTGAAAAGCTTAGCACACTGACAAATACTAAAACACTCACTTTAATGGTGTGATGATGTACTGACATAACAATATTCCACGATAAAGACATTTCAATTAGTTATGTATGTCATTAATATTCCTACAATGCACTACAATGTTTCAACCCAACTTCTATCAAGCACATCTGTAGCATATGTGTGAATGCCAAGTTTGGTTCTACAGCAAGATTATTTCAATTTTTCCAAAACTAGAGCAATGCAACAAACAAGCTTTTGTTGGACCCTCAATGGTAAAATAATGGCATCCCAAAACTGGTCCACAATTGAGTCTCGGTTAGCTAACTGCTTGTAGGATGCCAGTGACAGATCAACCGTGGTTGATCAAATTAATCTTTATTATTGGGGACTAAAGGCAACTGCCCATTACCTTGCCATAACCATAATAAAGCAATCCTCTTTTGGACCAATTCTTGACCATTTGTTAAACAAAGCTACAGTGGACCACTTAATGGTTTATGAGCTAAACAATAGATGGCTGCTCCAGGGCTAATGTTTTAGGTTTTGGTGGCCTGATAGCAGCACAATAACATGTTGCTATAGGGGGACTTATGCACTCTCTAAGGCGTTTGGGTAAACACTGGAGAGAAAAATACTCCAAATTAACCGTACCAGATTTATTCATAGAATTTATGCAACAAAGCCCATTTCTGATTCCTAAAGCAAAGTTAATATAAGAAAAGAAAAAAAATAGGAAAAGTATAACAATCATGCAAAGTACAAAAAACAACAACAGCATCTTCAAATGTTTAATATTTTAGGCATGGCAGTTTGTCTTGTCAAAAATCTTCTCCTCTTCCATGTTAGGAGGTGGGTTGGCCAGTGGGGCTGACCTCTATGTGTATTATTGACTGTCACTTATAGGCCTTAATATATACATGTTTGGTTAGCTACCAGCTGTCAGGAAACACGCTGAAAGTCACAAAGGAGCTATGAATACTATATTTGCATAAAATCCTACCCAGTAAGAACTCTCTACAAAATGGCTATGAATTTAGATGATTAAATATTAGCATTTAGATAAGTAAGAAATAATATATAGAACTAAAACAAAAAGCTTACAATTTATAATAGAGACAAAGAGATAAAAGCCATGCAAATGCTCAGTGCATGGAAAGCATGTGCAGGAACATCATACACCATCAACATCATTTTTAACCCTCTGTGAAAGGCTTGAGTTTATAGGGAAAGATGTCAAAGACATTCCTATGAGACAACAAGACATTTCACTTAAGGATTTTCAATCCATTTAAAAATGGAGTCACTTTTCCTCCTATATTACTGTAACTCCTAAGAAATGGTGTGTAGTTTATGATCAAGTACAATTTTTTATTTTATGGTTAAAATTTTGGGTTTTCTCAAAACCAAGCATTTTTCATGGCTAATATTTTTCCCATATAGTATTAACCCTAACCCTAACCCTAGGTATATTTTGTACAATCAAGAGGCACCATTCTGTGGCATGGTGCACAGTGAGTAGCTTTGTGGCTCATTAGATCATTAGAGTATCTGACATGAGAAACATGTTATCACAGTGTGTTATAGAATTCAGCCAAGATTTTATTGTCATCATCTCATACAACATGACAAGTAATAATCTTAAAAGATCACTGTAACCCATTGTTTAAAACAGAGTTTATCAATTGTAAAGTGTAATGTTGTCGTTGAAAATGTCATGTTTTAAGCAGATATACTAAAAACCTGTGATATTCCATTGCATGGTCATCATACCACAAAATGTTTGTTCTGTTAATTCCCCAATTCACACATTCATTCCTCTTTAGAGGCATTCGCAAATCCGTAAGCTTTAGATGGCTAAGAGATTGTCTGTTGTGGTATTTGAACACCTGCCATGCTGGTCATGAGTGTCAAAGGGGGTGAGGGGAGCTCTAATCACTCCCCTGTGGCTCAGTGAATGGGATGGCACATGCCACTCAGCACAACAACCACAAAACAAGCAACAGCACCACCCCTGCCAGGCCACACTGTCACATGAGAGAGTGGTCACATTTACTGAACAGGAGCGTGTAGGTCAGTCATCACCCTTTTCTGTACCTCTCTTTCTCTCTCCTATTTCTCTGATTTTATCTTGCTCAGTCACATTCTGGACACATGCATAACGGAATGACATGGTGACACGCACTCTAGGATGACGCAGGCACTTGTTTTCTTCTCTCTCTCTCTTTGTCACACTCTCTCTCACACCACTTAATGCCCTGGAAAAAACCAGGCCCTTAGCCCTTTCCACATCTTGAATAATTAAGGACTACTGAGCAGTTCAGTGAGCTGATAAATACAGAGCTATTTTTAGGTCACATTTAAAAACAAGAAGAAGAAGAAGAAGAAGAAGAACTCATGACTTGTTAAAATGTATGACACTGATAGCAGCAAGACTCATAATAGACCAATATGACCACGCATGTGAGCATCACTACACTGATCAGCCCCTAAAGCATAGCAACAGCATTAAGATGACAAACAAGCATAGCCTATTTCCATCCACTAGATCAGCTAAGGCCACTGAAGCTCACTATATTGATCACAAAGCTCTAAAGGTCAGCAGTAGATTATGGAAAAGGTAAAGGAGGTAGTGGTCTCCTGGCTCTCTCCCTTTGTTCTGATATGACCCAGATTCACACAGTGACCTTCCATTGAGCCCAAATTTCACTAGATTACCCATCATGCTTTTTTTGCAGTGAGGCTAGGCTCTATGCAGAACTCCCTGATGAACCTCACTTTGCTTTCTGTTTCATTCCTGTGGTTTGGTTCTGCACACAGATGGGGTTCATGAATCTTGGTTGGTAGCTCATCTAGGAGAGGGAAAATCAGACTCCAAACCTCTGCTGCCTTGTGGCTATACCCACTTGTGGGAAAGGCTAAGGGAGTAAACCCTGACAGAATATCCAGAGACAGAGTCTCTAAAGTGGTCTGACAATGACTACAACATTATTCCGACAACTCTTGCAATGCCATTGGTGCCAAGCTGTACAGACATTCGTCGTTTCCTTGGGTCCACCAACTGCATGAAGGGGGGGTCTCCATACCGCCCTGCCCAGGCTTCGTAGCTCCACTGGAGTGGACACTACAGCATCGTCGTAAGGTGTCTGCACAACATGGGAAGCAGCAGTTTGCTGGTTCTAAGCCATAGCTTGATTGGCGTAGAGCTCAGCGCTAGGGGTTGCTTCCAATGGTGGGAGAGATCACCAGGTGTCACTGGACAGCTACCACCTGCCTCAAGCTAGGCAGCCCCCAGTCAGTAAGATACTGTCCTGCCATGGCCTGCCTGCTTCATTGGGTGCATGGAGCTTAGTGAACTATCTCAACAAGTGGGCCAAAAATTCTGCACCAGGCAAGACTCTAAAAAGTAAAAAGAAAACCCCAGCTCTTTGTTTTGCAAGCTGCAACATCAGGACCATGTGTCCTGAACTCACAGATGACCTTCAGCAAATTGACAACACAAGGAAGATCATTGACAGGAAACTCTCCAAACAGAACGTCGACATTGCCTGCCTTCAGTAGACCTGCCTGGCCAAAAGTGGCACCATCAGGGAATCCAACTATACATTCTTCTGCCAAGGGAAGCTCTCAGACAAACCTAGGCAGCTTAGCATTTGTAATCAGACACAGAGGATCCTTGCCCTTTGGGTGTCAACATCCTCAGGCCCAGCCAACATCTTTGGCATGTATGCTGCATATAATACTAGAGTGGGTGCTGACCATGAGGCCTGGCCCTCCTGTCTTGGCTCTCATGGAAGGGGCAAGGTCAACGAGAATGGTCAACAACTGCTTGAGATGTGCTGCTCCCACCGCCTATGCATGACCAACAACTTTTCAAAAGCAAGGAGATCCACCAGATTTCATGGAGACACACCCACGTTCCCACCACTGGCACCAACAAGACCTTGTCATCACCAGGCATGCAGACCTGGCCAGCGTCCTCCTCACCCACAGCTACCATAGTGCCGACTGTGACATGGACCACTCAGACCACAGAAGAGCCGCCCATGCATCAACATTTGTTGTGCAAACAACTCAGAGAATACACAGCAGTTCATCTGCAAGCAGCAGGAGGCTCTCACCAAAGAGACACCTGATGACATCATCGACTCCAAGTGGTTCCACATCTGAGAAGCTGTGAACAATTCAGCCATCACTGCCTATGGGAAGAAGGAGCACAAAAATGCAGACTGGTATAAGGCCCACTGGGAGAAGATAGAGCCTGTGACTGGCTTACAAGGCTGCGCCTAGCCCTATTACACTACAAGCCCTCAGGATTGCCAGGATCATCACCCAGAAGTCCATCTTCCACTCCTCCAACACCTACTATCTAAACCTCTGCACCAGCATACAAACAGCTGCTGACAATGGGGATGCAAGAAGCATGTATGAGGGTATCAAGAAGGCAACAGGCCCCCCCACTTCCAAGACCACCCCCCTAAAGTCTAAGAAGGGCGATGTCATCACAGACCAGGGGAAACAGCTGCAGCATTGGGTTAAGCATTACCTTGAACTGTACGCAACCCAAAATGTCGTCAACCACACCACCATGGATGCCATCCTAGATCTGCCTATCATGGATAAACTAGACACACCACCCACCCTAGAAGAGCTCAGTAAAGCCATCAACTGCCTAGCTTGTGGGAAGGCCCCTGGGATCGAAGGCATTCCGCCTGCAGCTCTCAAGAGCAGGAAACCAGCATTGCTGCAGCCCCTGCATGAACTCCTCTGCCTCTGCTGGGAACAGGGACACATTCCCCAGGACATGCAAGACACCAATATCGTTACTTTGCATAAGAGCAAGGGAGAACAGAGCGACTGCAATATCTACCCGGGCATCTCCCTCCTCAGCATCATCGGAAGACATTCGCCCATGTCATCCTTGTGCACTTGCAGACCCTAGCCTCCCGCGTCTACCCAGAGTCCCAGTGTGGCTTCCGAGCTGGCGGGTAAAGTGTAGACATGATCTTGTCACTACGCCAGTTGCAGAAAAAGTGTCAGGAGCAGCAGATGCTCCTCTACAACACCTACATAGACCTGATGAAGGCATTTGACCTGGTCAGCCGAAGCACACTCTTCAGGCTCCTGCAGAAGATCAGCTGTATTCCATGACCACTTAATGACATCACATCATTTCACAAGAACATGCACAGCACAGTGTGCTTCAATGGCACAACATCAGAGATCTTCCTAGTCAGCAGTGGAGTGAAGCAAGGCTGCATCCTTGTGCCAACACTCTTCGGCATCTTTTTATTCATGTTCCTCCAGTACACCTTCAAAGACTGCAGCGATGGAGCATACATCCACACCAGGGCAGATGGCAAGCTATTCAACATAACCCGTCTCTGGGCCAAGACTAAAGTCACAGAGGTCCTCATCCGTGAAATGCTCTTCACCCACGATGCAGCCCGGACATCACACACAGAAAATGGACTGCAGCAGCTCGTTTGTTGCCTCTACCAAGCCTGGAAGGAGTTTGGACTGACCATCAGTCTGAAGAAAATTAATGTCATAGCACAAGACGCAGACTCCCCTCCATCACCATCCCCACCATCAGCATCGATAGATACAATTTGGAAGTTGTGGAGAAATTTACATACCTCAGGTCCACCATCTGCAGCTTGCTCACCGTTGATGATGAGTTGAATAGTAGGGTTGCCAAGACAGCAGCAGTTATGGCCAGACTGAACCAGAGGGTATGGAACACCTCACTGAGAAGACCAAACTGCACATATACCAGGTCTGTGTGCTCAGCACACTCCTCTACAGCAGCGAGGCATGGACCACCTATGCTAGCCACGAGAGGAAACTCAACAGCTTCCACCTGAGATGTCTGCGGTGCATTCTGCGCATCCAGTGGCAGGACAAAATACCCAACACAGAGGTTCTGAAACACGCCAGCACGTATGTTCTCCATTCTCAGCGAGAGATGCCTTCACTGACTTGGCCACATCAAGGGAATGGACCCAGGCCGCATTCCCAAGGACCTGCTACGCAGCAGGCTAGGAGAAGGTGCACAACTGACTGGATGGTCACGTCGGTTTTACAAAGATGTATGTAAGAAAGACATGAAAACGTCCAACATCGACGTCGATGACTGGGAGAGCTGTGCTGATGACCACTCCGCCTGGTGCCTTGCTGTCACACAGGGCATCTAGAAAGCAGAGGAAGCAAGAAATTCAAGCCCCGATGCAAAGAAAACCAGGAGGAAGGCAAAACAACAGCGGCCTCAACAGACAGCGATGTTCAACAACATTCAATAGTGCACCTCTAATTGGATCTGTGCTGGTTCCTGCTCCCCCCCTCCTCCTCCTACATCCTTTCCCTTTCTGGTTCAGAGCCATGTTCACCTGTTTGTGTAGAGTCAGTATTTAAGAAATCATTTTTAATTGCTGGGCTGGCTATCACATATTATATGCTTTGTAGGCTATAATGCGAAAAAGAACTGATGAGTCTAGAAGAAAATGATCAAATTTATATGTTTATTTGAACCATTTACAGTCAAGGTTGATGACCATTTTTTAAAACACAGATTTTGCATAAACTTCTCTAAACATTTGTGCACAGAGTCTTACTAGTTAAAGCTTGGAAATGGTCAAACCTGCAGCGCTGTGGGACTCTAGCATAAACATTGAAACCCCAAGGTTAACAAAAACATTTTGTTCTTTAATTAGTTCATTTAGCTAGTTCACAACAAATAGCATGTAAGTATGACAAAGCACCGGCTCCCCGCTCAGTCCACTTTGATGTTTCTGCGTCTTTGTCACTGTCCTTAACACAACCTGCAGACTGCTTAAATAAATCTGTTATTTTAGCACACTTTGTGGCGTCAGCACTGTTGGCCACAGGTTTTTATCTTTCTATCCATGTTTCGGCAACGAGTGCTAGATACTTTCAGTTGCAATGGCAACTGCTACCTTCTATTACGGATTGCACCAACAGTGTCACTGCTGCTAAGACTACTGATTGAATATCTGTATATAGGATATAACATGCCAGGGTTGGGGGAAAAAAACTGGCCCCCACAAGACCAGCCCACCCGGGAAAATCTCGAACTTCCCGATGGCCAATCTGCACCTGCAAATCAGTATTCCTTATTTCCTTAAGTGGGGAGAACAACAAATGAAACATGCACATGATGGACAAATGTGCAAAAATCTTTGCAAATAAATTCTGTAAAGTTAAAATATCTTCAAAAATATTGAAATAGAAATGAAATGTTTTTAAGAATAAAGTGAATTACTACATTGAGCACTAGACAGTAAAACAACCAGTAAAAATTATAAATGGCACAAATTCTATTCAACTGTGGTGCAGTTTTCTAAGGAAATCAGGTTGTTCCAGGCTTCTTGGAGAACTTGTTACAGTTCTTCGGTCTCTGCAGGTAAAATCCCAGACAGCGTTGATGATATTTTTTACATGGTCTATTACTTAATATAGTCCATTACTTAACAAAATACAAAAATTGCCTGTAACTTTGAATGTTTCATTTATTTTTTCTTTTCTACTGATTATTTAGTAGGACTGGAATAGGCATACAAGAAAGCATTTATATAAAAATGTAGGGTGTAGTCCATTTCCAAAGAACTGGATGTGTACATTTTGGTGAGTGGTGTAAGAGGTCATGCTCATCGATGAGACAACTGATATGATCTCATTTAACCGTATGTCCCAGGCACCATGAGCACATTTTTAGGAGAAAGGCTGAAAAATTCAAATACATCTGCGTATGACTGAACAACAACAACAACAACCCCTGAATCCAAATCCACAGGCTGACCCCTGTGGATTTGTCAGGTTGTCAGGTTTCCCTCGATAATCACATTAGACAAGTCACACTCAGGTCACAGGCTACAGTCCCCCACACCAGTACTTTTCATTAATAATGACAGATGTCATTTTTTCATCAGAAGACATGCTGATCCACCTGCTCATTACTGGTTAGCAGGAAAAAGCCATGTGCTGAGGCATTCCAATTAATGATTAAGTCATTTCAAATTTGAAAGCCACATGGAAAGCAATGTACTTTTCCATGGTGATGACACTCAGTACATTGTTTACAGGATGTGGAGCTGAACTTACTGGATGTGTCAGTGGCACACAGGCACACAGAGTTACAAATGCTTACAATGGGAGGAGGCCTGCTTTATCTTTTAGGGCAAGTTATATAATGAATAAAAATTGTAACATAATAACGTGTCTTTGTCTATCTTTATTATAAGGATAGCAATCAGATAGGAACAGATCATTACAGGTTAAATGTACAACAGTGAGATATCACTTATAGCTCCAGTTACATGGGATAAGCAAATAACATGACTGAATTGAGACAACAGTTACCTTTTACTGCTTAACCATTAAGGATTAGTTTATGTTTATAAATAAGACAGTTCATGATGATTGTTTTGTTTTTCCACTTTTGACTAGTGCCACAGACAATGAAATGATGATCGTTTATTTTGAAATTGATGCAGGGAGAATAAATTGTACATTTGTCTTTAAACAAGTTTTTATACTTGACATGGCATGTCATCTAATCAGACAAGAGAAGGTAAATAAAATTAAAATGGGTTGAAAGTCTGTGAAAACTCCCCTCTTTCAGAATAATTGTCTTTAGCCTTGTAGCTATTCTCTAGTCCAATGAGCTGCATTCAGCTACAGTGCTGTGAAAAAGTACTCGCCCCATCCAGATTTCTTCTGTGTTTGTGTATATCTCATAATGAATAGTTTTAGATCTTCAAACAAAATACAACATAAATCAAAGGCAACCTGAGTAAACACACAATACAGTTTTTATCTATTCTTTTATTTTATTGAAGCAAAAAAAGTTATTCAATGTGAAAAACGAATTGCCCCATTAAACTTAAAATCTGTTTGTGCCACCTTTAGCAGCAATAACTGCAACCAAAGCTTCCAATAACTGGAGATCAGTCTTTCACTTACTTCTAGGACTAGGACTTACTCCTATGCTTTGGATCATGGTCTTGCTGCATAATCCAGTTGCACTTGAGTTTCAATTTACGAACTGAAGACCAGACATTCTCCTTTAGGATTTTCTGGTAGAGCGCAGAATTCA
The DNA here is from genome assembly GCF_023375685.1 of Ictalurus furcatus. Lineage (NCBI taxonomy): Eukaryota > Metazoa > Chordata > Actinopteri > Siluriformes > Ictaluridae > Ictalurus > Ictalurus furcatus. The sequence goes on from NC_071273.1 coordinate 12,728,932, forward strand.
TGTATCCCTCAAGTATTGCAAGTTGCCCAGGCCCTGAAGCAGCAAAGCATCCCCACACCATCACACTTCCACCACCATGCTTGACCATAGGTATGATGTTCTTTTTGTGGAATTCTGTGTTTGGTACCACAAAGCCTAATGGAAAGCAACAATAAACGCAAAACTGCATCAGAACAAAGCTGATAAGGCATCCTAAGACCTTTAGTGGTGTTTTATTTTTTAATTAGTTTTATATTTAAGTGAATATTAAACATTCATTGGAATATTAATTCTGCCCTTAGACATCATTTTAAGTACTACTTAAGTAAACAGGTCCTCTGTTCTTTTCACAGTACAAGGAATTGTTCATACTCTGCAAACGTGCTGGATAAAGGTTAGATTGAAAACACACACTAGACGAACCATATCTTCACATTTTTGAAATAGTATTCCAAAATTTTGTTTTCTTTCCTGGCTTTGAACTTTCAGACTTGAACTTACGAGAATGTTGTTTTGCAATCTAGCAGCTATGTCCGAACATCAGGAAACAGTGGTTTCCTCTGAAAACAAACAAGGTCATCAGTTTGCTTTTATCTTTTCATCATTCCCAAAACTGTCCATTTGAGTTCATTCTTGTAGAGCCAGAACATGTTGTGTCTAGAAAGTTCCATTACTGTGCAGTCCTTGCCAGGAAAATGAACTAATAGAAATTTCTTGCTGTACTCACACTCAAAACCACTGAGCTTGCAAGAATGACAAACCAAAATCTTCAAAGTCACTAGAAGTCCAGTGATAGGATTTCACAAACAACAAAAACACAATTCCATCTAAAACCATGTATGTGCTGTATTCTCATCATGATTAGCTCAGTGGCTGTTATAATAACTAAACTGCTGTTTTAAATGAAAAAGCATCTGCAAGAACTGAGTACTGAATTGTCTAATTCTAAAAAAAGTCTCATTTTACCTGCACCTATTTATTATTTTATTATTGACAGTTTATAAGCTAACTGCATATTTAAAAAATAGCTACACCCACCAATAGCAGTGTCTTATTATATAATGTTAATAGGTTCCCATAAGGCAGGGAAATAAGGCAGGGAAAACCCAATCTTGAAACACTTTAATTGTTTATGTTGAAATCATTGTAATGTATTTAGTGATACAGGTGCAAATTTGTTGGTTGATGCTATATTTTTGTTATACTCGTGAGAAGTTAGTGGTTATCAGCTATATAATGCAGCTGCACTGAGCTACAGCACAGACTCGGTTCAGCAAGTTAGCAAGTTAGTGAGCATGATTACTCATAATTCCTTTACAAAATACATTTTGGATGCCATTGAATATCACAATATTAATTACACAGATTAATATGTCAGTCATTCAGGATGGACTTTTCCTTGTTGTCTTGCCTCAGTTTTAGATGTCTAAATCAGATGTAATTTATTGTAAAATCAATGCTGAAAGGTACAGAAGAACAAACATACTTTCAATGTAAGTGATTTTAGAGGTTGTGTACTTGGTAATAACTGAGTAAAAGAGCTGTTTTATTTTCCTGAAAGTTTGAATGCCTACCTCAAGTTTGTGCAGATTCATTTTGTAAACAAACTTATACAAGGGAAGGAAAGTAGGGCAGCTTAGGCCTCTTATTTTCAGTCTCCTTTTCTCTGTAATGACCACTTTTCATTTGACCTATTTTGCTATAAACTAGCCTCTCACACACATACACACTCTTACATTTAGTGTATTAGGTTCGGTTTGGAGATAACCTGTGATGCATATTGCGGTATTTTGCACCTGACAATAGCAGATGAGATGTACGGTTTAGGACTGGAGAAACAGAACTCTGTTACTCTGCTTTCTCTGCAATGCTCTATAATGAACAGAATGATAAATGTCATCCTGCACATGCAACATACTGTGTCTGTTTTTTTTCTATGACATTTTCCAAGAGACCAAAGAAAATGCAACAGAGCCAAAAGACCTGAAAGGAACTGACATGGTGATGCAGTGGAACTGAACATATTCTGAAGAACTGAAGGAGCTGCTGATATATTCAAAGAGTTATAAGGTGACATTATCCCAGGTATTGTGTGTCATCTGTTCTCTTAGAAAATTTAGGAACAATGAGGACGTGTTAGTGAGGGTGAGCAAGCACATTTCAGAGAACAAACTGTTCCTAATGAAACCTGATCAGCTCTCAGACAAGAGAGCTGTAATGAGCTGGGTCATCTACGGAAAGAGATTCCGTAAACAGATAGGGGGTGGAGAGTACTCACCTTTGTAGGTTAAAATGAGAACCAATAACAACCGCTCTTTTTAATATCAATACCTCAAGCGTTCCAGGAAGTGATCTGCACTAGTTAAAAGAAGGGCTTTGTTTGGGAGAAACTTGACACCTAAAAAAGTCTTTCTCAGGATCTGTATTCTCTCATTCTGTATTGTAAAAAGTGTTGACCCAATATAGTCTTGTGTGGAACCAGCTTCAGGCTAGGTGATTACATAAACAAGCAGCTGGGACAATCAGTTCCAGCTCAGATGCACTTGAGGGTAAGCGTCAACATGGAATGAAACACAACAGTACAGGCTGTGAGTAACACTGGGCGTTAACCTCTAAACAGTCGGTGTGCCCTGAGTGAAGTTAAAGGCCGGCTGGTCATGGCCCCTGAAGGCTTGTTGCAGAACGTGTAAAGATGCAGATCTATAAATAGAGAATATAAGGCTAAGGTTTGGAACTTCCTGCATCACTGCCCTAAGTTCCACAGAGATGTTTACACTCCTCTTGCTTTGAACAGTGTTATTGCAACTACGACAGCTGTGATAACGAGGACTGTAGTGATGGTGGTGGTTATAAGGAGGCATTGCTATGCATTGAGGCTGTGGGCTCAGATGGGTTAAACGACCTCCATAGGTAGACCGGTTGGCTAAGATCAGCAAAACCATCTCCCCGAGTGTCAAGGTGATTGGAAGGTAGAACAAATGAGGTAATTTGGACCACAAGTGGACCACAAATCTTGTTGGATCAGTTTAATACTACTAGACATTTTGATTGTCACTGATAACTGAACATCTTCATTGAACTCTCCTACTTCCAGTTTTTCCCAATTTTGGTCATTTACCAATTCCTACCCACTAGCTAGCTCTCTACTATTATATGGCAGCTACCAACCATGAAGGCCAGCATGAGCTTCCACAAAGTCACATGAACCTCATCATCATTTCAAACTCAGAGGAAAGCACCAAATGCCCTCTTCCACATACATGACTTCACAGGTGCCCATTGGTTAGTGTTAGAGTGATTGACAAGAGGAAAGTAATGCCACCCAATCAGAGAGAATGGCCAATTTTGCTCTATTAGATTCTCAGCCATAGGTGGCTGTGGTATCATCAGGATTCAAACTTGCTTTCTGCTGACTATAGAGTGAATTTTTTTCTGTTACACCACTTGGATCTCTTCTTATCATATTTTCACACCAATTGCAAGTTAGTACAGCAATACGTGTACACTTACACTGGCTTTGTTTATGCTCTTCGTCATGACTATCTTAAAACACAAGAGTAACCATTTTGGCTTTGCTATCTGTTGGCACATCAGGCAATTAAACAGCAATCTGATGATACCTAGAACTGTCTTTGGTTCTTCAACACCAGCAGTGAGTTTCTTAGGCCATCCTGGTGAAGAGCTCTTCAAATCAACATTAATTTTATTCACAGCTTGGGAAGGGCATGCTACAGTTCTTTTCCAGTGAATGGCACACAAACGTGAGTCTCATTTGTACTTGATTCTGACCTATCCCCGCCCCCCAACCCCCCCCCCCCCCCAGAGGTTTGGCCTTGGAAATGTGAAATACATGCATGTGATCTACAAAATGTGAATGTTGCAACCAAAAACAAAAAATCAATTTAAGCAGCTGTGCAACCAATCTCTGAATACAAGTAACTTTCCCAGCATAAATATTGACTTAAGTCACTGACTTAAGTTGCCTACTCTGAATATGGCCCTAAATGTATAAAAATGGAAAAATGCTAACCAGCACCTTGGTTATAATGGTATCCAACAATGACTACAGTTACATGGACAGCAATAATCTAATTATTGACCTTATTCTGAGTAAGACATATTGTGATTATGGTGTTTACATGAGTCGCTTTTAGAATATTCCTTTCATGTTCCCATTTTACATGTTATAGAACATAGATCGATTAACGGCACACAGCATTACGTCCCCGCGCCACGCTGTCCAATGTTCCCTCCAGAATTTCACGTATCAACATACAGTTCGTCTTTGTTATGGAACCGTATACAGTTTTGGGTGTTTTATTTTTAACTTTATGAAAGCTTCAAGTGCAGTTAATTATTAGTCATGCTGTACGTGCAAATAGACGACTGCTTGAAGCCATGGGCTGCGTCCCAAACCGTGTATTTACCTACTATAGAGTAGCCGAGATACATCTATTTCACCTACTATATAGTAGGTAAGTATGAGGTTTCGAATGCAGTCGTGCTCTCTTGTTTGCCATTAAACGGTTGGGCACTGCCGTGTGTGTACATGTCCTTTCGCAAAATGCAGTGAAAACTCCCACACGACATTAATAGTCTGATTAAGGTGTGTACATGTCTGTAATGCACTTCAATAATGCGAGTAAAACAGGAATACTCCACATGTCTTAATTCGACTTGTGTTTACATCAAGTAAGACTTTACTTAGATTAAGGAAATTGATAATTGCTGTTTACATGCTAGTTTCTTAATCAGAGTATCATCTTATTCGGGTTAATATCGGAATATTTTTGTCCATGTAAACGTACTGAATGACTTAAAGTCTTAAGCTTTACAGGATGCTAATTAGCTTGGACATTGACAAGAAGGAGATTTGCAAATGCTGCATCTTTAAAGAGGAAACAGATGGAGGTCTCTTTTTTGCTGAGATGAGAAGTGAAGAACAACAGATTTTTAAAAAGAGAGATCTCAAGAGAAGAAAGAACATGGTGAGCTGAAAGAAAAGGGCAAAGCTCTCTATCTATTGATTCTTCTGCTGATTGAGCTCCCTTCAGCAAGGAGCAATGAACCATCTGGAAATATACAACCACATCTACATTTTCCATTTTTACACATTTATTTTACAGGGGCAGTGAACATTAATGAACATGACTGTAAATGTGCCAGAATTAGCCAGAACGTGCCAGAATTAGGCTATTTTTCACCTGTCGACCCTTGACAGAATGTTAAAAAATCACCCTAAAACACCCAAAAAACAAAACATCTTATATTACTACAATTAAAAGAAAGAAAAAAAAAACCTGATTTGCATCAACCATTGCAGTAGCACTAAATATTAACTGTTAGTTCGGTAACCTAAGCAGTGTAGGGATTTTAATGAACAGTTGGCTGGCCAATTTAAAAAAGCAGAGTAATTTGTTATTTTCATTATCATCTATAGTGACCAACACAAGAAGATGGCTTTATAGTTCTAATGTCTTTGACTGTAATAAAAAGACATACAATAGACATACAGTGAAGCAGAAACTCTTCCCTCATTAACCTCCCTGCTGAAAAAGACAATAGAAACCATCACAGAAACTCTCATTTTTTCCACTACAAATACCATTACAAACCATCAGCGAACCATTAAAACCATTACCATTATTTGTCCTTAATGTATCCACTAGACATAACATGCCACCAATAGAAGGCAACAAATTACCAGTAGAGACTCACAGGGACCATTATCGTTGCCATTAAAACCAATACAATTCCCATTAAAATAATTAGAAACATTACAAATTCTATGAGAGCTTCTATTGTTTTTTCCAGCAGGGCTTTGTTTGACACTTATTTTTTGTTTTGATTCTATCTTAAACTGTACAATCCTGTCTTTAGACCTTGCTTGTAATCTTAAAGAAAAATTCCACTCTGAAACACATGAAAAATATTTATATTGAAATATTTGTGATGTACTTTGTTATTCCAGTGCTAATTAGTTGGTTGATGCTGTATTTTTTTTTTTTTTTTTTTTTTACTCCTGTGAGAAGTTAGTGTTTGTGTGCAATGACATAACAGAGGACCTGGCTACTACAAATGCAATTGTATTTAATAGGAGAAAACAATTCAACAATCTCAGACATAAGGGATATTGACCAGAACTTCCATTTTTATTCATAATTTTTCAGAGATCTTAAATCTTATATTAATAATCAGCTATTGTATCTGAGATTTGGCTTGGCAAGTTAGTGATATAAAGTGTCTCACAAAAGTGAGTACACCCCTTACATTTTTGTAAATATCAGGACTTTGACTTCGCCATTCCAAAAACATTAACTTTATTCTTCTTTAAACATTCTTTGGTAGAATGACTTGTGTGCTTTGGGTCGTTGTCTTGCTGCATGACCCAGATTCAGTTCAAAGACAGAATCCTGATATTTTCGTTTAGAATTTGCTGGTAAAATTCAGAATTCATTGTTCCATCAATGATGGCAAGTTTCCCTGGCCCAGATGCAGCAAAACAGGCCCAAACCATGATACTACCACTACCATATTTCATAGTGTAGATACTGTATCTCACAAAAGTGAGTACACCCCTCACATTTTTGTAAATATTTGATTAAATCTTTTCATGTGACAACACTGAAGAAATGACACTTTGCAATACCAGGACTCCAGTGGCAACCTGTGAAGCTCTGGTGAACTCTATGACCAAGAGGGTTAAGGCAGTGCGGGAAAATCATGACACTTTGGGCCCAATTTGGACATTTTCACTTAGGGGTGTACTCACTTTTGTTGCCAGCAGTTTAGACATTAATGGCTGTGTGTTGAGTTATTTTGAGGGGACAGCAAATTTACACTGTTACACAAGCTGTACGCTCACTACTTTACATTGTAGCAAAGTGTCATTTCTTCAGTGTTGTCACATGAAAAGATATAATCAAATATTTACAAAAATGTGAGGGGTGTACTCACTTTTATGAGATACTGTATGAGCTGACAAGCATGATTGTGTTGATGGCAGCATTAGCATGAAAGGTGAAGCTTGGAAATGTATCTGTTTATGCAGAGTGTATGAGGAGGTGAGAGAGCTGGACAGAATAAAAAACTAAAGCGCTGTTGAATCGTTTTCCTTAGGTAGACATTAAGCTAGGGCTAAATCCCACTGGCAGCATTATCCACAGGTGGTTGAACAGTAACATAAATAATATGGTAACAGAAACCATTTTCCCTACCATCCAGAGATTGCTATTTGAATCCTAAAAAAGTCACTGCCATCTGTGGCCAAAAGCCAAAGGAGCAAATTTGGTAGTCCTCTCTGGATAAGAGATAAGAGATTGATCTGCTGTCAATCACAGTGACACTAGAAAATCATGGGTGTCTGTGAGCTCATATATGTGCAGGAGTGTAGATAGCACTTTCCTGAGAGTGTGTTAATCTGCTCTGTGATGCAGCATGAGTAGCAGTTCGAAAAGATAGAGGTGGCTAGCTCCACGTATCTTAGAGGAAGCATGTGTTAGCCTTCACCCTCCCCAGTTGGTAGCTGTTGTTGGATAGGGTAGATTTGCCCAAGACCAAATTATGGAGAAAATTGGTGTAAATGAGAATTCCTAGAAAATAGACTAACAATTCAGTCAGGGAGGATTTTTTATTTAACTGATAGCATTAAGCTTTTAGTGTCATGTTCACATGTGGATATTAAAAGCTAACTGAAAAAAGAACCAAAGTTGGTACTTGTTTTGTCAAGCATGTTTGGCACGCATCATTTTTACATTCTATGTGAACAATAGCATTAACTGATTACATATATTATGCATAAACCAGCCACAAACCAAACCTTGCTCTTGTGCAATATTCATTTGTCATATCACGAATGCCTTCACCGGGGGCACGAGAAAAAAACAAACAAACATTCCTTCCATTTTGCACAATAAACAGCTCCCTCCCTTCACTCTGTGATTACAGCTTTGCATTTGACCCTGTTATTATATCTGAAGGAGGACTAGTCATTGCTTTCCTCCATCCTGTTGTTTATGGAGAATACATTCAAGGCACAGAACATTCGTCTTTATTTACAATAATGAGCCCACAATGAGTTACGCAATCTCATGATTGATTCCTGCAGTGCTACACTGCTTCTGTGAGATCAGAGTAGAGGTCGTTTACAGGTGCACTATTTGTCTGTTCTTTACATTAATATTAAATTTAATTTGTGGGGGGACAAAAAACCCAAGCATATACCGCATTCTTTCTAAGTTATCCTAGGATATGTTTACACACCACACTCACTCCTGACCTAATTATAGTGAGTACCTAATCTTGAACAGTGGATAATCTCATCAAAGTATGTCCTTTGCTCAATCCAGGACTCCACTCTATATCTATTGCTGAAAGCATTATACAAATAATATTGAATTGTCTAATTAAATTTTAATGAGGGAAATTTTATCTGTCACCAAATCCTGTATCTTCTGCTCATCCTGATATTTTACAAGTTAGCCCACAGAATGCTAACTGTCTATAACCTCCTTTTTATAGCTCATATTTTCAGACTGAAATCAAAGGGAATTTAAAATAAATAAATAAATAAATGTGCTCACATCCACCAGATAGGCTGACGTGATGCACACATTCACGTTTGTGTCATTGGCCATCACTAGCATATTATTAGTGTTTCTCTTGACACTCTACACACTGTTTGTTGTATTTTGATGGAGTGCCTGGTAACAGGATTAAACTAAGTTTGCGGTGTGTGGTCAGGCCTTTGTGACCCAACTCGTCACTCTCCCTTTCACATCCATTCATTGCCTTTTTATGTTTGCAGCATACAAACACACTGCATCCTGTCTGCTTCTGTGGGCAAGAACAATGAACTCCTTCACTCACCTTCACTCAGAAGCCAGGTGAGCTGGCTGTGGAAATGATGATGAAGCGATGCAAGGAACTGAAGCCACGGCAAGAAGGAACATGAAGTCAGAGTACACTAACTTGCAAAAACAGCAGGGAATAACAATGTAATAATCACTGTTTCCTGGCTTTCCATAACACTTTCCATTTTCACTATTTACCAGAGTGATGGCTGTTAGTTGCAGATTGTCTCTGATTGGTGCTGGAAAAATAAAGCACTTCTTCAAAATTGGTTGATTGATTTGTGCTGTTCCATTCAACATCATGCCCCTATGAGCAATATTTGATAAATATTTCATGTCACAGACACACAAGCTCTGTGCGAAATTTGGAAGACCAAGATGTTTTCCTGTAATTGTAGGATAGACATTTACTGGCTGACTTTGGGGTCTCCCAAAAACCATTTAGTGGAATATACAGCCTAATTTAGTAAAATAGATTACTGTCTGTGTTCAATAATAGAAAAAAAACCAAAAACATTTAGAGTATTATTCAGTGACTTTTATTTGGCAAAAATGAACATATTACTTAAATGCCACTGAATATATGTGAGATATTTTACACAAAAATATTGCTTAGATGTATATAAAAAAGGAATGAATATCTGCTTGGAATATCTGCTTGGTCTTTATTGTAGGTCAAAACTTCAAGGCTCACTTTCAGTTTGCACAAAAGCAGTCACCATATCATTTGGGGTCCCAACGATGCCACATTCATTCAAGGTCATGAGCCAAGGGAGCAAAATTGGATGTGCTCTGTTGGTGGGGGTAGTGGCATTACTCTCTCTCCCCTGTCAATCACAATGATGCTAGCAGATCGTGGGCATGTATGAGTTTATGTATGCCGAAGAGGGCAGCACGTTCTTCCAAATGTGTTACACTGTGTCACAGCATGAGCAACACGGTGGCTTCATGTGTCTTGGAGGAGGTACGTGGTAGCTTTCACCCTTTCCAGTTGATAGCTGTTGTGTCATAGGGGAGAGCTATCTGGTGGGTGGGAACTGGTAGGTAAGCAAATTGAGGAGAAAATGGGGACAAAAGAAATGATGTATTAACCCAATCAAGTGTTCAGGCATTGCATCATTACTTTGAAAAGGGCTGGGTAAAATCAAGTCAAGTGAAGTGGTTGTTTACTGTCATTAATCTACATAGCTAAGAAATGTTGTTTCTCCAGGACCATTGTGCAACACATAACAGTACACAAGATTACATCATGAAATAATGTCATCATGACGTAATGCCAGTACTAAATATCAACTATATCTAATAGACATTAGTTACAGAGCAGGAACATAGTCTATTAAAGAGGCTATTCATTAAACATAGTCCAACTGTTGGCTACAGATTCTCCTCTCCCATTCTCAAGTCTGCCTATTCTCTCTGTTGCATTTTCCCTGTCCTTGGTTCACACTAATAGAGTCTCTGTCTGCCCGTGTGCCACCCACTTCTCAGTCTGTGCACTCTGAAGGTCCACATGCTCATCTGGCATCCTCCTCCTTGTCTGTCAGGTTGTCAGTGTGATGTTAGCACCGAGTGGCACAGAGCACCAACTGTGCCAGCTCAGGCCCTGATCTGCATGCAGTTATCACTGAACACACGCCAGCACTCAAGCTGTCACTCATTTAACATTCACACTTGGAGGCAAGGAAGAACATCACTGATGTCCCTTAATTGCCTTGTTTTTTTTGGTTTTTTTTTCAATGCGGTTGGTCGCTAAATGTGTTTAGGGTTGATTACTATTTTATGTTTATGGCTGATTTGCTATTTATAATCACCGCTAATAAAAATGGGATTATGGATCTTGTGAAACTGGTTTATAGCACAGAGGACAGAAAACATGTAAATCCATACATCCATTTTCTATACCACTTATGCTTCAGTGTCATGGGGAATCTGGAGCCTATCTTAGGAGGCATGAGGCACAAGGCGGGGTACACCCTGGACAGGGTGCCAATCCATTGCAGTGCACAATCACATACACATTCACACACTATGGACACTTTGGAAATGCCAATAAGTCTACCATGCCAATGCCAATCATGTCTTTGGACTGGGGGAGGAAACCGGAGTACCCGGAGGACACCCCTGCAGCACAGGGAGAACATGCAAACACCGCACACACAGGGCCATGGTGGGAATCAAACCCCCAACCCTGAAGGTGTGAGGCGAACGTGGTAACCACTAAACCCCAGAAAACATGTTATAGATTTAATTGCATGCTATATTCCTTTGGTTTTCTTCCAATTAAGGAGGCTTGATTTATGACATAAGCCAATATACTAATAAGCTTGAAGCTCAGCATGAGAAACAGAGAGGCATATGCTCAATAAGTTTAAAGGCGGGTTTATGGGAACGCAGATGTAGAAATTATGCTCTGCCTTAACAGAAGGCCTGATTAAGTTAACATGGCCATTTACATGTCAAAAGCCTGGGAGGGGGGAGTTGGGGGGCTTTAAGGCAACACAATTTACCCAGGATGCAATTTGGAAACAGATGTGATCACCATGATAGTGCCCTGTGGTGATAAAATAAAATACATTAAAGAAGCCATTGTTTATTTAATGATGATACAGTATCAATGTGAAGAAGCTAACTAAAAGAAGAGTCAGTGTTGGATGTTAAAATATGCTTTTATAAACACAATTATTTTTACAAATGTAGTTTAAAATTAGTTTTAGTTAGTTCCATCCTAGTGTGAAGATGGTGTGTGTGGAACTCTTTAAAGGTTTATTTGGTTCTCAAACTTACTAACTGTATTTGGGCAGGTTGTGTATTAAGGGGTATAAACCTCAAGCTTCCACACAATACATTTCAATTGAAATTCTTAAGAAAACGATTCAATATTTCACGATACCACTGAATCCGCTGTGATACGTTCCGATTTGATTCGATTGATCGATAAGTGACCAAATATGTTCAGAATTTGGGGCAGGCATAGCATTAATATGGGAAAAATGATAAAGTAGAGACTATCACAGTTATGGACAAATTGCCTTGATTGCCTATTAACTTATTTAAACATCAGTGTAAAAATATAAAAAATTTTTACACACACGTTGTTTGTCTTTTTTAATGATAATTAGTTTATTTTTAATACTCGATTCATGATTTGTGGCTCAGTTAATTTCAATCATTGACTTTTAAATCAGTGCATCAATCCAAATAATCATAGTAATTAGCAGTTATTGAAAATAGTGTTTGACGATGAAACCATTATATGTAGTGCTTATAGGGTAAAGTTAAGTCTAAATTTTGATCTCATGAGAAATGATTCTTGAGAAAGGCCTCCAGGTTATTTGAATATGTGTCTTGTATTGGTGGTATAAAATGTGTGGCATTTTCAAAATAGTGATTAATTTTACTGTGTGTGGATAACACCAGGCTGATGTAAACAACTTTAACTTCTACATTTTAAAATGTAAACATCTCCATTTTCCAGTATTATTTCCTCTTAAATGCTATTTCCTCTGTATCCAGCCAATTTCACAGACCCTCTCAGTAGATATTTATTTCATAAGCATTATTCTTATGTGTACAATAATATTTTGCCTATCAATTAGAGGTATAAAGTTTTCAATTGCTAAACTTTCCACCTACATAGACATTATATTCAATCTGACATTATTTATAGGCTTTTGAGTTACTGAGGTTTTGATTAAATTCGTTAAATTTTAGTGACCAAATTTTAGTGCCTTGAATTGATTAATAAACACTATATTCACCATTGTGATTCCTAATACTGTATCTAAATTAACAAATCATGCACCACAAATAGAGAATGACTGCTCTATGCAACCTAAAGTGTACCATTTGCTCATTTTTATTTCCTTCTAGTCAAAGCTATAAGTCTTAATTTCATTGGGTCATTTTTATTCTTTGTTGTTGTTGTTGTAAGTGCTTTTTCCTTGTCATTTATAAATGACAAAACCCTAAGAGGGTGATGACAGAATACATGATCAATGAGCTACAGGCACAACCTGTAGAGTTCATGTAGTTTGCTCACCAGAGAGGGCAGCACACACTCATCAGACGCCACTGTTCCTGGAAAACTGTGACTCATACACTTTACCAGTCACACTAATAATTCAGCTACTTGTGTTGTGGTGGCAAAAAGATAGAAAGCCATTTAGTTAAATTGTGTTTGCTGGCACAACTGAATGTTTCAGTTTTCTCTGATCACAAAGGGGAAAATGTGTATTTACAGTCAGGGTTAGTTATTACAGCCTATACAGTAAGGAATCACACAAGACAGGACATGCTGTTATAGGAAAATAATCAGTGATGGAGTGCTGTGATGTGGCCTGACATGAAGCAAAGTTACCGGTATCACCCTAAAGTGGATTATTTTTCCAATAACACCATGTCCTGAAGTGTTTCATTCCTTTTGTACCACAGCAAATTGCCAACAATTACAAAGTTATCTTTATTAATGAGACACACATAATGGTTTTATCCATTTATAGTTACATTTAATATTGTGGAACATCCACAAGGCAAGTTAGTTTCTGTCATCACTTCAATAAACAATTATACCACCAGCCTCCCTTTTGCTTTCACTTTTTTTCTTTCAAAGTGAAAAGAGAGAAAAATTGCATCTTGTCATTTTACTGAGAAACTGGAAAGAGCAAACTCCAGTCCTTAAGACTCCTGTGGAACAAAACCTACTGATTGTAACATCTGAGACTCCACACATGTTAATCTCCTTACAGCAAGCTTCACCACATCAATCAGTCTGCATAGGATTTTGTATTTTTTTTTTTTTTTTTTTTTGTGATTGTCACAGCCAAAAATGATTGATTTGGCTGCAGTGTTTTCCAAAATTTGCAATGCAACCTGTGGTGTTTTTTGTGCTTTTCTGTGGAAAACTACTTGCATTGCAAATGCACTAATTATTTTGAATGGTCTTTCGCAGTGCTGTTGTTCATGTTCGACACACATGAATCAAAGAGGGCTTTAGCTGAATGCACGTTGTGATGATGTCACATGATCACAAAATCTGCAGTAATTTAGAAAAAATGCAAGCTCCTCTGAACACTACAAAGTTTGCTTGATTTTGCGTTAATTTTTGTGATCGCAAAATACTGGAGGGACTGATTCATGAGTTTTTCTTTGTTAAATAGCAAACATATACCTGTGATTCGAATTACAGTCGGCACTGCTGTCAAAGTTTCTGTTATAAGAGAAATTAGTCACCTTTTGACTAATCAGAATCAATAAAGTCCACAGCTCTGCGATTTGTTTTTATACAGCCCTCACATTCCCCTTACTAGAGTTCAGTAAACATATTGGGAACTTTGTGATTTGTAAATATATCAGCTTATTTCAAACCAAGAAACCACCACAAGTGTTCTGTACAAATGAAAGTTTAATTGAAATGTTCTTGTATAAAAATAGGATTTCCATTAGGGTTCCATTGCAACTTTTATTATAGAGAATATCTAACACAAAGCTGTGTAGCCTGTGATAGGTGTAGCCTCATCCCATCGCAATTCTGCAAAACACTTCCATCTGTTATAGGGAGATTACATAGACCAAAAAACATTAATGGACTTTTGATTTCAAATGACAACCAACCAAGAGAATTTAAATAACATTCATCGCTCTTTCAATTTAAGTAAATCTTGTTTTTATTCCTTTTTACATTGACAACAGCTTCAGTGCCTCCACCATCTCCTGTCCAAATGTAAAAAAAAAAAAAGACATCAGGAATGCAAACAAAAGGCCATATAAAGATATGCAAATTTTAAGCAGAACAATAAATAAAAAATAAATAGCCACAGAGTGGAATGTCTACGATACAAATAAATTAAATGTAAAGAAGAAAACTGTACAAAAAAAAAAAAAAAAAAAAAAAAAACTGTACAAGTTTGTCTTTAAAAAAAGATAAAAATATAAGAGGGGGAAAAAAGGATTCATGAATATTGCATTGATTGTGCATTTTCACACCCAGGTCCCCCAAAACCCAGGAGACAGACTAATGTAGTTTCAGCAGTGGGATGAGGAGCAGAAGAGTAGAGTAAGCTGAGGGGAAGGAGCATTCCAGACCCTCAGAAGGTACAGCGGTTATACCAAATCTCTATACACATTCAGAGAGAGAGAAAAAAAAAAAAGAACAGTTTTTTTTTTCTAGACAACCTATATAGGCTATGTGACTGAGCAGCGTTAGAAAGAGACGCGGTGGGTGTGCGCGTTTCAAGTATCGGTCAATCCCTCCCCACTGTAAGACCCCTGAACTGGCTGGAGGTTTATGTGCAATGGTTGATCACCAAACACCACGTAACCTTCGAACCAGCTCAAGGGAAACTTTCAAACAAAACAACAAAAGCAACAATGAAAGCCCCGAAACAGCAGCTTTCAAAAAGGCACTCCAAATCAAAAATTAAAACATTTAAATAAAAAGTTGTCCAAGCTCTATGAGAGCAGCCACATCTGTGTAGGAGGCTTGCCAGATGCATAAACCAGCCTTGTAACAATAAAATAATAATAATAATAATAATAATAATAATAATAATAACAATAATAATAATAACAACAACAACAACAACAAGTGCTGGTAAGTCCGCCCAAACAGCAAATGTTCCCCACCAGGAAACAAATTTTATGAATTGTAAAAAAAAAAAATAATAATAATAATAATAATAAAATAAAATAAAAAGATTGAAAGGAAAAGCAAACTGTAATAAATTATGATTCCCTACAAAAGAAGAAAAAAGGAATCTGCAAGCCTGACAAGGCAGGGATGCAGACCAAGAGTCCATTGAGTCCCAGCTCTTTTTCAGAGCAAGACGTTCTTTCTTTCAGAGGCTCTCCTTGCTGGAGCTCATGCTGGAAGTGTCTGTACTGATGTTACATAGCCGGATGTCACCCTCCTCCGTCTTGGATGCTTCGGCGTGACGCATCCATGGATGCTCAAAGATCTGCTCCAGAGTCGGTCTGTCTGATGGCCTCAGGGACAAACACCACTTAATCAACTGCTGGCACTCTGTTGGAACACACAGCAAATGATGGATCAGCAACTTGCTGCTAGCAGCTCAAAACTGGATGTCCACAACCACACCCTATTTACTACATAGTGCACTATTTTGTCAAGTCATGAAAGCCAAATAGGATATTTCCAGGGCACTCCCCTCACAACATCCTGCAGCCTTGGGGATGCTGAGAATGCACAATATACTTTGCAGTTTGTAGGGAATAGGGAGTAGATTGCCACTTAGGGCACAGAATAGGTTTGAGATCTATCATTTCATCATGCAATGTTTATAAAAAATAAAAACATGGAAATATGCAGTATTACTGTACCAAAAGAAACACTGTACAGACCTGCTGAGATTCTGCGTCTGAAATAGAGTCGTCCTCTGAGGATCTCTTCATCCTGCTCAAAGGGAATGTCTCCACACACCATGTCATACAGCAGCACCCCTAGTGACCAGACAGTGGCTGAGCGGCCATGGTATCTATGGAAACGTATCCACTCTGGCGGGCTGTACACTCTCGTACCTGTGACACACATTGAGAAATAAATAATAATATGTTATAAGCTATAAAGACAGAACCCAAACACGGAGACACGTTAGTGGCTATGTGCACTCCTCCCTCCCTCCCTCCCTCAGTTGGTGTCAGCTCAGCTGTCGACCCAGAGCTTTACAGAGGTTTCTAAAGGACACTTGGAATAGAAAAAGGAGGGAGGAAAAAAGAAAAAAGTGCTTGAGGGGGGAGCTTGAAGGCCACATCACTCATAACTCAGCTGTCTGGTGCTCCAAAGAGCCAACAGTCCCGCCCTCCCCCAAAGAGCAGGAGTGTCTTGGAGACAAAACGAAGACTGAAATAGCAATGTGAGCTGTCACGGGACCTGTGCTCTCAGGTTTCAAAACACACATCTGTTACGTGGCAGCCGATCTGTTTACACCCAGAGATGAAGCAAAAGGCTTCTTCTAAAGCTTTGAAATCTTAATTTAAGGATTTGATTTCATGTTTACTAGGAAAGTAGAGCAGGCACATGCCAAACCATTTCATAACAACAGAAACGGCATGAAATATAATGAGGGCAGAAACACTGATCTGTATTTGTAACACAGCATGTGGAAAACCCCACACTTCACACAAACACAAAACAAATCACTCCATGAGAAATCCCCTTGATAGATCTAATAACACAGCCGTTCCTATGAGAAAGCAACTGCACATATTTTGCGTACCATCAAAATCGGTGTACACCGTGTCCTTGAGAATTGCCCCCGAGCCAAAATCAATCAGCTTGAGTTCACCGGTGCGCAGGTCCACCAGCAGGTTCTCATCTTTGATGTCTCTGTGCACGACGCCGCAGCTGTAGCAGTGCCGAACCGCCTCCAACACCTGGCGGAAAAAGCCCCGTGCTGTGCCCTCATCCAGAGCGCCCTTCTCTGTGATGAAGTCAAACAAGTCTTTGACCAGCTCCGGCCTCTCCATGACGATCAGCCAGCCATCCGGCCTCTCGTACCAGTCCAGCAGCTTTATGACTCCTCGAAAGTTGGAGCCTACTTTTTTCAGCAGCACGATTTCCAGAGGCACCATCACACCATTCTGGAAGAGAAGTTTCCTGATTTACTTAAAAAAATATTTATTCATTTTTGTCAGAGACCAGGCTGGTGCAAGGACATTTTACGGCATTAAAATAAACGGCTACTCACAATGGAGCCCCATTCTGTGACTCTCTCCTTTGCAACATGTTTAACTGCGACCTGAAAAATAAGAGGACACGTTTTGAAATTGGAGCAAAGGTGCATTAGCGCGCCCGCGCGCGCGTGTGTGTGCGTGCGTGTGCGTGCGCGCGTGTGTGTGTGTGTGTATGTGTGTGTGTGTATGTTAGTTACTCACCGGTAACCCGTCAGAAATCCGACTGCCAGCGTAAACCGTCCCAAATCCCCCGCTTCCCAACACGGAGCCCACCTGATAGACCTTCTCAAACGGCTCTGACTCCACTTTCACTGAAAATGCAGAGATGGAACATTTAATACATATAAATCAGACATTTAACTGCAGAAACACTGCAATGTAGAAAGACAGCATGGACGTCGTGACCGTTGGTTATGGGTACATTCCGCTTAGTGAATGGAGCCAATTACTATTTACTGTTTCGTGACGCCAAGAGATAGAAACCAAAACAAAGCTCCTAGCTAGGATTTGTATACAAACACTAATATACTAACATTGAAACGATTCATGCGGCTGAACTATAAGGTGATAACGCGGGAAAACAATATTTTCACTTGGTTAGCAACCTAGCTAACTCACCTGGCTGAATCTGAATTTTCATCGGTAAATGGTCCACGCTATTCGGGCTGCAGATGTGAGAAAAAGAGCCAAACTTTGACAGCAGCATGTTTTCAGCGCATGAGGTGGGAGTGAAAAAGGAATCCTTTGCTATAATATAAGGTCTGGGTTGTTTTTTGTTTTTGTTTTTGTTTTTTTTTTTGCAATAGTCCAATTTATAGAGAAAAGGCTCTCAGAAGACAAGCTATGCTGCTAACCGAAGGCACACAGAGATGAGGAGAAGGTTAACGGTAGATCCGTTAGATCCGATGCAGCGCAGCGTCTCCGGGAAAACGCGGACCAAGAAAAAAAGTCAATCCAGCGCTCAAATAAATACAATCCTCAATTGGGTAAAATCCTGGGTGACACTCGTCCACTTGATGGACAGCAAAGAGAGATGAACTGGCGTTACATTAACGCGAATACCGCTCAATTTCGGACGTATCTCTCTCTGCCTCAGCTCTCACGAATCACACTGCGCTGCGTCTGGATCTGTGGCGCGGACTAATCCTACTCCTATAACGGCAATATTTTGACGCGCGTGCGGAGCAATATCCCTCCGCCGCCTCGAATCATTCTTTACCCTTACCAAACAGTCGACTATTACGCTTATTATTTCAAACTGCGCACTTATAGAAATGCGACACATAACATATATTTTGAGCTAAACACGATGTATTTGGAATTTTTCCATTTAAATGTTGCATACATTGGAACTACTTTGACGCTCAATGATAACACTGTCTGGATGGTGCGTGGTGTGTCTCATTTGCATACCAGAGGGCCTCGACCAATGAAATTGCGCATATTAATACGGGGTGGGGGTTTCTCGTTCAGCCAATTGAGAAATACACACAAATAGAAATTGGATTGCGCGCGCCACCAATTCTCTCATGTATACCCAGACTATTACTGAAGTTCTTTCCTAAACGAACCACAGTATATAGTTTATTATAATAGCCAATTATTACTGAAAAGGAAAACTACACTGAAAAGATGCATAAATAAGTGGCATATTTATCTCAAATTCAGACCCTTTTAATTAACAAAAGTAATAATAAAAAAAATAATAAATAAAATAAAAAATCCAAGAAGACCACAGGCTCAGAAGGGAAGATGTTAATAAAAGTGGAGTACATAAGGGGCATGATTCAGCTACATACAAGTCTTTAGAGGGGGCTAATTTGACAGCTGAGCCACAGGGCTAAACAAAATAATGTCAACATGTTAAGAAAAGGCTGTTATTTTACCTGTCGTTTTCTAACCAAAAGTAATCAATGGATGACGTGTTAGAAAAGAAAAATACTCCAGGATGTGAGTCTGACACAACTTGGTTGGACCAATATGACACAGAATGAGGACTGGTCCACCTAAGCTTGCTCAAAGTTGGTCTTACAAAACACAGACACGTCTATCTTTAAATTTCTCTCCTTGCAGTTTGTGCTATGATGAATATGAGGAACCTATTTCTGCTTCTTCATGACTCGTCTGGAATTGGAAAAAAAAAATCACCTTTGTTTACTGTCATGCCAGAGTAAAACCATATATCAACTTGTGGTTTATTACCATGCATAGAGTAGGCAGACTGTGTTGACGGGGGTGCAATTTGCTACAAGGCTCATCAGATTATGGATTATAAATATTGTCTGACATCCTACTCATACAACTCACAGGTTAAAATAGGAATGTTACATTACTAATGAGTTTGAAACAACCAAAGACTCAAATTATTCTAACTTGTCCAAAATGTTTGAGGTACATTTGGTTGTGGTGACCTTGCGCTGTATTTGTAAAGTGTACACATGGCCTCCATTTTATCATACCTTTTATGATAAGCAGTGTATACACTGAAGGGCAAAGGGACACAGAGTACAAGATCAGAGGCTGTGCATGAGCCTTATCTCACCATTCTGTAGAATTATGTAAATGTTAAACATGCTCTTGAGTATACCTTCTCTCTTGAAGTGTTGGCTATACAGACTTGGCTAAAGAATAGTTATGGACTAAAATACCTTCCCATTGGAGATGTGCCATTGAAAACTCTTTCTATTTTTTGTTTAACTAAACTGGGAAATAAAAAGGGAATCTTCTTTGTTATATTTTATAGTATACTCTATTATTATACAGTATTTAAAGATATAATATTAAATAACATTATCAAATTATACTTACTTCCAAAGAAATGTTGTAACGAACGTAAATGTGCTAACTACCTTGATTAAATACAGCAGTGTTCGTATTGGCAGGCTTTCACATATGTCACTGTTTGTAGGCCGTTTACATGGCTCACAAACAGCCAGCTAATGACAGGGCATTGATTATTTATTTGTAATAGTAATGCAGTTTATGTCCTGTTGGCTCTAGGAACAGAATTGGATGTCTGCCATTATAGTCATGTGGGAAACCAATCGTGTCTTTGTTTATTTATTTATTTTAGACATTAGGACCAGCTAAACTCATCTAGAAGGCATGCTTAACATCTGTAGCATGTACAGCTGGTCCACCAAATCTACATTTGGATATGAATGATGTGGGTTGCTCATTGCATTCATGGTAATGGTCATTTTGTTATTTATATAGCCAAGGCCCTTGATCTGGCTTGAGGAAGGTTTGTGGGAAGCTCCTAGCTGTCCACCATCAATTCTCTTGGATTCCTTGGATGGTTGATATTTTCTTTTCACTCTAATTACTGCTTTATGAAAAGGCCCAATTGAGCTGAAATGGTTTGATAAGGGTCTTGCAGCACTTTACCTCTGTAATTTCTTGTACCCTTTTTATGGGTAAGTACAAAAACCATGAAACCACACAAATCGAGAACTGTGGCCACATCAAAGTCAGGGTATGCAGTTCTCTTTTTAGCCTTCACAGCCACATCATTTGGGTGAGTGAGAGAACCTTTTCCAAGCTCGTCCTCTTGGAACCAATGAACCAGCTTCTGCTAGGAACTGCTCTCAAGTGGCTTTAGGAGAGAAGACACGCTGAGTCACCTTGCAAGATGGCATTGTAATATTACACTGCTCAGCCATACTCTCAACATATCCTGACAGAGTTGAGCAAGTCTGTATGGCATTACTTTAATTTACATTGTAAAGTATTTTTTAAAAATACTTTACAATTCTAATTACTGAGCATGTTTTAGGCTCATTGTACTGTATTGTTACGATATGCATTACTAAGTTTATGTGTACCTGGCTGTGTGTATAAGCAGGTCAGGTTCAGGTCAAACTTAAACCCTTTGGATTACTGCTGGAACCTAATGTCACCTGGTGCTGTCAGGTCTGCTCACCAGTAATCCAGCCATGTTTCGTAACTGTTCATTAGAACATTTCCTCCCTTTCTGAGAGCTTCTGCACTTTGGCTACATACAACTGGTTGCTTGTAAGGACATGGGAAATATTTTCCATCTAATAAATGAAGAACAAATACATAATGCTTTTGCTGATACTTGGATCTAGCCATTATTATCTTCATTAATTCTGAATAGTGCTCCATTTAAAAATGCCATACTCACAATACTGACTTGAACTCTGGGTTGGTAAAGTTTGCTATATTTCTTTATTTACATGGAATATTTGTGCTGGTTCACCACCTAAAAAGTGTGTTCTGTTGCTCACTTTCCTGTATGATCAGCACTGCTTAACACTTCAGGGGTGCTAAGCTAGATACTCATCCCTATTAGCATGGCGTAAGGTTATTGAAAAGCTGGCCCGGTAGTTGCTCTAATACACAGAATCTTTCTAAAGCCTACGGGCCAACTCTGCGCATCCCACTGCCACGTATGTCCTGACAGAGCCCCTGTGGTGTTATAGGACACCTGCCGATTCAGCTGGAGTGTTGCACATTTCACATGACACCCTCCCCTTGGATTCCTTTCATCTTCCTTGCTGAGACCCAAACTTTCCACTAACTCCATTTTACAGGGCTTCCACTTCTAAATGAAAACAGTTGTGTTAGGCTATACACGTTTGTTAGACTGTCCTCTGCTCCATCTGCTTTACATAAATGTTGCAGGAAGGGATGGAACATGCCAAGAGAGCTCATGTTGCAAACTTAATACAGTTAAAACAAAAGAAAATCCCATTTCATCATTTTACCATGTTTTGGCCAATCTCTGATTCTCTTACCTCACTACAGTGCATGTTAAGCCTGTCTGAATTAAGGATGGTAAAAAAATTGTGTTCTGTACTTGACCCAAACCTGGATCAGGATACAAAGTAAGTGGCAGCTACTTATCATTAAACTGAGGAACTTATGCTAATCAGGTTATTAGAATGGAAAGGTTGTAGGTGTACATCAGTTAGCTAACCTTACATTTATTATAGCTTGTGTCTTTCGAAATAAGAATAACAGTGTCTTTTGTTAGGAATTAACGAGACCTTACTCAAAGTTTTCCAAATATAAACACAGAAACAATTTTCTTTCTGTTAATGTTTTCCTCTCTGTGTGGTACAGGCAGAAGCAGGGGATTCCTTACAGGTCCTGTTTCACTTGGAACAAGGAGCAAGTATGTTGTAAAATGTTTCTATTCAGTACTATCATGACCTATCTCAGTCACACAGCCCTGTTACAGGGTTTCCTGGCTGACCTGTCACCTAACCTTCAATAAACAACCAGTGTACACTCATTTTTTACTGACTATGCATTTTTCTAGGCTGACATCAAGCCCAGATGTTCCTGACCGAACTCTTGCTAACTGATGATGTGGCCAGCAGTGCAGATGTTTTGCATATGTCTACACATCTTCATGTCGCTTTTGTTCCCTCACATCACATGTTTGTTATATGAGCCATTGATAGCCACTTGCCATTTCTGCAAGTTAACTTCATTGCTACGGTTTGAATTGGCATTAGCTCTGATCCTACAGTATTAGCAGTGAAAATGCCAGAAACCAAATTTCCTTTTCATAATGAAGACATACAACCTAATGGCCACTTAAGATCCTTCTGGGTCATTATTGACATTAAGGCATTAAGGTAATTATTGACATTAAGGCAATCCGATATGAACTTCTTGTTTTATTAGTATTTCACAGCAGTCTTCTCACATTTTGGTGGAAGGGGATATGCCCTTTTTGACTTCCATAGCCACAATTATAATATTAGAAATAGTGAGGGGGCACTAAGTGTGAAAGGTAGGTTCTAACCTTATGAACATGCAGACCTGACAGCTGTAGAGATGTTAGTAAGGCTTTAACACAACAAAGGGCTGTAGTCAAGGCTTGGGCTTGTGTCAAGTCTTAAGTCACCAGTAAATTGTGAGTCATTTGTACTCAGGTCCAGTACCAACTCATTAATAATTAAATCCAAGTCTGAGTCATTTGCAATCAGTCCTGAGTCATCGTAAACAAAAAGGTAGCTATTGCCATAGCCATTCAATTATAGTAGAATTTATTCAAAGTTTTTAGAAGAAAACAAAGGTATAATTTCCTTTACACTGTCCAAACATTTTTTTTTTTCCACCCCAGTGTAAGTTGTTGCCAGTTCCCAGCCATTATCTACAGTTCTCATATCACACAGTAGCTACTTCTGACATCTAGCAGCCATCACATTTTTATGAGCTTCCACTCACATAAGGTCAAAAGACAGTATAAGAGACAGTTAGCTATATGTCATACACACAAATTAGGGATGAAACACAATGCTCTATATATGTATCGGTTTTCCAATCATATGTATATGTGTTTGTATTTAAACACAAAGTAAACTTTGTCAAAGGATTAAAAAATTAAATATGCCCCCAGGAACTCACAAAAAACACACAAAAAAATCTACAGAATTTGCATTCTGTAAATATACATTATATACAGTATACTGTATGTATTAAGTAATCTAACCAATCCAGATTTAATACTTCTAAACTAATTTACATACATTGGAGAAATTATATTCTTGGGTCATCATCATCAAATATATCATAATTAAAAACCTTCTTGATTTTGATTACCAGTCCAAAATCAACAGATGTATTTGACAACATTTATCAGTCACAAACCATGTGAGCTCTGGTTGAACACGGTCAGCATGGATGCCATCAGACCATCTGGAAAGGTATTGATCTTTGCATGATTATTGAATCTCAGGTGTCACTCACTGGTCAAATCCAAATTGCTATTGATTTATTTCAGCTCTGTTGGCTTACCTTAAACCTCACACAAATTGATGATCCATTATCTTATAGCAAAGGAATTACAGTTCACCTGCAATAAGATATATTAAAGATGGCAAAGTAATTAATTTACATACACCACCTGTCATCTACACTCACAAATCAATTACTGATGTAAATATTAAGTGGCTACACATTTATTGTCAGCACGACCTGGGTTCACCTGCAATAAGTAAAATAAATAAATAAAAGTAAAATAAATAAAATAAATAGTAAAATAAATAAAATAGTGCACCTGGGTTCACTAGCAAGGTTTAGAAAGTTAAAAAACTGAAATATTGAAATGCTTTACATATTGTAATTACGGGATCTTGGAGGTGATACAAATGCTATAATTTCAACATGGCTGGCTTGTGACCCACCCTGGCTCTATGTGAGTGATTAACAATTGCACAGATGTCACTGTAATCTGAAAAGAAAAAAAAAAAAATTGAGTCATCGCATTCCAAGCGAATTAGCGATTTCAAAACATATATGATTCATTTACTTGATGTAATCATCAAAATATGACTCTCCCACTGCGACAAACAGTACAGTGCTGTGAAAAAGTATTTGATATCCTGTGTTTTTGTGTATATCCCATACTAAATTATTTCAGAAATCAAAACAAAATCTAAGATAAAACAAAGGCAACCTGAGTAAAAAAAATTAACGATAATTTATTGAAGCAAAAAAGTTATCCAATACCAACTGGGCCTGTGTGAAAATGTATTTGATACCGTGGTTATTAATTGCCCAAATCTATGAAACTGCATTCATAATGGGGTTCAGCTGGACTAGACACAAACAGGCCTGATTACTGCAAACCCTGTTCAATCAAATCAACACTTAAATAGAACTTTTTCAACAGCATGAATTTGGTTAAAAGGTCTTAACCAGTAACACACTATGCCAAAGTTAAAGAAATTCCAGAAATGATGAGGAAGAAGGTGATTGAAATGCATCAGTCTGGGAAAGGTTACAAAGCTATTTCAAAGTCTCTGGGACTCCAAAGGACCACAGTGAGAGTAATTATCTCCAAATGGAAAAACTCAGCATAGTATTGAACCTTCACAGAAGTGGCAGACCTTCCAAATGTCTTCCAAGAGCACAGAAATTACTCGTCCAGGATGTCACAAAGAGTCATGGACAACATCAAAGGAACTACAGGCCTCTCTTGCATCAATAAAGGTCACCGTTCATGACTCCACTATCGGAGAGATATTGGACAAAAATGGCATCCATGGAAGAGTGGCGAGAAAAACCACTGCTAACCCAGAAGAACATTGAGGCTCGTCTGAATTTTTCCAAAACACATCTTGCTGATCCTGAAACCTTTTGGGAGAATGTTCTGTGGACTGATGAGTCGAAAGTGGAACTGTTTGGAAGACAGGGGTCCCGTTACATCTGGCATAAACCAAACACAGAATTCCACAAAAAGAACATCATACCTACAGTGAAGCATGGTGGTGGAAGTGTGATGGTGTGGGGATGCTTTGCTGATTCAGGGCCTAGGAAACTTGCAATAATTGAGGAAAACATGAATTCTGCTCTCTACCAGAAAATCCTAAAGGAGGATGTCTGGTCTTCAGTCCATAAGTTGGTACTCAAGCGTAACTGGATTATGCAGCAAGACAATGATCCAAAACATAGGAGTAAGTCCTAGTCCTAGAAGTAAGTGAAAGTCTGATCTCCAGTTATTGGAAGCGTTTGGTTGCAGTTATTGCTGCTAAAGGTGGCACAACCAGATTTTAAGTTTAATGGGGCAATTAGTTTTAATTTTAAGTTTAATGGGGCAATTTAATGTGGCACAACCAGATTTTAAGTTTAATGGGGCAATTATCACATTTAGTGATAGGTGTTGGATAAATTTTTTGCTTCAATAAAAACAATAAATAAATTAAAACTGTATTGTGTGTTTACTCAGGTTGGCTTTGTTTTATGTTGTATTTTGATTGAAGATTTAAAACGGTTTAGTATGAGACATATACAAAAATAGAAGAAATCATTATGGGGCAAATACTTTTTCACAGCACTGTATAAGTGGTATGTTTCCTGCATTGATTGACTCATCCAAAGTAAGCAGAGCTCATGATGAATGCTTGATTCAGACACTACTGATTTCAGCAGTAGCAATCCTGAACTAAAAATCCAAACAAATACACCCCTTTCTCAATTTCCTCAGTGTTCTCTCTCAAAGCCATGCCCACAAAACATATGCTTGTCACTTCCCAGGTTTAAATGCAGGAATACTAGTGTAAGATGACAAGCTTTCTGAATTGCCAAGCAATACTGTATGTTTAATACCTTCTGTTTTTTATCAGTTGAAGGTTGGTGGTCAATAGTTTTTTTCTCTCCCATTTACAGAGTCTGTTTATTGACAGAAATCACTCTAAAATCACTCATCATAACAAAATCATCTCTCTCTCTCTCTCTCTCTCTCTCTCTCTCTCTCTCTCTCTCTCACTCTCTCACATTCATTTGACCCCTGTTTTTTAAAAAGACTTACTGTAAAGAACATTCATTTGATCCATTAATGGATATGCTCATAATGCCCAAAAAGCTGTGTTGAAAACCCCACGTTCCTGTTGGCTATTCTCAAGGTCTTCTTTCTCGGTTATGCTCGGCACTAACTGAACACAGAATTTTTACAATGTAAAAGTGTTGTGCTATTTGAGTCTGTTACAATTTGAAATACCAGCTGACCTTAAGGACAGAATAGACCAGCATTCCATTATCCCTTTAAAGTGGATATTCATTAGGCACAACATAAATCTGATTATGTCACACATTGGCAGCAATGCTACACTTGGCATGTAGGATGTACTGTATCTAGGTACTGTATGTAAAATATTCTGCCTTTGTTCTATGGCTTGTGTTTGCATGTTTTAGGAGTAGTATAGTATAGTATAGTATAATAGTAGTTTTCCCATATTTCGGTTCCAGCCTACAGAGAATTACATGCTGTCAGTCCTTTAAATGTCAGGGCAAAAGTAAAAGAAAATAAAGAAAGTAACTTTTTATGTTTAAATGAGCAGAGCCATTTAAGAGGCTTGAATACGATTCCTCCATATCCACAGCCTGATGTTTAACCTTCTAAATTTTATCTTGTATCATTCCACAGAATATGGAGATGCATGCTGTGTGAGCGTGCTGCAGCGTATGGAGGGCAGATGAACTGTGTGCTCAGTAATTATTGTGGCTCACCGGGCTAATTATGTCGCAAAACATTCCGACTGGCAGGTTGGCATGGTAACCGCAGAGGTGTTAATTATGTTCTCTCTTTAGAAGGATGGGATCCCCTCTTCAAAAAAACAACACCTGTTAAAGCCTCATGTTCTCTCTCTCTCTCTCTCTCTCTCTCTCTCACACACACACACACACACACACACACACACACAAACACTTCCTCTTTGCTGTTTCTTTCAGAAATACTTTACTTTTAGTACTGCTCAGGATATAATTCGACCCATACAATTCTTCAGGGCCCATTCCACAATGATCACATTACATTCGATGTATTCTGGATGAAAACAGAGAAAAAAAAAGGACTTTAGTTTTACAAGTTATGTACAAAACATAAAGGGAAAAAGACAATTGTATCATGGGATTTGACGGCAACAAGACAACAATCCAAAACATAAGGAAAAATCAGCAGAAAAAAATAGTCTAAAAAAAAAGCCAAAGACTCTCCATGACATTTTCCATGAATCTCTTGTGCAGTAACATTTGGCAGAGTAAGAATAGATATGGGTCTATATATATATATATATATATATATATATATATATATATATATATATATATATATATATATATATATATATATATATTATAAATGATAATTAATGAATTTATGAAATCAAATAAATTAAATGTCTTGTTGCTATGAAAAAACAATACATATCAAAAATATATATATGTGTATATAATATATATACACACATATACATATATTTACAGATATTTTACTAAAAGGAAATGTACACAATCTAAACAATGTGCTGATTTCAAATATTTGCATATATTCTGAAAAATACACATTTTTATACATATTGTTATGCCATATGGGACATTTTTTTTTGTCTCTCTGTTATATGCTGTTATAGTTATATACTGTTGCAAATTTCATACAAAAAAGCTCAATGTGTACAGTAAGCAAAATTATAATTAGAATACACAGAAGACACAGAGACGACTGAGTAAAGTTTAATATTATCTCATGTTTTTCAGATGGAGCCTGTGCTCTTAACACACAACAAGCAAACTTGCCCTAAATAAGCACAGTAGCCTAAAAATAATGGCACTATCAATGCACATGTGTCCCTCCCTGTGGTTGGCAGATTGTAATTGGTTTGCTGAGCACTACCCTCTGTTTAGTCACAACCCCCTTAGTAAGGGACCTTGACCTGACTAGTTTGACCCACAGCATTTTCCATCTACACCCTCCGCCCCCCATTTTTTTTACTTAACTACTTTGGGGGAGGGGGATTACAAAAATAACAAAATGCATGATTGGGCTTATCAGAAGTTTATGTTTCCAGCTGAGAACACCTTGACATTCAGAGCACTGGTTATCAGTCTATGACTGTGTACATATATCTTGTGTACCAGTTGGGCCAAAACAGAGTTTTCCATGCACCAAATTTGGTGTGTCACTGCCATCTGCCAAGTGCACCATATTTAAGATATATACAGTAGTATATGTGCAATGGCCACTTCTGGCCATGTTAAGGATAAATAATATAAATTGCTCATTTTTATGGTGTTCTCTTTTACGGCAATGCATTATATTTTGCCATACTTGCATGTTTGTTTATGACAAAAACTATCAAGTCTTATATTTATTTCTGCAACATAACTGGGCCACATATAGCTATTCAAAGTTTCCTGGTTGATTTTATTTCTGACTGAAATGATCAGAGTTCAATTTCATCATTGAAATTATGAAAATCACAGTATCAATGTGTAAACAAACTGTTCTACAGTGGCTGATAGTACTGCCTTGTTTGTCTATGAATCAATAATAGTTCTGTCTCTGAAGAAATAATACTTGGCTTGTGGTGACATTTACAGTATATTACAACTATCATGACCTTCATAAACTTATGTCACGGTATCTCATATTTTTATTTCTGCGAGTGCTACCATACAGTATCTGTTGGCAATTTGAGGTGATATTCTGTATTATGTAAATTATGAGGTTGTATAATGCATTCTTTGAAAACCCACTAGTTTCAGTGATCATATTACCCTTGCACAAAAGCCCACTCCATTCCTCAAGGGCACAGCGTCTGGAGGACAAAGACGCATTGTGGAAAAAGAAGTTCCTGTGAGCTTGATTCCACAGTCATTAATATATATTACAGGATTATGAGGTGTTTTATATGGCAGAATACACACTTTACAGTTAGGTTAGTGCTATCAGGAGTGACCTTAAACATACCAGTCACTCGCAAGCACACACATGCACACACACGCTATTGCTTTTCCTTTGGGAACAGAGTCATGTGTAGCTTTGGTTTGCAGCCATATAGTAAGCACAGGTGATTTCGCTTTGAAGCCATTAGGTATATGAAAGAGCATTTGGCATGAAGGCCTCCAGCCACACCTGCTCAATGAGTCAACCAAGCACACCACACACCCACTTCCAGACCATTGTGAAACTCGTTATTCACAAGACTGGCATCAAAGACTTTTTTTTCTTTTCTTTTTCTCCTCTTTTCTTCATCATTTAGATGCTCTTCTTTCAGCAGTGCAATCAAAGCACCTGTATTGACCCTTTTGATCTGTGTGCACAGATACTGTTGCGGTTTCAGTTCTCTCCTGGGGGCTTACCAGGAAACAGTCAGAGAGGTTAGTGAGGTGAGCAAGGTTAGAAGGGTTACAGACAGAGCCTGGTCCTAAAAAAGGTCCTACAATTAGTCCACTACTTAGAGTGTTTAGGGGATATAATATTAGCCTGGCTCAACAGGGGTGAAATTCTTGGTCTAATCTCTTTCCCTCTATCAATCTTAGCACATATGTGAAATGTGTGACCTTATTTTATTTATATACTAGACTGTAGTAAATAATTTTGTTTGTGTTTTATATAAATCCCCATGTAGGAATTACCTACCAGGCCAGTGGCTCTCTGCACTTTATACAGCAAAACAAACTTTGGAACGCTGTGACACAATAAGCTTTTTGAAGCAATAATGTCTGTGGTGGTCAGCAATTTGAATCAAATGGCCTCTTCCTGTGAAACTAAGCAGTTGTTGGCCAGGTTTTGACAAAATTTACCAACTGGGCTGGTTTTTGTGTCTACCCTAGCCTTATTCAAAATCTATACAGCCTATAGCCCTAGCCCTAGGGTTAGAATTAGCTTTCATCCCTAGCTCTTAGCCTTGGGAAGAAGTGGGCACAGAAACTTTCTAGGCTCAAGTTACGTCAATGCCATTCATCTACACTAAGCCCTCTCTGCAGTCAAATGAATGCAGCCATTACAACTGGGTCAAACGTAAACACAGTCTCGTGTCTACTATGAAAACAAATGCAAACGTAGTCCTACGTCAACTGTAGTCGTGGTGGCACTACCCTTCACACTCGCACACAAGCACACTGGGATGGAAAAGCCTGAAAGGGTTCCTCCTCTGACTGAGTTACACACTTCAGTAAACGTCAATTTCTAAACTCCTAGAGAGTGGAGAGAGTGATAATCAAACAAGTAAGCTAAGTATTTGCATTTACGTCAAAGTTGGTCCTTCCAGCTGAGTAAACAGAAAAACAAAGGTCTAGAGGGCGGAGAGCAGTTAGTATAAGGAGTGTCCTGTGTCATGAACCCAGTAGCATTTAGTATAGCTGACAGTCATTCTCATATACATTAGTATCTGGTGTCTTCACACACTGCATCTCAAACATCCCAACACCTGCCACTGCCTTTTATGATCTCAGTGTACTTGTAAATGAGAGGCAGCATGTTCTCTTTAATGTGGTGCCAGACTGATGAGGTCAGGGTGCTGATGTGCTTCTCAGGCAGGCAGGATTTTTACCAATAAGTGCACTGTGTTCCTGCAATTTTGCATTCTCACCTGGTGAGAAAGCATTCGTGCAGCACCCAGGCAGGTCCTGGCAAGGGTTTGATTGTGATTTAAATTGCATCACACTCAGTTTATGCAATGCACTACTCCAGAACAATGTATATTTTTAATCAGTGACGTAGCCATCATTTCAGATGTAGGGGGGACAGAATGTCAAGGGTATTCTTATTTTTCTGACCAAAAGAACTTACACTGCTCGACTTAGTAAAAATGGAGTGAAGGTTTTTTTGACACTTTGAGCTCATCGCGACCTCTGAACGTTCAGGGCGGGTGTGAGCATGGGCGTGACATGTGACGTGAGTGACCAATTGTCATGGCAATGTCAGGTCACGTAAAGACTTACAGACACATACACATTTAGAAATCAAAGATACACAACTTGGCCATGGCCAGTGAAAAAGTGCGGGGGACGAATTTACGTTTATTTAAAAGATTCTACCCCCCTGTATTTAACCAACTCATCTACTGCCAACTTTACACTCATATAATATGCAACTGACATGAATAATTGTCTCAAAGTTGGGCAAGGAATGGGTTTTTCTGTGCACTTAAAAAGGCCATTTAGCGCCAAACTCAATAGTTATTGTGTTTAAATTATAAATATAGGTTAATATTATAGCTTAATGTTCCTTCCATATTCGTTTTCTCATATTCATGAATTGTTTCATTACATCTTAATCCAAGCCTTGCTGTTCATATATATCTCTAGTGATCTATGTGGTGATCATAATAAGGAGTTTAATTTGCTGCTTACTTACCCTTTGCTGAATGTTGTTGCCAAATGGCAACAATTAATTTCTCCAAATTTCGGATAGGCAATAACGCAAAACTACTCTTTTCCAATGTAACTGGAAACAATCTACCAACCACCCACAAGTAAAAACAACAAAAAAAATATTCTGAAATTATGTAATAAAAATCATTAAAAACATATTTTTGATGCAAATGTAATCATTCATACAGTAGAGGGTTAAAGTGAACCATTTCTGGGGAAAGGCTTTACTCAGGTAAATCTTTCATGATACTGTTAACCCAACATTAAGACGCCTTTAAAGGTCAGCAGGATGAAGAATATAGGTCAGGTGCTGATCGCTACATCCAAAAGAGCAGCTTGTTTAGCACTGTGCATCTGAGTATGCACCGCTGATCATATCTCGTTTGCCTCAACTCGTTGCGCCTACATTTAAAACAAATATGTGGGTTACTGTGTCTTTCCTACTTTCTTTCAAGATAATAAGCACTTAGAAATTATGGTCCAGGGCAGCATGTAGAGCTTCTGTCACGAAGTGGTTTCGTGTTATTCCCATGATGAAATACAGCCAAGTGGCTAGGGGCAATAAAAGGGCTGCAGTGTATTCCCTGATATGAAAGAAAACATCCCTGTGCTATATGTTTACCACAAAAGTACAATTTTCCCATGTGAACAGATAGCTGGAAAAAGTGCTTTTATGAGATCGCAGGTTTTATGACAGCCATGCTGTTTGTAGAGTAGTATACCTGTCACTGCCAATATGTGTGTGTCTCATAAACAGGCTTCTACTGGATATACACCATGCTGAGTTTACTCACACATTAACCATAATGACCAATTTCAGATTAGCCTTCAGTGACAGAACTGTATTAACTTTGATTATTATTAAGTGCTTCACAAAAAATTATTTTCACATATTCTGAAATATTTAATTAAATGGATGTATCTGATCTTCCCTATGTGCTTAACAATAATTCTGTGAGATGTAAGCCATATCAGTCATTAATAACCTACAGGCTGTATGTGTCATTTTGTTAAGATGACAGCATGTCTTTAGGGACCCATGCTATTAGCTTTATTGGAATCCTCCCTTGCTGTGACATTTGCCATTTAGGCTTGCCTTAGAAAGGTCAACACAGGCTGAGTAGTTATATATTTATATGTTTGGCTAATAGTGTTTAAACTAAATATTACTATAACCAAAATAAACATAGGATATAGAACAGGAATAGACAAATGTTTCTCCATGTCTGTGTGTGTTCATATGCATCTGTTCAACTATAGATACACTGTCAACACAGTGAAGGCCACACAGCCTGAGTTGTAGAGAAGGTTGTAGAGAAAGAGACAGTGTTTCCACTTGAGCTTTTAGGTCTTTTTTGGCCTCCCCAAGCAATCTTTAAGTGCTATAGTATATAGGATGATCAATGAATGCTCAAGAGTGGTGTTCAAGTACAAGCCATTACATTGATTAGATAAAAATCCACAGTATCACATATCAAAATGACTTGCAAAGCCATTTAAGAGATACCTGGAGTGTTATTCTCTGCAGTGTGTGGTTAATTTGGTTGTGATATATTTGTTTCTATGCCTACAGTATTTTTGCATTGTGCATTTGAAAATGAAAAATGCTTTTACTCATGCTCGCTTATTTATTTATATATTTATTTTTTAATTTTTTATTTATTTATTTATTTAATTTTTTTTTTTTTTTTATGTATTGCACTTCTTTCTACTGGCCATTTCTGAGAGTCCATGCGGAGTAGTTCGATGGGGTAAAAATATATACTCCCTGTAATATGAAAGTGTGCCATTGGTTCTGAAGTCATTTGGGTCATTTGTTTAAAATACTTTATAATCACTCCACCTTACTGCCTTTTTCTTTCTTCTCATACAGGAAAAGGCTGATTCTGCGTACTTCACATTACTCAGTGTTTATTCGTAAACCTGTTATATACAGTCTATACATTTATATTATAATGCACTGAGGTCTAATGTGTTGCTAATAATATAAGATAACACATTATTCATCCCATGTGGGAAATTGCAGTGTTACAGCAGCAGACAAAAGACAATATTGCAAAAAGGTGTTAAATTGATAATAAAATGTATAATGAAATAACATGAAATAACATGAAATGGTATAAATGAAATAACAAACACAATAACATAAACACAAATAAATTCTGTTACACAGGATATTGCATATGTTATATATTACAAATCATATATACAATACATTTGCTGCCATTTGAGTTTGTTATTCAGCTTTACCTTTTCTCTAATTCTGCTGCATCTCTGAGTCTCCTGTAATGTGCTCTCAAATGAAACACAAGGTTTGTAAATTTGTGAGAGTTTTAGCTTTTTAACTCAGCACATTTTTGTGTCCTTTCCAGTTCAAGTCAATTGGACCTTTTTGACAGGTAAAATTTATTTGTGCTCAGTCTGCCTTCTCACTCAGTCTAACCATGACTGTGTTACATAGAAAATGAAAGATGAATGCTCTCCTATCATTTTGTCTTGCACTAGTATGAATGCATGGTTAGACAAAACTGAAGCCTTAGTTTCAGCCGTAACCATCTTAGCCCTGAATGTACCAGTGCAGATTATCTGCATCCCAACTCTCTTTCTAGTCAGGCAACACAGAGTAGAGCATTACGCCAGATAACCTACACACAGATTATATATTTTACTTATTACTTATTGGTCAAAGTCTAAATTCAAACTACAGCCAAGTAGTTTACCTTCAAATAGTGAAACTGCACACAGGTAATTGCCAGCCTTAGTGACCATTAAGAATTAGATTGCCTACTCCAGTCCAACAGGTAATGTAGAAAGTCATTATTTATTTATCCTGAGCCTCTTTCCAGAGTGATTTGGACTGCAACCAGAGGATTCCTGTCAGTACATGTTGTGTCTGTGGCATCCGTTGTGACAGAAACGAAGCTACTTGGTTCAGTCAGGGACTGATTTCTGAGAGGGAAACATGATCCAAGTGTGCATGGCCTTTAACTCAGCCTGCTAACTAACTGGTGTCATTCAGACAACTACTGGAAACCAATTTCCAAGCAGACAGCGTGAAGATGAAAAAGCACAGGAAATATTTAAAACAGGCCTGCAATAGGTGATTTCTTTTTGGCTCTGGCTTCTCACTGGCTCATCCCTCATAGACAAGGAGAGACATCTGTAAGAACCATGCTAACTTTAATATCAATGTAAGGAAGGTACACTTTTATAGTTTATGACCCACATTAGTGCACATGATATAATTCAGTCCATGCAGGATTTCTGATAATTTTTTTATGATTGTTATGGCCAAAAAATTTTTTTTTGTTTTTTTGTTTTTGCTTTTGTTTTTTTCAGAAAACTACTTGAATTGGCAAAATTGCAATTGCATGAAATTGTTTTGCAGAGTCTTTCACATGTTTGATGTTTATTGGTAAATTAGACTTTTTAGCTGTATCCATTTATATTTTTCATTTTTATTTTTTATCAAGGGCATTCATATGATGTTAATTTATGTGCTGTCAACTTTGCATGGCATTAGTATGAGTATACTAGCGAATGCTGAAAGAAGGAAGCCAGGTTATACAGAAGAAAGAATTACTCCTGACTATAATAGCATACGTAACTGCACATTAAATTGTGATTACTAGGCTAAATAGATAGCTTTAAGCATGTAATATTCAATAAGAATTTGCTGTTGTGTTCTTGGTTTTGCTGTTGCATATTCTAATTTGCTGTTTGGTATGTTAATGTGCTTTGTACATAAGAGCCACCATAGTCATATGGCGTCAATAATCAATAGTCACCACAGAGAACTTGTTGCTCCATTTTCAGAGTAATTATTCCTTTGATTTTTGTCAAGAATCGTTTTTTGGGCAGATTTTTTTTTAAATAAAAATGTACTTTAGAGGGAAGGTCACAAGTGGGTGTGTGGATGTGACGCGCAGTGCGTGAAAAGGTGGGTGGGAGGAAGAGGTTGTCAGTATCAGCATTCCCATGATTAAGCTTTATGATAATAATGGACAGTGACAGAAGAGATAGTGATGTCACAGAGAGTAGTCTAACAATAGAGAGATCATTTGAAGTGGAACACTTCTCTCCACTGTAATTGTGCTAGAGCGATAATAATGAGCTGGATGAGGAAACTGTCAGCTCAGAGCCTTATCAATTTGAGCCCGAGGGAGCTCCCCGAGATTTATATGGAGATTGAAGAGAGGGTGATAGTAAGTGAATAGTGCAAGCATTTTGTTCATTAGCAGTCTAACAGCAAATTGTATAGCTATGGTACTATTAAAATTACAACATTTTCTTGTTCTGACTTCTCCCAAGTTTTCACATATGTGAATATACATGACTAAGCAAGACTACTTGATATGATAATGGATAGACACTATTCTCTTCCTATCTTTTGTTAAAATCATTGCTGTGTACGTACTGATCATACGTAAGTCATTCATAACCCAGAAATTCCCATCAAACTTCTCGGCTGTTCAACCAGCTGCTACAGAGGCAGAACTACAAATCCGTTTTCCATTAATTTAAGAGTTTAAACAGACTTATTATAATGTTCATGGAGTTTTTTTAAACTTAAAAAAGAACTTGGGTGTAATTACTTTTTTAAGGTGTACAGTGTCTTCTAAGACACTCTAATCTGTTAAATTTTAGTTTGTAATAGTTTGCTGATGTTATAATTTTGTTTAATACATTTGGCACAAAATGATTTCCATCAATTTAATGGCTTTTTCACTGACAATATTTAACCTAATCTCAGGATTTTGCAACAGTTATTAAAAATGAAGGGATTAAACAGATTTTCGAGTGAAGCCACTAATCTGAAACCTCCATGATTCTAGCTGAAAAAGTGATGATTAGTGAACATGATATAGAATCCTCTTTTCACTCTGTGCATATGTTTGTGTGCATGTGTGTAGAATGACCTTACCCGTTAGGTAAAGCGATGGGGTCAGTAGTTCAAACTGGGATGCTTCATCGCCTCCATCAATGGAAATCTTTCAGTCTGGGCAGATTTCAGGTGAGCAGGTAGGCAGCAGAACATAAGCCACTGCAGAGCTCTATATTTCATTTACATAATGCACTGATTAAACCACTGTTGGGCTTTTTTAGTTTGATTAAGTGGTTGGTTCAGCAGTTTAAGGTTAGATACTATTTGGGTCAGCAGGATTTTTCTTCCTCTGTTCTCCTTCTCTTGCTCTTTCACAGCTTTTGCAAGACCTGCTGTGTGTGGATGATCTGGGAAATGCCACACCATATGGACAAAGTGGGGAGCAAAATTTAAAGAGGATTCCATGTGGAGAATGAACTGTTTGATTAGTGAAATGTCCAGCATTACTTAAATACATTATCAGAATTACTTCACATGTTGTGCAATGTCTAAAGCTGCACAATTTCCACTGATCCTTGTAAAAAAAAAGCATGACATCCTTTATGAACTGATAAGGCACAATTTATGTCTCCTTCTGAGCACATTTCATAAATTTTCACTCGCTCAGAAAGGCAGCTTTCAAAAGCTTTGAAAAGCTCTTGTGACTAAGCATAAACCAGACTTAGCAGAAGTTTAAAATGGTCAAAAGCAACATTGTTAATTTTCACGAGCATAATTTTATCATGCATAGCCATAACAAGAACAGTGGTCATTTTTCGCATAGGTAGACATTTTCAGAATGCAGTGAGTTATTTGCAGGTTGTAATTACCAAACAGAAAGTGCTATGTGCTATATTTACACAGTGCAACAATATGCACTCAGCAATTACCCGTGCAGACATCTAGTAAACACTAGCTGAGCATATGAGCTCTCTCCTGCTGAGCTGGGCTTTACAACCAAGCAAACACTTACTAACATGACTTCACCTGTCCAAGCAACCTGCTGCAACTGTTGTAACTTAACATATTTATAAGGAATGATTTGTTTGATGTGGGGGGGGGGGGCTTAATGGTTAATTAAGCCACTGCCAAGGTTGGGGGTTAAATTCCTAGCTCCTCCCTGTATGTGCGTATTTTTGCATGTTCTCCCTTTGCGTCAGGGGATTCCTCCAGGTACTCTGGTTTTCTTCTCCATTCCAAAGACATGCACTGTAGGCTGACTGGCATTTCCAAATTGTCCGTAGTGTGTGAATGAGTGTGTGTGAGATTGTGCCGTACGATGGGTTGGCACCCTGTCCACGGTGTCCCCCACCTCGTGCCCTGGAGAGCCTGGAGCCTATCCTAGGGGACGTCCCTGGATGGGGTGCCAACCTAACACAGGGCACAATCACACACACATTCACACACCATTTCACACACTATGGCCAATTTGGAAATGCCAATCAGCCTCCAATGCATGTCTTTGGACTGGGGAAGGAAACCGGAGTACCTGGAGGAAACCCCTGAAGCACGAGGAGAAAATGAAAGGTCCACGTACACAGGGTGGAGGCTGGATTCGAACCCCCAATCTTGGAGGTGTGAGGCAAATGTGCTAACCACTAAGTCTCCCTCTGTTTTATACAACACATTTAAAAATAAATACAATATAATACAATAAAATTTAAAATGCATGCATAAAATGTCTTAATTGAATGGAACTACAAAATACAAAGAAAATAGCATACATTAATATATTTGTTTTACATAAGAGTTATACTGTGTACTCTATAATGTATCTA
Source organism: Ictalurus furcatus (assembly GCF_023375685.1). Taxonomy (NCBI): domain Eukaryota; kingdom Metazoa; phylum Chordata; class Actinopteri; order Siluriformes; family Ictaluridae; genus Ictalurus; species Ictalurus furcatus. Next base: position 12,767,727 of record NC_071273.1, read on the forward strand.
TCTACTGTAACAGTAATCTGTCCATAAGCCACAAAAAAGGTTATGGTGAACGTTTCCTCCCCAGTTTAGAGTATTACGTGCTCTCTGTCAGCCGCAGAGCCCCCTTTCATACTATTTAAAACGATGTTGAGGGGTGGAATACCAACACTGATCCCAGGTTTGAAACATACATCTGCTAAATGACCAGTATTCTTTTTTCAGATGACCGCACACATAGTCCTCCTGTTTCACATGCACCTGTCGTAGTGGTGTTGATGGATCACTGCTGGATTGGCCAGAAATCTGGACTGACTCTGAGAGGGGGACAGAAGAGGAGGAGTTCCCTGCCGTGTGCATTTCTCTTGTAGCCACGTGGCGAGGAAGGTCACACACAAACACAGAGCGATTGCACACTGGGGAAAAGCGACGGTGAAGCCACAAAGCCAAGACTGTACTTACTGCCTGCTCATTTACCTCCAGAAATGCAGGCTTGATATCTGTTATTCAGAATGTCTACAGCATCTGTGTATCGACTAAATAACAGCCTCTCCCTGGTGCCTCATGTAATTTTATACCCTTCAATAAAACACAAAATATGCAAAGTTAACAAAATTGTCAGGATGCATAAAAAAGGACAGGTATATTAATTCATAAAATCAGTCAGAGGATGTTAAGACCTTTTTTTTTTTTTTTTTTTTTTACAAATCCTGTTAAACATTGCACATTTGTTGGCATTGTAAATTAAACACATCATTGGAAGGGTTATACAGTATACTTAGCTGCTCGCAGCTTTGTGGCACATTCTTCACCTTTCCATAAATAGTGCAGATTTGTAAACGCTGCTCTTTTTACTTTATTACCATCGCAGGCATTTTGGCTCAAATCCAGCATGTTCTAGTTGTAACACATCATTTGAATAGGGGTCACTCTATGTCCATCGCGGATCAAAAGAGAATCTCTCTCTCTTGCACTCTCTCTCTCTCTCTCTCCCCCTTTACAGCATCGACTTCTCCTTTCCCATTGTGTGACATCCAAAGTAACTAAAAAGGCGTAGGCCCCTGATGGCCTAAAGCCTATCGCCTTATAGTCTGGTTCTTTGAGCAGGAGGTTGTCAAATTCCTCTCCTGTATGTCGCATGTGAGAGGGAGTGATGTGGCGTGTGTGTCAGAAATCACACAGCAGCCCCGGGCTGCACACCACTAACAAGTCATCAGAGATTTATAATGCAGGATAAATCAGTGTAAACCTGAAGGACAGGAATGTGTATTGCTTTGAATTATATGTTAAAGATTTCTTTTTCTAATATCTATTCATGCCCTGTCTATAGGATATCTTATTGTTATGATTATGATTGTGGCTGCTGGTGGTTGTCACATTGCTGATCGACGGGGGGATTAATTTCCTAAAATAGCAGCTCTGACAGCAGTGTCGACTGTAATACAAATAACACGTTTATATTAATGCACTCACTGTAATATGTCATCTTTCTGTAGTAACAATTTATTCACAGGGACACTTATATAACCTAAATGATAACAGGAACGAACTCATCTTTTACAAATTCCCCAACATGTAAATGTAACTATAATCGGTTAAAAAGTCTAATTTAATAAATAATAAAATGTAATCATTAAATTGTTATGGTATAAGAGGAATCAAATGTGCCTTTATTTGAAAATAATTAACTTCTGGGTGGTAACAGCCTTCTACTTTGCATCATATCACACTGCTGATGATAATTTTTCTATAACAGCACATGTATTATACACTACTCATTCCAATAGAAGTCAGTTGTTTTAAAACATTTCATATCAAATTGCCATAACAGCAGAGCTAGGTGATATAGATCATATATGGTTATTATATATGATATATATTAACATTTGGTTGTGTTATCACAATTTCCAGATTTGATTTATAAATAGAATGTCATGTCAACTGACATTGTAGTTCAGTGTACTTCATGAAGATAGACCCATAATTGTGATGGTTTAACATGTCAAATATCAAAAAAATGTATGGTTAAAGAAAATATACATACTGTTCCATGTGCGGTCATGACATTGTTATAAGTGTTTATATCCTTATAAGCAGTAATATGAAACACAATCCACAGAAGGGTAATAGAAAATATTCAGAACTCTGTTGTTACAAGCCTTTGCTATATAACAGCGCATTAGTTAATGTTCACCTTTTAACTCACAATCTGACCTACACTTTACATCATTATCATTATGTGTGTCACAAAGAATCATGTCAATCTATCTCTAATCTGCCAGAGGTCACTTTCACCTGAGTCCTGGCCAGTTCTCCTGTCCAATCACATAACTGCAGTTCATTTACCAGGTTTATTTACTGACTCGATGATTTATCTGTAAGTCTAAACATTGTTACTGTGTTTACCTAACTGATCTTTTACGCTTGATTTCTAGGATTTTGTACCATTTTTGGCTGTTGGATTTAGTTTGCTTGTCTTTGGATTGGGACTTGGATTTTGTTTGCATTGGATTTAGTCAATGTCATTACAATATGACTACTACATACCAGACGTAACTAAGTTATAAAGTCAGTTGTTATGACAAAGTAACTTAAGTTTTCTGCTCGAAAATACAGTTCTGTGCTTGCTTTTGCACTAAGAGGAGGTCCTGGTTGGTGGTAACACAAGCATAATTTTGAACCAAAGTGGATTACCACTTCATTGGAAAATTTAGATTATCACACCCCCTTTTACATACTCTACTCTCATCAGTACACACAAAAAAGGGGGGGGGGGGAAGTCTTATGGACAAGCAAATAAGCAGATCACTGTTGTTATACCTCTTTTGCCTGCATAAAAATAAAGATTATTTTATTATATAAACTACAATTTAGATATTCAATAATAATGGCACTTATGAGTATGTTTGACTTGTGGTCAGATATCATGCCTAAGGCAGACAGACTGCTCTGGAGTCATTAAAGTAGCTTTTATTTCTTCCGTCTCATCCCACATCCACTTGCATTGCTATAAACCCATGAAACAGAGTGAGCCACAGACTAAAAATGTGACATTTATGTGCCAATTATCTCTCTGCACAAGGCAAAAAATGGTTATTATGGGTGCTCAGTATTTATTCAGAGGAATTGCACAGAGCATTTTCTGTCTACATGGTTGTCCCTTTTGGCTGAGAGAAGATGCCAATGCTGGAGGCTGGGTTAAGTCCCAAATCAGCCATCCTCCCACGTCTCAATCAGATACTCGGGTTCATATCAGGCACAGAGAGTATACCATCTGAAAAGAGTCATTGCTTTAGACTTCAGGGAAGAAGGAGAAATATCTTCAGTACCTTAAAAAAAGAAACATATTTGGCAGCTGTTTCACAAGGAAGGTAATTTACAATAACTAACAAACGATGATGTCTCTAAGACAATACAATCTCTAAAACCTTTACTGACTGTCCAATACACAGCCGAAAAATCAATAACTAACTGTTCCTTAACCAATTATTATTTGATTAAACATTCTTTATGGCACTAGAGCATTAAAAATACATGAAAAGTATACCCACTACCTCAGAAAAAAATTGTGAATGGTGAATAAATACATTTTAGTTAAACTCACTCATCTGTGTGGTCAGATCTAGATAATTTCATGTGTGAGAAAGTATGCTAAAATAGCTCATTGACTTGATAACCCAAATTTACCCTTTCCTAGTGCCTTACTAATATTCCTAGGGAATTATATTTCTCATCATTTTCCAGGTGTTTTCCATGACTGGACCAAGTAGTCTATGAAACTGAGAAAGCCCTTATTCTGTGTGATGTGTGCTCTTCTCAATCTTTTCAAGCCAGACTTTATTGTGGTGTGCATATCTCAGATGTCTGGGATTTCATCAACATACTTTCCTTTCTAGCTAGTAGACAGTGTGAGTAACTGATGTGCTCTGTGGCACTGAGCAACAGATTAGGGCATGAGATAAAAGACAGCCTGGCTTCGGAGATTGTTGTCTGAAGCTGTTTGGGCTGTGAACTACAGACAACAATCTTCTGGCTCCGGATACTCTGTTCAGATGTTCATCCTTCTACTCTACATCAAGGTTATAAGTCACATAGTATTGACCAATATTTTTTAAAATAAATGATATCAAATAACAACAATTCTTGTAATAAACAAAATAATCTCTGACGCTAGCACTTTCATGCGACAACACACTGTGAAATTGAGATATTTAGCATAAAATATAAAGAGAAAGCACTTTAAAGAGGTTGTGATGTAGATAGACATCAGATAATGTTTTTGCTGAAGTTAAGTTATATTTTTACTATCAGCATCTATTCCATTTCTCTCATTCTTCTGTATTAACCAAAAAAACAAAAAAACAAACAAAAAAAACCAAGCAAGGATAAGAGAAGCAAAAGACAAAACTGGTAAGACTGTCCTCATAAGGAATGCTAAACAAATACCACTTGAACTTTGAGGTCTTTCAAGGTCTGAGGGTTTCATATCACCATAAACTGCACTGAACCATAACATCACACACACACACACACACACACACACACACACACACATACATATCTGTGTATATTTTACACCACAGTGTTGCTGAGTGCTTCATTTGTCATAAGGTCTTGATTATATTCTAATTAATTCAGATCAAAAGATTATATTAATATACTTCTAATTCTAATATTTTGTTGTTTCTATAGTAGGGATTGTATGGTGGACACTCCACATAATCAAACACTAATCATAAGCAGATAAAAAGGGTGCTGTTATACAAGCTAATACCTATGCTATATGTATATGAAAACAATGCTTGAAATACGTTTCTCAGTTATATGTACATACTGAATATCAACCACAACTTATAACATTTTGAAGACTGGTTACCACCAAAATTGAAAAGGGACAAAACTGTGTTTAACTTCATATTTCATTCAGGTAACTTTCATTCCAATTTTACAGCAGTGCAGGAGCTACACAGACATTTTGACAGGCAGTAATTACAAACTGAATTGATTCAATTTCTGTCCATTTTGCTATGGCATGTATCAATCCAACAACATGATCAAAGCATGATATTCCCTCTGTGAGTAAATCACACTTAGCTAGCAAGGTTTTAGACATCTTCAGCCTGACTGTTTTAAACAGGCTCTTTACCCAACAGGATCATGGCAGGCAGAAATATTTCAAATATTTCCATATTGTGATGGTTTAACATGTCAAAAATGTATGGTTATAGAAAATATACATACTGTTCCATGTGCAGTCATGACATTGTTATAAGTGTTTATAAATGCCTTATAAGCAGTCATATGAAACACAATCCACAGAAAGGTGATAGAAAATAGAAAAACAACTCTGTTGTTACAAGCCTTTGCTATATAACAGCGCATTAGTTAATGTTCCCCCTTTAACCCACAATCTGACCTACACTTTACATCATTATCATTATGTGTGTCACAAAGAATCATGTCAATCTATCTCTAATCTGCCAGAGGTCACTTTCACCTGAGTCCTGGCCAGTTTTCATGTCCAATCACATAACTGCAGTTCATTTAAATGGTTTATTTACACACTTAGCTAGCAAGGTTTTAGGCATCTTTAGCCTGACTGTTTTAAATAGGCTATTTTCCCAACAGGATCATGGCAGGCAGAAATATTCCAAATATTTCCATATCATTTTGGTATTATTATATATTAGATATTATATTGATACTTTCTTAGTGAAGATGCCAAAGCATGTTATAGGTATAAAACAAAATTTTTTGGCCAAAACACAATTTGCCAGAATTCAGTCACATACATATTTGTTATTGATAATTTATTTTGCACTAATTAAATGGCTTAACTTATTTGTCTTCTTTCAAGTTATTAATATGAAATTATTGAACTCCTCAAAATGTCCACAAAATTCATGTAAATAAATGCGATTTTAAACTTCACACTTATTATGTAAATTTATACAAATTCAAGAGCTTTCATAAGATATGAACGTTAGATCAATCTAAATGCTTCATTATGAATGATAAACTTTGTCTTTCAAATGACCCAAGTATAAGAGCTGAGGCAATGAAGAGATGCAGTAAACTGGTTCATGGTTCATTTCTGTTCCATATCAGCAAATTTAGCAATTGTACTGAAACTGTATGGTTAATTTTGTGTAATGTGATTTTTTGCCCAGTATGACTAAAACCTGTTCTATCTCAGCATGTGGTGGTTTGAGATCATTTGATTCAGGATTGTATCTACGTGTGTGTCTGGTGCACTGTTTTAGACAGTCAGACCCCAGCTGTGTGTTCTCCATGTACTGTTCCCCCTCAGAGAAATGCAGACTGACAGTCTCAGCTTGCTGCTGTAATTTACAGAGAGCTCAGCGCTGTTGGAAGCCCGCTACCCCATCTCACCCATGGCATGCGCTACGCTTTCTGCCTGAGGAATATCCACAAATAGAGATTCTTCTTCCTGACAGCATCAATTGTGTGAACTTACACATAATACTTAGCAGAGACCAATAGAATTGTTTTTGTCAACTACGGGTTTTGAGGAATAAGAGTATTTTCCCAGCCAATAAGAATATCTTCCAGGCTGTCAAGGGGAATTATGGAAATGGGAATCACTAGTGATCATACTGAGGAAAGATAACACAGGGCCTTAAATAAGAGGTGAAACATTCTTGGTATTAAAATGCAAGCCATTCATTTTCTACTGTTGGCCTTTTTTTTTTTTATATATAAAACAATTATGTGTTGCAGCCAGGGAATACCCTGCACATGGTGAAATGTTGGCATTTCTTCTATTATATATGTATAACTCTGTATAGGTTTTCCTTAATTTAAATATATTTCTCATACTCAAGTGTAAAGGGAGAAAACTGCATTTAACAATTTCATTCAAGTAGACAGCAGTACAGGGGCATCACAAACATTTTGACAGCTAGTATCTAATTACAAACTGAATAGATTAGATTTCTGTCCATTTTAATGTGGCATGTATCTATCATGTATTTAATAACTTGATCAAATCATGAAACTCACTATTTCAGACTGTTTTCACTGCTGTCATTCTTAAATTGGCTCCTTACCTAACATGATGTTTGCATGGAGATAGGGTAGGCATGATTAAAAACTAAATAAAACAAATTTCTGTCATTTAGGCAGAATATAATTATGATTTCTTAAAGATGAGGTGCCAAACTATGTTACAGGTATACAGTAAAAGCATCGTTTTGGCCAAATCAATTCTGATTGGCAGAATTCAACCACATGACATCCGGTGGGTTTTCCCAGACCACAGCACATAAATTTTTCATGAAATGTAAAACCAGTGTCATTTTTGTGGAGCCTGTACTTTTGGCATTCATAAACATTTTTGCATTACTCCCCATCTCCTTATTTCATCTCTTGCTAATGACTCGCACATACTTGGCTTGTCTGTGCTCCTTAAATCTTTAACATGGCTCAAGGGCCTTTCTAAACCTGAAGATAAATGATCTCAATTTCACACATAGTGGCTTAATCCATGTTCCCCACTGCTAGTGTGTGAAGCTGGAGCTTTGATCAATTGCATTCATGGCCCTACAGGACTCTCGTTAAATCTTTGGCCATGGTTATAACATTGTTCCTGGTCGACAGGGTAATTGGAGGTCAGAGGTATGATGGAAACAACAACCTGAACCAATATTAATAACATACATTTATACCCTCGTGGGGACGGCAGCATGTGTGGAAGACTTGCTTTTTCATGTCTCCCACTGTGATGATGGATTTAGAGCAATGACTTAATTTGATTTGGACGTGATACGGCATGGGGTGTGTGTGTGTGTGTGTGTGTGTGTGTTATGGCAGCAGTCCCTGAGTTCATATAGCTCCACTTCATGTTCTCAACCTGTTCAAAGTTAAATGTGAGGCCTGTTCATCACTTTGACACTGTCTTCACACCTCCCTGGCCAAAAACACTCAGCGGAGTTTTCACTCACACATGTGCACCCTTCAGCACATCAATTGCTGATCCGCTGCCGAGGAGACCACCAAAAATAGCACAGCATAACTGCACACAAGTTCACCTGAGCTGAGGAAGACTGCACTATTGGTTATTTTTAGTCTCTCCCAAGGCTGACTCTTTATGATTGTACTGTACTCACAGGGCCATAGCTAAAATACTGTGCAAATCTGCAGGCATAGTCGCATATTCATATTTCAAATTTATGGTTGTCGTCTGTCCTTTTATGTAATTTGTACTTTGATTGGACAATGTGACAATGTGAAAAAGTCTACTTTTAGTTTCTCTTTCAACGGCATTTTGGTGGAAGAAACAGGCTAAACAAGCTCACTTTGAGCATGTTTAGAAGCATGTTCTATTGTTCAGCTGTGTTCGATACAGCAGATATTTTCTTATGTGCAAGACAAACACAGTAGTGCTAATATCATTAAATGGGATGCCAGGTTTCATGAAAATTGGCAGCCCAACTATATCTCAAAATCAGCACAAAAGACTTGAAACTGGCACAAAAAAATGTTGAAATTGGAAAAGGGAGATACATGTGCATGGGAAACAAGTTCAATGTGGTGCATACACATTTCTAATTCCCCTTTCCCTCTCCAAATCTTTGCAATATATTGTAGCTTACAGTAGAAATTAATATGTACATCACAGACACTCTGTCTGCACTTTATTATATTTAATTCTTATTATTTGCTATGAAACAAGATCTTGAAGGCTGTAGAGTTTTTTTTTAAACTAGCCCAATCTGGCAGTCTATTAACTCTTGTGTCTGCTGCTTCTTCCCTGAGCATGAGGCAATGTGAGTCCTGTCCTGCCCCAGTGGGTCTATATTGGTGTATTTAAGGATGGTTCACTGTGTAATCGCCTGACATGAGTACGACTTATATGCTGTATGATTCAACAGAATGAGCTAGAAAGAAATCAGATCTAGTGTCGCTCCTTCATGCCAATATGTGTATTTTTCTTTTTTTGTTTGTTTGTAAGTTGTACTCATCTTCTTATATTTGTGAATAAGATATCTTCATAAAGGGAAAACCCAGGCCCCAGGCTCTGCAAACGAGAGAAAACCAGGTTCTAGCAGCTAAAATCGCAAACCCTGATTGTTCCAATATCACAAAATTGTATTTTAAAATAGCTTTTGTGTCTGGAAACTTTCTTATCTGCCCCATTTCAATGTGTAGATCCTATTAGGTCAAGTCTACAGTACCTAAAATATAAAGTTCCACTGCAACAGACAGTTCTCATGCTAGTAGATGACTCTAGATGACTCTGTACACCTGATCCCTAAAAGATATTAAATAAGAAGAGCTTCTTATTTTTTTCCCCTGTGTGAAATAGGAGATATAGTCAGATATGACTGATGGAAATTTTGTATTTAGCTGATTTTTTTTTTATTTTTGGTTCATATTGCGTTATTGCTATTTTTTTCCTTCATTTTTTTTTCTGTCCTTCTCCATTTCTTTGCATTTTCATATTGAAACCAGTCTTTAGAAGTGGGGTTTAAATGCAATATTGTGTATATCTGAATTTTTTATTATTTGTGTGTGTGTGTGTGTGTGTGTGTGTGTGTGTGTGTGTGTGTGTAGGTTGAATGTATTTAAAACAGGAGCAAAGGCATCATCTTTCATTTCCTTGTGTGTGTGTCTGTGTGTGCATTCACCCTTTCTGTCTATGATAAGAGTGCTGCAGCGTTTTCAACCCTCAGCCGCCTCTCTCTTTGATATCCAGAACACTCTGTCCTCATAGGGAAATGTCACACTAGCCTGGCAGCTCTCTCTCTCTCTCTCTCTCTCTCTCTCTCTCTCTCTCTCTCTCTCTCTCTCTCTCTCTCACTCACACTCAATCATGGAAAATGAGCTGCCAAATTGACAGGAACATGTTGCTCCCAATTCCTAAAGTTAACTAATGCAGACTTGCCTGCTTTATACAGACACATTATGAGAGACTTTTTTGACCTTCCTCTATTTAATTGGAGGTATAAATCACACATAAAAGATACTAGAGTGGTGTAATAGTGACAGTGTGAGATTTCAGATGATTTCTGATATGGTGCTTATCTAACCTACCATGAAACTGGCAGCTGTAATGGCTTAGCTACATATGTGTGATTCAGAGGAGCAAGACGTTCAAAAGACTGGCTGACTCCGTGCCTGTGATTCAGCATTTCTAACATATGACTGCTGTTTTTATTCTCGCTCTCTGCTGCTATGTTTGTCTCATTTCTCTCTCTCTCTGCCATTCTGTTCTTCTCAGTTCTTTTCATTTTTCTTACTACAGGTTTGGACGTTTTTAATTTTGCTCACTCTATAGCTCTTCTAACCTTTCCTTAGCTTTATTCTCCATTGCTTTTCGCTTTTACTATCTCTCCCACTCATCTCCCACTCACTACACACTCTTCTTATTGGCAGGTACTACAGAGACACACATAAACAGGCCCATATAGTTACAATGCCAGAGTCAGTAGGCAGCTTACTTTGCTATTCATCTCTCTTTGCTCATTGTTAGATTGCAGTTTCTCGCTGCAGAGATTTCATTGGGACCCTTGCAGTAAATACTGGCAACTCATATTCTTATGAAAGATATAGGTTGTTTGCAATTTCAGTCAGCCAACAGAGGTACAGCAACAGTTGTAGAGACAACAGTAAAAAAAAGAAAAAAAGAAAAAAAAGAAAACAACAACAACAACAACAACAACAACAACAAAAAACAATTGCATTATTTAGCCACACATCTATCCAATGGTTGAGTTCATCCGAAATAATTGATTGGGTTAACATTGTCTGATTGGCCGTTTGGTTATCCAGCTTATACTAGATTTCACAAAAAGACTCCTTACAAAAGGCTTGGCATTGACGTTATTTTATTTCATCAACAACAACAACAAGGTGGGCCCCCGTGAAGGCTAAGCAGGCTAATTAAGCTTAAATACTTACACAGTACAAACAAGTTGTGAGCCATGATACACCAACTGATATTGCTGCTGGCCCTGCCACCTGGCATACCATTAGTTTCTGGACCAGTGGCCAATGGATAAATCACAGCTTTGATTTCTTGATACCAAATGTGCTATTACTTTGTGTCATGGTAAAGGCCTATACATCCATCATCCCCCTGCACCTGCTGTAGACTTGCTGTCATAGCTGCAGATTCATGTGCGTCACTCATACACTGAGTCCCTTACAGGACCGTCCCTAGCTGCATGGCTATAAACACACTCGCACATGTCCATAAACACACACAAATAAGTCATACACCACCATGTGAGCCCTGTTCATTAATCCCACAACAGCTTCCCAGCCTTGGAAGGAAAAGGCCACCTTCGTTGTTATATACTCCAAACATGGGTCAGATATACATGGCTACAAACTATGTGTATGTGCGGGCTGTGAAATGTATACTGTTGTGTAGCAGTGAGTGTGAAATCAGCAGCTGAAAGCTTCATATTACAGATGGACAGAACCCAACTAGAATAACTGCCAGGGCAGCAATTCTGGCAAGATGCTAGCACGTGCTTTCTTGCGCTCACTCTGTCTCTCCAGCTCTCTCTCTATCTTTCTCTCCTTGCTCTGCATAAGATCTTTTTCTGTACACCCTCAGGTCACAGATGGACAGGCAAAACAATGAAACGCTGCCTTGCCTAAGATATATGACGAAAGTGGGGAAATCCACTCTCTCTCATGGTGTTACCCGCAGTAACACCTATCATGTGGCTGCCATCGTAAAGATTCTCTGTTGACAGGAATAACATGTACACGCTTATTACATTTCTAAGCACCTTAGATTGCAGTCACATAAGAAATGTATTAAGCGGTGAGCACTTTATTTGTGGCTGGTTTGCCATCTTCATAAATGCAAGTCACCTTTCCTAAATTAATTTAGGGGCACATAGTCAAAGTCACACATATACACATATTGGGAGTTTACTCCCAATATACACTGTATATTGGGAGTTTGTTGTAAATTTACCTTACTTGGAAAGACACTACAAATTTGGGCAAGGCAATAATTTTTCAGATGTTTTGGATAAATGTCTCCTAAACTGTAGTAATAAAAAGATCAAAACTCAACAGAAATGTTGTTTCACTGTTTTTGTCCATATGTAGCCATTGCAAAATCTGAAACTTCACAATTTTGATGAAGGCTTTAAGGTCCACCTACTTGACACAATCGCGTTGTCATATATCTGAAAAGCTTATTTCCCTATAGACTATATGGCCAAAAGTATGTGAACACCTGACCATCCATCCATTTTCCATACTTCTTATCCTACACAGGGTCGTGGGGGAGCCTGGAGCCTGGAGCCTATCCCAGGGAGCTCGGGGTATGAGGCAGGGGATACTGCAAATGAGGTGCAAATCCATCGCAGGGCACAATTCCACACACATTCACACACCCATTCACATACTACTGACAATTTGGGAATGCCAATCAGCCTACATCACATGTTTTTGGACTGGGAGGAGGAAACTGGAGTACACGGAGGAAACCCCCAAAGCACAGGGAAAACATTCAAACTTCATGCTCTCAGGGTGAAGGTGGGATTCGAACCCCCAACCCCAGAGGACACGCCTGTCCATCACACCTATATGTGGCCACAAAGTTGAAACCACACAATTATCTAGAATGTCTTTGCATAATGCTGCATTAAGATTTCCCTTGACTAGAACTAAGAGGCCCAACAGCATGACAATGCTGCTGTGCACAAAGCGAGGTCCATTTGTCAAGGTCAACTTCACTAATGTTCTTGTGGCTGAATTGGGGCAATTTGGGGAATTTGTGCAAATCCCCACAGTCACATTTCAAAAATTAGTGGAAAGCCTTCTGAGAAGACTGGAGGCTGTTATAACAGCAAACAGGGACCAACTTTGGAATGGGATCTTCAATAAGCACATAAGGTATGATGATCGGGTGTCCACATACATTTGACCATATAGTGTATATATGTTTAAATATTTTATGTGTCTATTTACTTTATAAACCATACAGTATAAAGTCCACTAACTAGACTGGAAACACATTAAACCACATTGTATTTGAAGACATTTTTTCTCAGTGGGTTTTTTCTATATTCAGAACAAAAAAAATCTGTTTCTAGATGACCTGCTTTTAAGCTTTCCTGATATTTTACATTTTCATTTCTATCCCTGATTAGAAAGATCTTGCAGAAGAATCTGACTTTATGTTTGATTTATATTTTTAAACTGAGGAAAAAAAATTCATATAAATTCTCATGAGGGGGCACGGTGGCTTAATGGTTAGCACGTTTGCCTCGCACCTCCAGGGTTGAGGGTTTGAGTCCCACCGCAGCCCTGTGTGTATGGAGTTTTCATGTTCTCCCTCTGCTTCAGAGGTTTCCTCCGGGTACTCTGGTTACCTGCCCCGGTCCAAAGACATGCATTGTAGGTTGATTGGCCTGTCAAATAGTGTCTGTAGTGTATGAATGTGTGTGTGAATTTGTGTGTGATTGTGCCCTGCAATGGATGTGTCCCATGCCCCCTAGGATAGGCTCCAGGTTCCCCATGACCCAGTAAGGATAAGCGGTACAGAAAATGGATGTATGGATAGATAAATTCTCATGCATGCACTGTTAAGATGAGCCCTTTTTCTATTTTGGATTTTTTGTGCTGCACACTGAAAGTCTGTAACACAATACCATATGATATATCATATACCATAATAACATATACCATAAAGATTTCAGTGAATTCCATTAAAATTAATATATTTTAATGAATTTACTAAATGTCTATGAGACATTTACTATTTATTGACACTGAACTCAGTGAGTCGTGCTAACTTTGGCTCTGTGTACACATCCCACTGGCATGCTGGCCCTGCATGGAAAGGCTGAAGGTTGTAACATTGGATTAGTGATACATAAAATTCTCTGGGTTTGTTAGAGTAGAGGAACCTGTTAAAATCATGTGTGGTGTAGTGTGTGTGTATTTGGAATGTAGCAGCAAGGTCACTGCTTTAATAGGAGCAGCTGATCAGTAGTTGCATGTGATGAAAATACAGGTCACATGGCCTCATCTGGTGCCCCTCCCTATCATGACTCAGGTGTTTTCTGTAGCCCTGGAAATCTCTTATAGATTGCTTTTTTTATGATGTCATGTGATCACCAGACAAAGGTCTCTGGCATTCCCTCAGGCAGCCTAGAGCTCTAGTACTCTCTCACCAACCCCAGCTGACATGATAAATGTCTTTTACACATAGCCATTCCATGGGACTGGTGTTCCTCACATGGGCACCATATAGATGGAGCCACAGCAAGGTTAAATGGTGGCAGTGCCAGAGTGGCCTTGCTGACATGAAGAATATGGAATAAGAAGCAAGAAAGCGGTGTTGGTGTGAATGTCAAACATGTATCTTCTATGAAAAAGCTGTTTTTTTGGGTGCATTTAAATATATCAGCAATCCGGAGTGTACTACTATAACTGCTATCAGAGCTACTCTTTTGAAAGAAAGGGAGACACATGCAATTCTGAAACATATCAGGCATCATCTGAAGGTTAGAATCTCCCTATCTGAAAGAAAAGGGCACTCAAGGCTAGGAACCTTGAAAGCCTCAGCCTGTTGCACTCACCGTGGTTTCCATGGTAACTCACACTCTCGCCAACCGCCGTCTGGATGTCTGGGACTAATTGATTTCGATATTTGTGGTTCCTTGCCAACAAAACACGACATGGTTTACAGGGTGGAGCTATGTATACAACCATTCACCTATCATTGCTGCTATAGATGTAGGTGCTAGGTGTGGATGAAGTTTCCCTCTACAAAACACGATTTGCTTTTGGCTCATTTGACTAATTACAGTGCTTCACTCTAATAGCTATGGTGTTAGGTGGTCCCAGTAGAATATCCAGCATTACAACAGTCTGTGATGGCAGCTCTAGCTGCTAGACACACCACAGTTGCCAGTCTCCCAGTCAACATTTAGGTTCAAATTGAAAAGGAAATGTAAACATAGAGGACTCAAGAGGCAGAATTACTGCACCTGTGTCCAGACAGTTGTTTGGTTTAGAGCAATAGAACATGACTGAGCCAGAGACTGGTGGCTTGTTTGACTGAGCTGTTAAAGAACCTTAACTGGGCTGCTGCTGCTGAGCTGAAGCTTCTAATAACCACTGTAAACAGTGTTCAGTAGCACATTTTTCTCTGTTTAATTAAGCTAGATGGCTCCATTCATCAAGCAATACACCTGTCCTTATGCCTAACTTCATCCTGTCTTTAAATCGGCAATGCATATTTGGTTCAGTATTTATGTCATTGTATATGTTGTGCTGATAATCCATATACATATGCATGAATATTTGACTAATATGCACAGAGTGACTGGCTGGCCGCAATAGTCACCTATGGCATTCTGACCTTTTGACCCAGCCTGACAAAACACCGATAACTTGCTCTTTTATAATTTACAGATTGGTATGCGCAGGGCTTCGATTTACCCGGAACAACGTCATTTAGGCCTATTTCAGTCTCTGTCATTAGGTCACAAGTTTGCTAATTAAGGTCATAGTGCTCTCAGTGAAAAATGGGCTCTCCCAAACATGGTGTCTTGTAACTGACAGGGCTCCATGTGAGTCTCAAAAAGTTTGTAGCACGTGACACACACCATCCTTCTTTTACCCTGCTGTGCTGACCATGGATATCAGTTACAGTCCTCCCTGCTGCCATCTTTAGATATAGATATTTCTACCCCATGCCAAGAAATACAGTGCCTCTGCCATTAAGGCAATCAATAGTTGAGAGCAGCTTACAGGGCCAGATAGGCCAGCTATCATTCTCAGAGGAGTACAAAACATTGGCATTGTTCTATGGTGTTCCCTGGAATCATGTTAGTTATTCTATCTGAAACATCGTATCACTCAGAGCCACGTGTTGGATGTTAACGAGGCTCTTACTCTGGCTGTCATAAATAATAGTACACGTGAGTGCAGGGCAGATAAACTGGTGAGAGATCTAAATGTGCTTGGCAGAGAACATGTATTCACATATATAATGTGCAGTGCTAATAAAGTTTCTTTTATCTTCCATGCCATTTTTATGTCAGATATAAAAAGGGAGGTAGAGATTAATTGTACTCATTGGCAATGTGTTGCTTCATAATACTTTATAATGTTTCGATGTACTAATGCCTTAATGCAAATTGTTTTGATGACTGTAGTTTGCCATTTTGATTAGTGGAAGTCTAAGAACTACTGAAATATTAACAGAGCCTCTAATGGATTCATTAGTTAGTAATGCACTAAATCTTTCCTGGTTCTGATAAATACAAAGAATTTTCATAACCGTTCAACCAAACAATGATGCATAAGGTCCAGAGATCTGGTGACTCGTGGTGGCTCAACACCTTAATAAAACATTTTATGTTGTTTTTTCCTTCTGGTCCTTATATACTGTCAGTTATTAGCCAGAAAATGTTATCAAGCCACAGCCAAATAGAAACAAATATAGGGAGAAATTGCTTATTCACTGATTGATCAGTTGTAACTTATCGCAGATGTTGGCGATTGTTCAAAAGTTCCCTCATTACCTGTCTTCCCATCCTCATGGCACATCGGCTGTGCACTCAACTATCATGCGTTGGACGAATCGTGACCCCAACTGCACATTATCACACTCCTCTCCCCATACACCCCAGCTTCCTTCAGTAAAACAGAACCTGTTTCCCCGTATCCAGCCTTGTCCTACCAGGGCGTCCTTCTTGGCCAGCATGAACAACAGCTCCATGCACTCTCTGAGAGCCACCAAGCCCTGAGGAACCATGTCAGGCTCCTCACCCAGCAACTTAACAGCATCCTCCCCCAACTGGTCCAAACACCCCCTGACCCCCAGCCAAGTCAGCCTGCCTCCTCTCCCAGTTCGCTACTGTATGACTTTAGAACTTTGGAAGGTTTTCAACCACGCTGTCCAAGGGAAGGTGGCAGCCAAGCACCTGCTTTCCCTACACCAGGGGCCTTGCAGTGTGGCAGAGTGTTTGCTGGATTTCCGTGTCCTGGCCGCTGAGTCTGGGTGGAATGAGGAGGCACTCCAGGGAGTGTTCCTGAATGGATTCAGCGAGCTGGTGAAGGGCAAGCTTGCTGTAAAAGACGAGTCTGTCTCTCTCGACATGCTGATTTCCCTCACCATCTGGCTGGATAATCGCATACGAGAGCAGCACCGGGAGAGAACCAGCCAGTCCCAGGCCTCTCAAGCTGATCGTCCACCTCCCCGTTTATCAGCCAACCTGACCCCTGAGCTTCAGTCCAGCCCCTGAGTTCCTGCCTAATCCCCCTTGCCAGGAGGGTATCTACTTGGGCTCCGAGGACAGAAACCTAGATCTGAAGTTAGCTTCCCAGTCTAGCCTCCCCCTGGAACCCCTGGACCACCCAGTGACAGTAAATGCCCTGGACGGAAGATTCTTAACCCGGGTTATCCATCACATCGCCCCGTTGCTCCTGGTTCTCTGGGGAAACCACCACGAGCAGGTCTGGCTTAACCTCATCCCCTCCCCATGTACTCCACTGGTGTTGGGTCACTACTGGCTGAAAAAACACAACCCCCAGATAAACTGTGCAATGGCCAACTGTACAACCTGTATCGTCCCAAGAGAGAGGTCATGGAGAATTACATTAATGATTTCCTCGCCATTGGCATCAACCTACCATCCTCCTCACCCCTGGGTGCTGGGTTCTTCTTTGTGGGCAAAATGGATAAGTTCTCCATCCCTGTATTGATTACCGAGACCTGAATAACATCGCCATAAATAAAGTACCCCCTGCCTCTCTCAGTTCAGCCTTCGAGCCTTTGCATAGTGTCACCATCTTCACTAAACTGGACCTGCAAAATGCATACCATCTTACCAGGATCAGAGAGGGGGATGAATAGAAGACAACGTTCAACACCCCGCTGGGCCACGTTGAATACCTGGTCATGTCATTCAGCTTCACTAATGCTCCAGCTGTCTTCCAAGCCCTGGTCAATGATGTACTCCAGGACTTCCTGAACTGCTTTGTCTTTGTGTATCTGGATGACATCCTGGTTTTCTCCCAAAACCCCACCGAGCACACCTACCATGTCAGACAAGTCTTATAGCGACTCCTGGAGAACCACCTGTTCATCAAAGTAGAAAAATCTGAGTTCTATGCCCGATCAGTCACCTTACTGGGATACGTCATTGAGAGTGGTAGAGTTAAGGCCAACCCTGAGAAAATCCAAGCCATAGTCGAGTGGCCCAGACCAATCACCCTGAAACAGCTCCAATAATTCCCTGGGTTCACTCATTTTTACTGACACTTCATCAGGAACTATAGCCGGGTCACGGCACCCCTTACTAGGTTCACCTCCACTCCCCTTGTGTGGACCCCTGAGGCAGAAGCCACCTTCAATAAGCTAAAGGAATGTTCACCTCTGCCCCTGTGCCATCTAACGTGATCCCTCATGGCAATTTATTGTGGAGGTGGATGCCTCAGATTCAGGTGTGGGTGTGGTGCTCTTCCAATGATCAGTTCCTGACCAGAAACTCCATCCATGCGCCATCTTTTCTTGTCAGCCCTCCCCCGTGGAACACAACTTCGATGTGGGGAATTGTGAGTTGCTGTCCATTAAGCTGGACTTGGAAGAGTGGAGACACTGGCTCGAGGGGGCTGAGCAGCCTTTCATCATCTGGGCTGACCATAAAAATCTGGCCTACATCCAGACCACAAAGCTCCTTCAGCCAAGTTCACTAGGCCCTATTCTTCAGTGGGTTTAACTTCACAATCACCTATCGTCCCAGCTCTAAAACTACTAAGCCCGATGCCCTCTCTCGCCAGTTCACCTGCAAAGAAGAGGACACCTAAGATCCAAACACCATCTTCCCTCTGGCCTGCATGGTGGAGGATGTCACATGGGAGATTGTGGTCCGGAGAGCACAACACACCCAACCTGACCCAGGTAATGGGCCTCCTGGTTGCTTGTTCGCCCCTGACTCTGCACATTCCCAGGTCCTCCAGTGGATTCTGCATTTGGGTCCCTTCATCTCTGTGTTCCTCATAATAGTGACAGCAAGATGCCCAATGAAGTTTAAAGAACAATTCACAAAAATACACTCTAACAACAATGTTAATGACTGGTTTCTATGGTAAATGTTTACTATAAAAGTGCATACAGTGTTCTGCATTAGTACACCAAGCTAGTAAATCAGTAATAATTAGTTTAGTATTTCCAAGAAATGTGCAAAATGTCCCTGAACTTCAAAGGATTTCCTGCCCCCATGGCTCTGGACTTTGTCTTGTTCTTGAAGGCTATGCTTTGTAGTTTTATTGGACAAATATAAAACATAAAGGTTCAAATGGACTGTTGACTGTAGTAAAATTAGTCAACTCAGCCATGGAGACAGGTGGAAGGGAGGAAGACAGAAGGCCACAATTTATTGTTCTGCAGCCACGTGAAGCTGTGACAATGCTGCAAAGATCGGTTAAAGGTTGTTCAGGTCATGCTTAGACAAACACTGGAGTGGAACAGCACAAGCTGGTGGAAAAAAATACTAATGTCAAAAAAGAGCAGCACAGTAGACTCTGTTACAGCATATGCTCATGAATATTCATAAAGGGTGGATTCCTGTTGAGGCCAATGTGCACTTTACCCTGAAAGGCAGGATGGCACGTGTCCACTTTAGCCCTGGAATGCCTAAAAGGTCAGCCACTTAAAAGGATCTGATCTGTGGGAGGGGTATCTGCTGATACTACTATGCACGTGCATACACACACACACAGAAACACACACACCCCATCTTACACACCAACTTACAATGCTCTATTAGTAGACTTCATTTTCCTTTTACAAAACTGTAGCATAAATCAACAATGAATGATTACTTTGTATTTCTCTCCTGTCTACAGAAATTCTTTGATGACTGTATTTAATGACACTGTCACATGGACCTCAAACAACAAAGCAGTCACTGCTCAGCTGATTCCAATTTGGTTATGCAATGAATGTCATCTGAATCAGATTGCACATGTGCAGGCCACAGCATAGTACAGTGAATCACTCTCTCAAATGAAAGACTCTATTGTCACTCAAGTAGAACAGCAGGATCCAAAAAAAAAAGATTTATATAAAAATTATGAGGTATTATATGACTCATATTTTATCCTTAAAGCCTCTGTCAGCATGGTTTCCAAAATACCTCTGTCAAAATAAGCATTTACTATGGGTAGACAAATATTGGCCCTTATTCATCAAAGTTGCATATGGTCAAATCTGATCATAGAACATTTAGTTTCATTCATTCCTATTCAGCATTTATGGCTTTATCCTGATCAGGGTCATGGTGGATCCTACACTGTGTATAAGACAGGAATACACCCTGTAATGTAAGCCAGTTGCAGAGAACATTCATAGAGACATTCACACACTCATTCAGACATAGCATGTTTTTTGGGACGTGAGAGTACATGTGGAACTGCACACACACACACACACACACATACTGTATATATATATATAAGTATGTAATGGGACTAATGGGACTGGGACTGTGTATATAATGAACAGACTCTGGGAAACTGTGTGTGTGTGTGTGTGTGTGTGTGTGTGTGGGTGTATGTGTGTATGTATGTATATATATATATATATATATATATTATATATATATATGTGTGTGTGTGTGTGTGTGTGTGTGTGTGTGTGTGTGTGTGTGTATATATATATAGTGTCTTGCCTGTTTCTGGCCATAAACAGATTTTATCTCTTCATTTTAATCTAGGAGCTTCAATTCCAATTTCTTCATGCATGAGGAGGTGTCCAGTTGGCATTTGGCTGTACAGTGTGGTATTGGCGCTTACCCATTCTGCCTACGACCACCCCTCCACCATCTTGCTCCCTCTCTCCTTTTCCACCATGGTAGGCCCCACCTTCCTCCTGCTGGCACTGAGTTAATGAGCAGGAGCAGGAGCACAGTGGGCAGAGCTGGGAACAGTGGGTGTCTGGGCAGATGCCAGCGACACTGCAGCTAAATATGTCCATTCTGGACAGACATAAATAGCGGCGACAGGTCAGTCCAGGACAGCCCAAGCTGTTGCTCTCCCTCTTGCTGTCTTTTTATTAGTTCGCTTCTCCCTGGCTCTCTGGATGCCACAGGCCAATGAGGGTATGTGGTGTAAATGTCTCACCACCCCAGTACTGGCACAGGCCTCAACACTGGCCCCGTGACAGCCACAGCCTCTAAGAAGGAACACAGGAATTAAATCTATTAAAATATAAAGTCTTAGTGATCCTACTGTGTCCAGATGAGGATGTTGGTTGGCTAAGTACAAGATTTTTAGCAGTATATTTTATTCACTAGGCATTGTCGCTTCTCCCGTACACACTTGCTGTTCTGTTCACTGACATGATCATGGTGATGCAGCTTTATAGAATGTGGTAGCTTTTTGAGAATAACTTTCCATGCGTCCTTGGCTACTGGTTTGTGAACCCATGGGGAATAAGTTGTTCTGTAAATAAAGTACACTGCTAAAAAAAAAAAAAGCAGTCAACAGCAACCCTACTCTTCATATTAATTTCATGTCACACCATGCTAACAAATCCTAGATCAAAGTAGATCTGAAATAATTGCACCACCAGGCCACACCACAACCCAAATCCATATTTCTGAAGAGCTGCTTTGTCACAATGTCTATTGTTAAAAATGCTATACAAACAAAATTGTATTGACTTGAATTGAACAAGTACCAAACAGTTGGTTTCCCATGATGGTAAATTCACTCTTGCGTCATTTACTGATCTGTTATTGAGCATTGCTTTAACCACCAGCCATCCCTCACTGGCATCTGCTTACAACATATTACTAAAGTGAGGTCAGCATGGTGTGCTAGCTGATGAAAGCTGCAACAGAAAACACTACTCATGTTGCAACTACTTGACTATGAAGTGTAGATATGTTGTTGCCACAAAAAGCCGAGAACCTACAAAGACCTGCACATAGTTTCCCAACATCAAAGCGTATTGACCTATTTACCCTGCACTGGCAAGTAAACATATTGGTTGAAATGTTTACACTTTGTAAATATTGTGCAGAGCTTTTGAAAATCTTCCAGTAAATCAGCAGTTTGGGTTTGTCACCATGATCTCTTACCCTCTGGGTAAAATATTATCCAAATGGCCTTTGCATGCTTCCATTGGCATTGCAAGCTAGTGTTAAGATTTTTGTTTGTTTGTTTTTTTAGTGGAAGAGAAAAATATAGTATTTAATTTATTGTCACTATTATACACTTTACCTGGCTGCTACAACAATAAGTGCTATGTCCATATTTGGTATAAGCTAATCTGCTGAATACTCAGTCAATTCATGTTATGTTTACATTTAAACTATTTTAAAATGATACTGTTACTCTTTGGCATCTATCTTCTGGACTACCTGTTATACCAAACACTTCCACACTAAAACTGTGTACTGTTCGGTGCTACACTGTCACTTACTGTGCCTATTGTCCTGTTTTAGTAGTTACTGTACTGTCCTGTGTTTTTAAGCACACGTCTGCACGTGCACTTTAAGTAGAATGTTTGTAGATCTTATTTAGTTTTGTGTTGTCTCATGTGGTTAGTGTGTTGTAGCACCATGGTCCTGGAGGAGCGTTGTTTCATTTCATTGTGTACTGTACCAGCTGTATATGGTTGAAATGACAATAAAACTTGAACTTGAATTTGAAAAGAACCAGACGTTTAAGCATACATAAGTCGAGGATAAGCAGAGCTAGAAAGATCTGTCTTTAATTATGAATTAAGTATGATCCCACTGTATCCTAGACTTATCTGTTTTTTTGTTGTTGTTTTTTTTTGCTTCATAATACAATTATTTTTTAAAAGGGGTTAAATATAGAGCCCTTAAAATATCTTTGGTTTGTCAGTTCTGAAATGGTCTAGAGCCTTACAGCAGAGTGTTTCCCTATCAGAGAGTGTTCCCCATAGAATCCCTTTACAAACCTCAAAACCACATACATTCAAATTATAATTATCAATAAAATTATATCATTTTCCACTAGCAGGACATTGACATAGCAGGTAGTGTTGGTGACTAAACATTTCCAGATTCTCCAGTACCGTCAGGGTGTCCTCTGGCTATTTACTGGTAAGTGTATTGGGTCCATCCATCTTCTATACCGCTTACCCTTCAAAATCAAGGGGAACCTGGCAGAGTACAAGCCAGGTTATACCCTGGACAGGGTGCCAAACCATCGCAGGGCACAATCACATACACATTCACACACTACGGACACTTTGGACATGCCGATCAGCCTACCATACATGTATTTGGACTGGGGGAGGAAACCAGAGTACCCGGAGGAAATCCCCACAGCACGGGGAGAACATGCAAACTCCGCACACACACAGGGCCATGGTGGGAATCGAACCTCCAACCCTGGAGGTGTGAGCTAACCACTAAGCCACTGTGCGCTAAAGAATTCAATTAAGAGGTTGGTACTAGACTCAGACTTTTAGACCCAACAGGCCTGTTTGAGTTGTGTTGAGTTGCATTAGTATTTATAACATGTAACAATTTGATCCTTTTCATTATATTGAAGTTTGTTCCTTTTTACTTCATTTTATATTCTTCCTGTGTTGGGATAATAAGAGAAAAAAAATAAAATAGTGGCATATAAAATGTGTATATATTAGCATGTCAGACATTCTAAACAGCAAGCCTGTGTGGGCAACATACACGTATCCACTCACGTGTGTCTCTACCCTGTGAGTCAGTGTGTGAGCTGATTGGAGAGATGGCTTTGTTATCTCTGACTGCACTAGCTCCATTTTCCTGTCCTCTGTTCTCTAAAGCACTGCCTGATGGCCTTTTGAATGACAAGAGTATGTGAGGTCAGATACTCTGTCCACTGTTCATGAAGAAGAATAAAACAAGGTTTTCAACAACAGAATGTCAGTGTTTGTAACCCCAACAAAGAGGTCAAAGGCATTTGCATGAGCTTTGGAAGTGAATCACATGAAAACACATGGTCTTTCCACTCCTTCAATTAGATTTTTGTATGAACAACACAAATATTTCCCAAACAGTCTGTCTAGCCTGTGTTTTACCAAAAAAAAAACTAGTTTCCCTATGGTTGGTATGTTCTATTAATGTTCTATTAATTTTTGCACATAATAAAGACATTCTGGTTCCAGAGGATATAGGTCAATCCATTTTCAGAGGATGCTTGGATTCACTCTAAATGGATTCACATTAAACTGTTCTAATTATATCACCATACCAGCCACAACCCTATTGCATTGCAAGGCTATTTAGATAGATATGGTGTTCAACAGGAAGAATGAATTTTCAGTGTGGATCTCAAAAATAGTCTGTATAAAGATGTGTGCTTCCTTCACCATGTCCCAATTTTATAGGAGAAAACATCATAGAACTTTCCACTGGACCTCAAAAACAGGATACGTACGCATAATCAAGGAGGCCATAGGGGAACCCATCATAAAAAAGGCAGATACGCAGATCTTTATTGACTTTTACCTCCACCCCACAACCCTGACTGATCCCTTCAACTAAAACACAGAATTATGGTACAGCATGTGGATACTACAGTAGCCAAGCTCAGTCCCCTAAATTCAAACACATGCAACAGACATTTGCAAGCTTATAATCCCACTCCAGTCAATTCTTAATCAGCAGCCAACTTTGTTCTCACTCGACAGTAAGCTTGTCCTGCTCCTTAACCATGGTCCACATACTGAATGTATGCTGGAGCTGGACTAGCTGGGGTGTTTTGCTGACAACTGCAACGTGTGTGCTGACACTCACCGTCTCGGTGCAGTAGAGTGGAGCACACTGGAAGGTCAGCACACGCTATTCATCTAGAAAGGTGTCAAAAAATTCCTCACTGTCACCCTGTAGTAAACAGCAGAGACTTTGACCAAAGAACAGTAGACTAACAATCAATCACAATATTTGTGAATTTGATTTGCTATTTGGAAGAGAAAAATTATAGTGTAACGCAGTCATAATAGCAGAAACTGATTTCCCTGTAGCAACACTGCTCCTTGAATGTGTGCCAGCAGATCAAAAAGAGAATGTTCTCATCTAATTTAAGAATTAAATGCTTTCCAAAAATACTGCAGAGAGTCTGTCTTATTTGATAAACATAGCGGAACCTGTTTTCTCAAGTATGTCTTTCTGTGTTGGAACAGAACGTTTTTTTCATTTCCAATGACAAATAATAACTACATTCATTAGTCATCCACATGCAGTTGGGAGTTGTTGTTGAAACTTTTTCCCGGTCATCCTTATCAACTAGCAAAATACAACAAGCATTGCTGTCATATCTATCTCCAAATATGGTTGTGTGTGTATTAGTCACCTCCGTTTCGCAGGAATTTTCCCTAAGAATCCCCCAACTGTGCAAACACCACTACCACATTTCCCATCTAGCGTGGGTCCAACTGACCAAAATAAATTGAGCAGGGAGGAGTTGAAAACAGGAAGGCGGGAAGGCCTTGGAATTTGCTGGGAGGGGGTGATGTGTGCTCCCAAGCCTGGCTGGGGGGTTCAGGACCAGCACTACAACAGGAAGAGTAAAGGAAGCCGCCTACATGGACAGAACTGATTGTTTGTCAGGTTCAGAGGGTTCAGCTGAGCCTAGGCTTTTCCAGAACAATAGCTGTGGAGGCTAGGGTTAAAAACAAAAAAAGAAAAACAGAATTGTTGTGTGCCACTGCTAACATGGACAATCTTTGGTCTCCTGGTGGCTGTTCCATGTGCTTGCAGCCTGTATCTGGATTAGTCGGAAGTCTAACATTGTCTGACATTATGGAAAGGATCATATGTGCTATCTGTCTTAGGCTTATAGATTTGTATGGTTAAACAAGCCCAATCCATTGCAGGCACACACACACGCAAGCACACACACACACACACACACACACACACACACATGCAAATTATCATAGCCAAGCCACCTATATGCCTAATTTTAGGTGATGCCTGAAACCCAGGTGGATACAGTAAGAATTCCACACAGACAAAATTTCACACAGACAATAATCTGAGCCCAGGGAGGAATTGAGGACTCTGGGTCTTTGAGGTGGTGACACTGACTACGTTTACATGGACAGCAGTAATCTAATTATTGACCTTATTCTAAATAAGACATTATTGTGATTAAGGAGTTTACATGAGTTGCTTTTAGAATATTCCTTTCATGTTCCTGTTTTACATGTTATAGAACATAGATCAATTAACGGCACATGTCATTACGTTACCGCGCCACACCATCCAAAATTCCCTCCAGCATTTCACGTATCAACATACAGTTCGTCTTCAATATGGTACTGTATAAATTTTTGGGTGTTTAATTTTTAATTTTATGAAAGTTTCAAGTGCAGTTAATTATTTGTCGTGATATACGTGCAAATAGACGACTGCTTGAAGCCATGGGCTGCGTCCCAAACCGTGTACTTACCTACTATATAGTAGCCAAAATACATGTATTTCCTCTACTATGTACATGTATTTCTCCTAGTATATAGCAGGTAAGTACGCGGTTTCGGACGCAGCCGTGCTCTCTTATTTGCCATCAAACGGTTGAGCACCGTTGATCGTGTCCTGTTGCAAAATGCAGTGAAAATTCCCACACGGCATTAATAGTGTGATTAAGGTGTTTAAATGTCTGTAATGCACTTTGATAATGCGACTAAAATAGGAATACTCCACATGTCTTAATTCCATTTGTGTTTACTTCGAATATGACTTTAGTCGGATTAAGGTAATCAGAAATTTACATGTTAGTTTCTTAATCAGAGTATCGTCTTAATCAGGTTAATATCAGATTATTGTTGTCCATGTAAACATTCTGACTAATACCTAATGCAAAGTTCTTCCACGTCCACTTCACCCATGCCTGTGTCAATATGGTCACCCAAGATTTCTAATCTAATTCCCATTTTTCTTACTGAATATGAAATGCTAAACTTCCGAAACCTAGCTTGTCCTTATAGGACATGAAGTGTTATGCTTGCTTTAATAGTTGCATTTTGCTCTTTTCATCTAATTATGCATTTATTCCTGTTTCAGAAATAAAAGTGTGCACCTTGTGTGCAACTTAAGGCGTGAGTAAACAACAGTCAGTGGTCTTGTTTGATACTCTGAACTGTGCTCTCACCAGCATAACATGTACAGGAAAGACCCTAATTGGCCTTGCACAATCATTGATGCACAAATAAGAGGTGAGGTAACCAAATCCATTAACAATGTTGAAACAATTGTTCAGGAAGAGAGGGCAAGAAGATCCAAGAAGGGAAAGAGGGAGAGGAGGGGTGTATTATGAATGTTCTATGCCTCTGAGCTCACTACTGGTCAGCTGTGTTTGGATACTTGTCTTGTACAAGACTTTTGGATTTACTACTAGTGCTGTGGGCAAAGCTAACAATGAAGTTGTTTGTGTCCATGTTCCCTTCAGACTCTTTCCTGAAGCTGTAGACCTCTTCCCAACTCTCTCCAAGCCAAGTAAACAAGGGACTCAAACATCTGGTGCATATGTACCTCCTCTTACACACACACTGGTGCTCATCAGGAAGGATGCTAAAGAACAAATAGAGAGAAAATGGCTAAACAAAAGAGCAGTTCTGCACATGTGAGGATATCCCCCTCTGAGGCATTCCGTAGTAGACCACTCTGAGAGACAAGGATGAGGAAGAGAATGGGTCTCATCCTGTTTCCCAGGTTCTCTACACAAGAGGTGTTTGTGGGACTTTTTATTTTAATCCCACTCCCACCTGCTCCAGTTATTTTTGTTTTTTTAAAAAAACCTAGTCGGTTGTATTTTCCATTGATTAAAATGACAGGACCCTGACAAGAATAAAGCTGTTACTAAAGATGAATGAATGAGTCCAGTTTGCACAAGACATAATAAACATGTCTCACAGCACACGCCACATCCAATACACACCCATGTTTTCCTTTTTTTGTTCTGCATGTTTCATGTCTAACTGTTTACTCCTGCCTGTATGACAGTAAAAACCACCAGCTCTCAAAATTTTTCTCTTCGTTCTCTAAAGTCCCGTGGGATCCCAGTCCCTTTGCACACCTCTACACTAGACCACTGGCATGACCTTTATAATCAATCAGCCTCCTGACTGACAAAAACTCATACACAGGAGAGAGACCCTCCCTGAATGGATTTTTCGATGCTCAGAGTACATTCTTCTCATGGATAAAACCTGATAATAATTTTTCATTTGTGTTTTAGATGTTGCAGTTGATATACCAGAGTGCTCACAGTTCCACACTGAGGAATGAGATCAAGTGCTGTCATTTTGGCCACTGCTGACGGAGGTTTCTCCTGCTGAAGAATTAATCAGTGGATATGTTGCTTGGAAATTCTCAATAACCAGCCTCCCTATGTCAGCTAAGTTATAGCTCTTTTCCACTGACACACCGCTGATGCTGAAGATAGTGGTGCTTCAGGGAATTAGCAAAACTTTTAAAGAACCCACCTTATCAAATGTTTAAGCCATTGTGTAATCAACTGCAGGAGTTTACAAATGCCTGGTGTAAAAATAATAACCGTGGAGGGTTTTACAAGTTTTAAGTCTTTTACAGTTTTACGCAGTGCAAAACATCATAGACAACAGTTAGGTCTGAGTGAGTAGCACTCCTACTTCTACTTAACCATACCATATTTTTATCTAAAACGCTAATGAAAAATATAATAATTACCTTGATGCTTATACTGTTGATCCAACACACTTAGCACTGCTTGACTTTATAGTTTACAGTTGTAGAAGAGCAATGATTTATATTCTCATTATCCAGTGTCACCCAGAGGAGAATGGGTTCCATTTTGGGTCTGGTTCCTCTCAAGGTTCCTTCTTCATGTCATCTCACGAAGATTTTCCTTGCCACAGTCACCTCTGGCTAGATCTATAAGGATAAATCTAAATCAATGGCTATATCTGTATTTCTGTACAGATGCTTTGTGACTATGTCCATTGTTAAAATCACTACATAAATAAAATTTAATTAAACTAAATTGAAATGATTTAGTTTGTTGTAATGTCACTCAATCTATTAATTTCTGGACCACTGATTTATAGTTATACCATTTTTAGGGTATTCACAGAAAATCTTTACTTGCTCAATTTGTTGTCATTATGACAAAAATGATGGCACATCCCAAACATCTGTTATCACCAGTGTTAGTTCCCAACCAGCAGCATTTTGAATCAGAAACTACTGAAATTTCACCATCCAGGAATTAGCTTTTTGGATGAAAGTGCAGAACTGTTCATAGGAAAAGAGCTATTAGTGAGCTCAAAGCTAATGTCTGTATAAACCGAATGTGTGGGGGTGGGGTGGGTGGCTTTCTCTGTATGCAGCAGCTGGCAGTGATTAGGATCCTCCTCCAATTTGTGTCAGTTATGATATCTTCATTAAAGTTCACGCTTGAGGGTGTGATATGGGATGATATTATAATACATTCCCAACATTAATGAAGAAATCTACACAGATGTGAGAATTTCTCATCTTTGTTTTGATACATTTAGCCTGTTCATGTTTAATGCACTGTTTTACACTCTATGCACTTATTGATTGAGGTGACATGTGGCTGTGGCCTGCCATCCACAGAGACTGCTTGTCCATCCAAGAGTGTGTGTGTGTGTGTGTATGTGTAAAGGTAACTGTGTGTTTGTGTTGGGGGTAGGAATACATACACTTCCCAGCAGCAGCAGGATGACAAAGATCAATACAGCATTAGAGCACATCACAGCTGCCTTTTTCAGCATTGGACAGAACAGATAATACAGTCTTTAAACCTGCCAGTCCTCACTGAGAGAGAAGCAGAACACAAGACTAAACAAGATATGTTTCAGTTCTTTTTGAAACTATGTCACATGGTTTTAACATATGCAGTTGGTGTTGGGCTACCACAGTCCACCAGAACAGCTTCAGTTTGCATTGGCATGGATTCTACACATCTCTGGAAATGTACTACATGGATCAACACCATTCTTCCAAAATATATCCCTTACGTAGTGTTTTGAGGATGGAGGTGGAGAGTGGTATATAACACATCTCTCCAAAAACTCCCATGGGTATTAGACTGGGAAGTGGTGACTATAAAGGTTACTGTAATATGCAGAGTGTAGACGCATGGTCAAAGTACAGGTGCACAATGTGAATTCTGCAGAATTCAGGAATTATAAGTAACGTCTATAGCAGTGGTTAAAATAGAGGCTGGCTTAACACAGGGCAATCATAATCAGAAAATGGAGGAAACTGGCAAAGATCCAAACCAAATAATACAAACAAAGCAAAGAAATAGTAGAGTATGCATTGACAAACTATTCAGGAACTAACACAAAACAGGTGTACACAATCAGGTAACAAACCAATCACAGAGTCAGAACCAAAACAGAAACAAAAACAATCTAATTGCGCTTGGTGCTATGAGAATAGCAACACAAAGGGTGGATCCATGACAACCACAGTATACAATTTATATAATTTTCATGCCATTTTAAAACCATTCATTGAGCCCTCATGCTATGTGGATGTGGACACCTGGAAGATACCACTCCCATCAGGATAGAAATGTTTCATTATAGGGCAAAGGTAATCAGTCAGAATAACTTTGTATTAAGTTAGTGAGCCTCCCCTTTAATGGGACAAGTGGACCCAAACCATACCAGCAAAATCCTACAGCATAACAGAGCCACCATTTTTTCTTCAAGCTGTCTTCAAAATGCTGGCATGAGAAATGACTCCCCAGAGACCCTGGACCCTTGGAGGCAATGTGGGAACTGCAGGAAATAGTGTTGCCCCTAGGCAACAGCTATCTTTTTTAAAACATGTATCTCCATTTCACTTACTGCATACAGCACCATCTGTGATTCTCAGCTAATGAGGGTTTAATGAAGTCTTGTTTTTGTATTTTGGTTGAGAGACTGCTGCTGCTGATAGAGACCCTATTCAAACTTTGTAACACTGCATATAATGATGCTTAACATGTTGACAACCTGCAAGTCTAATAAACACTTACTAGCTGCCACAATGAGTGAATGTGATTGTGTATGGACTTTCTATCATTTTAAAATGTAATTGATATAAGTCTAAATTTTCTTTTTGTAAATTACATATCCAGTTGAACTGTAAACGTTATACTTTAATCAGTTCATAAGGGATTTTTTTTTTAAATCATAGAAAGTCCAAAGACAGCTGCATTTTCATAGCATTATGTGTGTGAGTCTAATAGTTTAATTTATAAAGAAAAGCACAAAATCCACAAGAGACTGTTGAAAGCTATCAATGTCTTATATATCCACACAATTTAATATCAGAGCAATTATTGGATAATCAATTCAAAATGAATGTCACAAAGTCCCACAACTGTGCTTTTCCATCATCGCCAGTTAAAAGTCACGATAACTTAATCTAAATTAACGACATACTGTGTTAAACTAAATCTCAATAATGCTGTCATTGCCTAGGCCTGGATTACCCGTTTAAGACCAGATGTCATGCTCTTCTCCTGCCCTGTAGATATTGTAGTTCTTGCTCAGAATATGCAGAGACACAGCACGACAGCCGGCATCAAGTAGTGACTGCACTCTGTCTCAATCACTAGAATAATGGGGACCATTTATAATCAAGGGTTTAGCTGTAAGCAGTGCTGAGATTCATTGAGCAGGGGAGGCATGCTGATCTAAGATCATATTGCACATCATCTGTGTGCAGATCAGCCTCACAGATGGATAGATAAATTTTAAGGAACACAAGTAATATGATACAGTATATGGTGTTTATGGATTAATCCGCAATGATCCATGTTTGTCCCTTTGCTGACTGTGGTTATGTGAATTTCAAATGATTATAATCACCAGGGGCTCATGACCATAGATTTTACTCGGGGCTAGATGACATTAATAACGGCATGGCCTCAAACAAAATGTAGTCAAGAGGCTATCATATTTGACTTATGCTATAGGCTATTATCTCATGAATTTTTAGAGTAACCCTACAAAATCATTCTCCTTTACCCTCTTGCTATTTTCGAAAACCACACTTGTACTGATCCATATAAGCATCAATCTCTAAAGGCAATCTTTAATCTACCTTTCTTGTTACTAGCTACCCAGTGATGTCTGATACACATTTGTTTAAGAAGGTTCATTAATTTTAGCCACAAAATGAATCTGAAATGATAATGAATGCAACGTACATGGACTTGTGATAAAAACATTTTTGTTTTATTACACTGGTATATTTGTGTTTCTAATACTCATTTGGTTGCCAGTGTTTTTATTTTTGCTACGGTAATCATTCCTGTTTTTAGGGTGTTTCAATGTGTTAAATTTTAAGACAGCATTGTACATGTACAACTATTCCTGTCATTTGTCCCTATAATTTTGTCAGTTTGAAATAAAATTTTTATGTAATATATATATTTCTTTGCATTTTTGATGATTCCTTGACTGGAACATATGCACACTGGATCTTTGTCCACTTTCAAAATGTGTTCAATGTTTCATGTAGACCAAGAAAGTATCACTTTCAATAACCCTGTCATGTGTGAGTTGCATGTAGTCATGTAAGTCATTTACACTGCAATTGATTTTTTTTTTTTTTTTTGCATTGTTTACAACTACTGATAATCTCTGACATTCTTTTGTTTGCCAAACCATGAACAATGATTATTAGCACTTTAAAACAACTCATGTGCACAGGGTCTCATGTAAAACAGCTTAATGAGCTAGCAGCAACAATTACCAGCTGCTCTGTAATCTCCTCATCAGACAATCCATTTCAACTCATTGAATTAATTAAATTAATTGTGCTGTTTTCTCTTGATTAGCATTTGTACCCATTCCCTGTAATAAGAGTGAAGTAGTAGGGGTCAGAATACTACCTTTTAGTGAATCTACCATAGACATAGGACAGGTGGTGACTGGCATAATCTGTGTATGGTATTGCTGATAAAGACACAGAGAGAGAGAGAGAGAGAGAGAGAGAGAGAGAGAGAGAGAGAAAGAGGGGGGGTGTCTGTGTCTGACTGCACCTCCAGGAGCTATTCACATGTGCAAAATGCCAAGAGACAAATTGACAGAGGAAGTCACGCATTGCAGAAGTCCTTGGGGAAAGCTGATGGCTGAATAAATTGTTTCGGCTTTACTGGAGTCTGACATTTCTTACACGTCTCGGGAGTCACTCGTCTCCACTGAGGCCCTGCTTTCTGCTAGCAGGGACAAAAGGCATTATTGGGCCTGTCAAGAAACACAGATTCAGAAGAGTGATATGACCTATAACATTAAAAGCACTTAGAGAAATAAAAGAACAGTACTATTTTGTGTGGGTGTGTGTAATTGTGAAGCCTGACCAGTCCATTGTGGGGTCGTTTTGCTAACACAATAAAAAATAAAGAGCTTAAATATACATCAAATTTCCTTATTTTTGTGGTGATAATGTAATATGTGATATGGCTTATTTACTATTTCTTTGTGCGTTTTCCATTGTAAAATAAAGAACTAATCTAAACAGGAGTCAACAGAGCTTAGGGTTATAGTTCAGAGTGATGACAGAAAAAGTGACTGCATCATCATTACAGGGAACAACAATGCCATTATTTAGTCCAACATTGAGGGAATGCGTGAATGAACATTGTTCCTTTGTTTCGTTGGGCTAATTAGCATATCTTGGCTGCAACAAAATATATATTTTTTTAAATTGCCATTGTTGATGAAAATAAATGAGCATTTAAGACACACTAAAACCTCATGAAGTGACACCTGATATGATCGTGAAATGGAAGTATTTCTGTTCATCATACTGCGTTTTTGATATGATTTCATACCAACATAGCACCAGGAAGCCAGACTCATTCCAACAAACCCCCACAAACATTTTTTAAATTGGCCTGCAGTACACTTCTACCCAACATTTTCAGACTAGAGCTATACTAAATTCCGCTAGTCACATTGTGTCTGACAACCCATCCAACATTTCCACATTGCACACATTCCATCCACACCCCTGGTGTGCTTAAAAGAGAAATCCACTCTAAATTATGTGCATATTAATCTTTATAATTATCACATGCCCTGTATTGGTATCCAGAATATATTTTGTAAAGAAATTCTAAGTTTACTTTATTAGTATAATCTTTTTTTTTCTCTGACTTGTTGTATTGACTTTGGTTAAGCATCTATACACTCTGCTCAAACTGATAACATTTCAAAACTCTCACGCTAATAACAGTAACATAATTATGCTTCTCATCTTGTAGATCATGAACATGGTGAGACAAGTCTCTACCATAACTCTGCACAACTGCATCATATAACTGCATTGCATTCTGAAAAATAAAGTCCAACGTGTACTGTCTCCACTGTGTCTAATGTATGTTGGAACAGTGTCCATGAAACACAACAGTGTCTGTGAAACTTGAGGTATGGGGACGGTCAACATTGTGCCAGTAATTGTAGTATAGTTCACTCAAAAAAGAGACAGTGGGACAATGAAAAAAACACAAATTTGCATTTATTCTATTACCCATAAGTATCATTATCATACAAATACTTCGTGGACTGATGACCAATAATAGGCTGGTGTTAACCGGCCTTTGACACAAAATGTTGAAGCATATCACCTAGCGTAGCAACGTACACAAAAATGTTGAAAACAAAAAGAACATACACAAGAGAGCTTGGAGACTGAGGACATGTAGTATGTTCTTAGCGAAGGTAAGCCTTTATGATTTTCAATTTACTACTACAGTACAGAAAAAAAATTGGCACCTCAATATTCTGGTGCCAAACGTTCTGGTCTTTACATTGGAAAAAATGCCTTTATTCTTCAGTTCCTTATTCAGTCTCTCTCCAGCTTGTGGGGACTGGTTGGCTTCTTGTCATATTGCAGTGCTGGGTGTGTCTAGTCTGCTTTCTTGTGCTTGTATGTGTATGTGTGTGTCCACACATGCTGACCAGAGTGCTTGGTCTCCTCCAGTCCAATTGCATACTTGCATCTTTTTTTGCTCCGGCATCTTCATGCATTGATCAAAGTCTGGGGACTGCTTCATAAATCCAACTATGCTGACACAAAAGCAAAGTGCACTCGGTTACCACTTTACAAATACAGCTTTGTAATCTATGGACTGAATATTTAAGGCACTAAGGACTGCACAAGTAAACCTTACACACATGCGTGTATGTGTGTATGTGCATGTGTTTGTATGTGTGTTTGCAAAGGGTGTAGATGGAGACCAGCCCTTTACTATTACCTTTGGAATTTGCAGGATTACTCATAAGTGAGGTTTGTGTGTTGACACTCTGCTAGCTAGCTGCTCTTAGCCAACGCCTAGTCCCCTGAAGCACATCATCACTCTTTCTGCCCACTCTGTGGTGAGTTTGCCAGAGTGCTGCCGCTCTCACCACTGTACAGAGTGCTAAGTCCAGCCAGATAGTCACCTTCTGCTGATTTGGGAACTAGAGTACTCCTTTGAAGGGAGCAAGGCTCAGCCTTCTCTCAGAAAGCAGACCTCCATGACTCTGCTTTACTTTTGAGAAGTGAAGCTGAATCTTCACTTTGAAATGGCTGATCTAGTGATTTCCAGATTTTGTGTGTTTTAAGGCCTCTGTCCTGACCTTATAGCACTTTTCCACAAGGCACTGTAGTACTGTATGATTACAAACCCCACATTTTTGTAATATTTCTATTGTTATGTGACAGTACTGTAGGTATGAAACTGAGCTAAATTTAGTAACTTTCTTGCCAGACTACTGAACAGAGACATACAGATGGAGCTATAATCAGTGCAGACCAATAATTAGTCAAACACAACTGCCACCAAACCATCATTCGATTCAGACAGCAGCCATTTCAAAAGAACACAAGTTAGCTAGGCCATACAGCAGTGCAGTCTTCATTAGTAGTTCATTTATTCATTCTTCAGTAATCTCTGTATGATGGCCACTGTCGATCATGGTGGTTCTGGAGCCTGGCACTGGGAACAGTAGGCATGAGGTCTGAATACTTGCTATATTGCAGTGGTCACCAACCATGTTCCTGGACATCTACCTTCCTACAGGTTTCATCTCCAACCAAAATCTAACACGCCTGTTTTAGTTGATCAAGAACTTCTTAAGGCAATGATTAGATGGTCAGGAGGCACAATTATGTTTGGAGCTAAAGTTTTCAAGAAGGTAGATCTCCAAGATCAGGGTTGGTGACCACTGCCATATAGGATGCTAGTCCATTCCAGGGAACAATGCACACACTCATTCACAACTAGGGATAATTTAGCATAGCCAATCCACTCACTGGCACATTTTTGGGATATGGGAAGAAACTGGAGAACCTGGATCAAACCCACATGGATACAGGGAGAAATGAATGGTGTCATTTCATTCAGCAAAAACACAATTATTAATCTAAAAGCGTTTTGGGCCATTCAGGAATTTTGCAACTTAAAAAAAAAATCATACTTATGGAAAATGCTATAAATGTGACTGAGATGTGAATACATTCCAACCAGCAGATCACTAAACTTATATCTTTTACCACTAACAAACACAAATGTGGAATCAATTGTAGGTTCTCTATAGCATTTCATTGCATGTATAAAATC
Organism: Ictalurus furcatus; assembly: GCF_023375685.1. NCBI lineage: Eukaryota > Metazoa > Chordata > Actinopteri > Siluriformes > Ictaluridae > Ictalurus > Ictalurus furcatus. The sequence goes on from NC_071273.1 coordinate 12,804,285, forward strand.
ACAATTTATTTTCCCTGGTGATGTGAAGTGCAATATTTTCCATTCCAGAAGGGCTAATTCATCCCAATACAGCCTCTATTATGACTTTGCATAGTTTTGCATCCTGGTGTGAGTGTTAGTGTTTGGGTGTCTGTGATTGTGTTGCCAGGCTGTGATGCTATGAACTCATTCCCCTCTCCTCTTTCTTGTTCTGTCTTTCTCCCTCTCTCTCCCTACTTCCTTTCTTCATCCATCTTGTCTTCACCTCAAGTCCTCTTCTCTTCCTCTCCTACACAACACAATGACCTCATGCAGGAAACTCAGTTTTCTTCTGTATGAGAGAGGGTTCTTTGTCTTTGGAACAGAGCAGCTCTTCACAGCCTGGAAGCTCACCTCACCCACTAGCCCAGTGTCAAAAAGAGAGAGAGAGAGAAAAAAAGAGGCAAATTACAGCAGCATAGTGCAGATTGTGTTGAAAATATGCCGTAATTTTACGTAGATTGTAACTGGGTTTCTCTCGAGGCAGGACTATGACATCACTGAGTTTGCAAAGCTGTTTCACATTAATTTTCTGGTCATGGTGTTTCTTACAAAAACAGAAGCCCAGTTGGCCAGTGCCAGGCCTAAAAGTCATCTGTCTGGTGCCTAGATGTCTACTGCGTGGCGTGAAAGAAACAAGACGCAATTCTCAGCCGTCAGGTCTTGTCTGGATTGAGAAATAAGGCCCCTCATCCATCACACACATACACACACACACTGCCATGGGGCCTTCGGACAGGACCAGGGTTGTTCAGGCCACAGTAAATGCCCTGTTTTTCCTTTTTTTTAACTCCTCTACTTTCACTTCACAGTAGCCCTATTTATAGAGCCACATCTGAACTAATAGAGAATGTGAAGTAGAAGACCAAACGTTTCACTGTACCTGCTAGGGTGGCCTTACTTGCCTGATGTCTCTCAGACCGTCCCAGCTTGTGCTAGACTTTTGCTTCTGACTTTAACACTCTCTAACCTGCAGATACCTGGAAGAGAAGAAATGTGATTTTCCTTTCCTTTACATATGCAGCTGGTTAGCATGGGAATGGACACAGGTGGCCCACACATTTGTGTTATAGGTTGTGTAGTGTGATCATATGTACAAATAGAGAGCCCACTTGAGCACAAATTGGACAAGATGAGATAAGGAGAGCACAAATGAGGCCCAACTATACAAATCTGATGTTTTTGCAGTCTAACATGACAGTCATGGGTAGTATGAATGGCAGACCAGGTTTAATGTTTGCCTTTTTAGTTTTTCATTGGTATTATAATATTAATGTAGCTACAAAGTAAGGAAAATCATTCCCATCAGTACAAGGCAACACTGAAATCCAAATATGTTTACGTTATGGCATAAAAGACCTAGGAAGGGACGAGAATGGCACCAAACAACACTGGTTGTCCAAGATGGCCACCACCATAATATTGCAGTGTTTAACTACACAGTACAATTTCAATCATTTTCATAGAAGATTATGGTCTCTGTGCTATACTGTGCCCTAACCCGTGTTGGCAATAACATGTAACATTACTTAAGAACTGAATGCATTCTGAGGCAGATATTTACAGTGAGTGAGTATATGGAAATGTCTTTGGGTGAACTGAATTCCATAGCTCCAGTGCAAAATTAAGGAATTGTATGTTGGACATAGCAACACTCTGGCATAGAGCAGTCCATACAGGATTTCTCAGAGTTTTTTGTGATTGTTGCGTCCAAAAATGCTTGATTTTGCTGCAGCTTTTTTCAAAACTTGCGGGGATTTCTGTGCTTTTCTGTGGAAAACTACTTGAATTGGTGAAATTGCAATTACACAAAATTGTTTCATTCACAGTGAAGTTTGTTCGTAAATTAGCACTTTTAGCTGTACTCATGTTCAACACATGTGAATCAAAGAACGCTTTGGCTGAATGAACCTCACAGCTCAATGGTCCCCAGTTCGAACCTGAATTTGGCATGTTCTCCCCATGTCTGTGTGGGTTTCTTCTGGGTTCTCCGGTTTCCTCCCACCTCCCAAACACATGCCAGCAGCTGGATTGGTGACACCTAAATGAAGTGTGAATAAATGTGTGAATGGTGAATGTGTGTGTGCTTTTTGCTCTGCAATAAACTGGCAGCCCATCCAGGGTGTATTCCCACATCTCAAGCGGTCTTCTCAGGACAGGCTTAGGAACCACCATCACCCAGACAGGAGAAAGTGGTTACTGAAGATGAATAAATGTATGAAATGTCTGATAGCTATCATGTCTTTGCTGATCACCAACATTCAAGGTAAGAGAAAATTCTGTCTTTTTTTGTAACCCATTCCTGCAACCTTCTTGACCTTACCTAATGTAGTGCCCTCAAAATGTATTATCTGATATTATGCATTTTAGATATGACTAAGATGCTGATGGAGACATAGCTTTATATTTCCTGCTACATATTTTAAATGCATGTTGGGTATAACCAGAGCACCTGATCATAATTCTCAGTGTGAAACTTGCTTTCATCGCTACTGTATGGTATTTCATGACCTCCTTAAAAGTGGGACATGGTGTTTCTCACTCACACACACACACACACACACACACACACACACACACACACACAGTGCTAAGGAGCAACAGAAAATGGTTTTCTCCTGTGTTAGAGAGAGTCAATGACTCAGTGGTGTAGTACAGTAATGATGGTCAGGGTGACCGTAACTCCCTCCCATCTGGAGAGCGATTCTCTTTATGGAGCCTAAACCCTTCATCTGTGCCCAATTTCCTCCTCACACAACAGCTGGCCGGTGGCTTTTATGTGCAGCAGGCTTAAACTGAGGAATTTGGAGGACCCCGTCCTTCTCAAAGCCTATGGCTGTCTAATTACAGACATGGGAGGCTGTCGTACCTTAGGAGAAAATGTGTGCACCCTTTCTATTTGCAAGTTGCGGCGGCGAATATCTGCATTACACTCCTGCTTTTCCACCCTCAGATTCTGGAAAGCTAAAAACCCATCATTAGTATGTCAACGATATACATACACAAGCACATGCACACACACACATACAAACAAATGTACTATTCATCAAATACGTGCGTCTCCACACATGCAGACAAAGGAAAGAATAATAAACTGTTTGTGTGTGTGTAGAACTGAATAGAGCAGTTTTTATTTATGTACTTTCAGCTGAATTGCCTGTTAACCTTAGCAATCACTGGAAGCTTATGAAATTGTGCATGTCAAACCTGCTTAAACATGATTGATATGTGAAGATTTTCACTCACATTTTTTAAACTGTATGTATGCTGTTCCTCCTGTATGCTGGAAATGATTAGAATACGTTCATGTGCTGTATTTCCCAATTTTCTGATCACAACATAAGCAAAAACATGTCGGGGTACACATATTCTTAGTATTTTTGTGACCAGATGCTGGAGGTAATCTAGAGCAGAGTGGAGTAATTGTAAAAAAAAAAAAAAAAAAAGATTTGGTTTGAACAGATAGGTTATCAAGAGGAGTAGTTCGGTGTTCTGCTGCAATATTTAATTAAATGAGTTTTCTCACTGCCTTTTAAAGCTGAATGTGAGCTGGATGCGTGGCACAGTGATGTATTCATAGTGATAAACAATTACATTTCACTTATAGATTTTTACTCCATGTTTGAGTAGCATAAATCACCAGAGAGAGAGAGAGAGAGAGAGAGAGAGAGCAAGAGAGAGAGAGAGAGAGACATCTTTGTAACTACCTGTGAGTTCAGAATGATTATAAAGGAATAACAAAACATCCCTTCTTTCCTTACTGAGGTAGAGACAAACAGAAAATGGACAGACACAAGAAAGGAACAAGACCAAAAATGGTGAACTATGATGAAGTTTTATTTAGCAGAGAGACAGTGAGTATTATGTGAGCAGCTAGTGAGCATTTGAAGTGTACCTCATTGAATGAGACAGCTAAAGTGAAGAATGGCTCACAAGAGCTTTTTAAAACATTGATCTACTCTCAGAATCATTTTGGCTACATTTCCATTTTGAGTAGTACAGTTGCAAAATAGCTCATGTACTTTGCTTCACACTGTCATGTGAATGAACAGGCTGAAATTAACTTTAAAATCCTCTGAGCTGAGAATATTATAGTATGACTACACTGCAAAAAGCATTATCATAGCAATATCTTCTAATGAGGCAATACATCTAGAGGTTTTCTTTTTGTTCTTTGAATAAGATTAATGACCCAGTATATTTCAATCTAAATATACAGTGCATCCGGAAAGTACTCACAGCGCTTCACTTTTCCCACATTTTGTTATGTTACAGCCTTATTCCAATATGGATTAAATTCATTATTTTCCTCAAAATTCTACAAACAATACCCCATAATGACAACATGAAAGAAGTTTGTTTGAAATCTTTGCAAATTTATTAAAAATAAAAAACAAAAAAGCACATGTACATAAGTATTCACAGCCTTTGCCATGACACTCAAAATTGAGCTCAGGTGCATCCTGTTTCCACTGATCATCCTTGAGATGTTTCTACAACTTGATTGGAGTCCACCTGTGGAAAACTCAGTTGATTGGACATGATTTGGAAAGGCACACACCTGTCTATATAAGGTCCTACAGTTAACAATGCATGTCAGAGCACAAACCAAGCCATGAAGTCCAAGGAATTGTCTGCAGACCTCCGAGACAGGGTTGTATCGAGGCACAGATATGGGGAAGGGTACAGAAACATTTCTGCAGCATCGAAGGTCCCACTGAGCACAGTGGCCTCCATCATCCATAAATGGAAGAAGTTTGGAACCACCAGGACTCTTCCTAGACTCTTCCAAACTGAGCGATCGGGGAGAAGGGCCTTAGTCAGGGAGGTGACCAAAAACCCAATGGTCACTCTGACAGAGCTCCAGCGTGTCTCTGTTCCACTTTCTTACTGAAAAAATAAACGATCAACCAAAGAGCGGTAATTTCTGACAGCCCCAATTTAAGTGAAAAGTTATATTAATGAAAAATATATCATTTGCCATGTCTGCTGATGATCTCACTAACACTACTATAGTAACTGTTTCAAACTAGGAAGTGGAATTTTGATAATGAGTCTTTACTGTTCACAGCACAGTGAAATTCTTATTTGCATACCTTGGGGACAGCCAAGATACAGCACCCCTGGGGCAGAGTGGGTTAAGGGCCTTGTTCAAGGGCCCAACAGTGGCAAGCACCAGGGCACCAGGGCATAAGCACCAGGGCTTGAGGCCCCGACCTTCTGATCAGTAACCCAGAGACTTAACCACTACCCCACTGTGTTTCATTCCAATTACGCTGATGAGCGTAGTGATATAAATAGTGAAACATCCCAATGCGGTTATATTAAATCTAAGAATTCTTGGAATGCCCCCTCAACCAATCAAATTAGTTGCATAAATAATATTGATGAATTTCTCAGGGTTGTAATTTCAGAAAACAATTTTTTATATTTATTGCATAAATTTAGTTTGCATTTTTTCTGCCAAAGTGGGTTTTTTTTTCCCACAAATTGTTGTTGGACTGTTTTATGCTTTCTCCACATTTTCTTCCTACATAAACAGTATGTTCCATATAATCACAGGTTTGTTAGCTAAATAAGAAACATACGGTATCAGTCATAGAGTAATTTAACACCCTTTATAATCACCACATTTCAGGATTTTCATGTAAAAGCAGGACATTATGTGAGGGGGAAATTTTCCACAGCACTAATGTGTAAGTAATGATATAATATTGACTTCCAATTCCAAGCCACATTTTACAGTACAATATATTGCAATTCAGTAGGCTGCTTTTCTGCACTTTCATTTAAATTAGCTGGGTGACAATTAATATGTGAGCTCATCCATGGCATTACTAACACTGAAGGCAAACAACCAAGTGAATCAATGCATTTATTTAACTCAAGTAGTACACATGTGATAAAGTTTCAAAATATAGTTTAACTGAATTTGAAATAAACCTGCCCTATGGCAGAACTAGAGTCAGAGATGAGATGTTTATATAGATATCCTCATGGCCAGGTTCCTGTGCCCATTTGGGATCAGGGTCACCCAAAAGAGTTATATTATTGTGGTTTGTGTAGTCACATAACACTGGCAGACAAGAGAGATACTCTGCCATGTCAATACCATGAACCAGAGGAAGAAAACCCCTACAGCTTCCTGACCACAGAGATGGTGTGTTATCATACAGTAGGTACAATCTATGAGACAGACATTTCTCAAATTAAGTGGTTCAATCCAGTTTATGTTTCAAATAAAGACTAAAGACCCTTAATTTTTTGTCTTGTTTCAATATTTCTTTGTTTCCTACAACATAAAATCCAATGACTTACGTTATTTTCTTGTTCATCATTTGACAATTGATTGTTCACCTTTAGCCACACTTAATTTCTTCTCTAGCCTCATGTTCCTTTTTTGGAGATCAATTTGCTCCATCTGAAGATCACGTTTTTTTTTTTTTTTATTTGGCTCTTCAGATTTCAGTTTTTATCATTCATATGACAGACAGCAAGGCAGAGGTTAAATAATAATAAGTCTAATATGTTATTGTATATAAGGTGGACACTCTATATAATCTAATGCGAATAAAATACGGATTTAAAAATGTGCTATTATGTAAAAAAAATAATGTATAAGCATTGATATAGTGAAGATTTCTGTGAGGACACTTTCATGTAATGTCTATGGAAGGTTTCCTCAGTTGTCAACGCTTTGTAATGGTTAGTAAGTTTTCCACCAGAATTTTTCAGGACTGAGGAGTTTGCTATTTCTTAGCAACATGGTGAGCCAGTGGGGTTTTATGTATTATTAACTTCAAGAGAGAGAGAAAAAAACAGGCTATAAAACTGTTTATAGCTCCTATAGCATAAGTAATATTAAGAAATAACTTCTTTCACTGACATTCCATTACATTGAATGCAGCTATAAGCTATTTAAAAAATGCATTCATTAATAAATAAATAAAAAATGACTAGTTGGCATACAAAGGAATAACACCTTCTGGGCTGTGCTGTTATTATATATGGAAAAATTCCACTTCAGTGTGGGAACATTAACTCTGCTTTGCATCAGGCCATATCACATTACTGTGTCGTGGATTAGTTCCCTATAACAGCATAGCCTGTCAGGTATTACTCCTTACACAGTAGCTCCTCCTGTCCAAAGCAGCCTGCCTTCTGTAATGAAAATGCATAAAATTGAATTTAGGCTACTTAAAGCCAATTTGCCCAAATCAAGGCAAACATAATATGCAAATGTGGGAGGGTTCAGTATTGCTTGGATTTCAGAATGCAGATTTGTGCTTGCTTTGGCTTGTGCATCTGGATCTTGGGCCAAATCAGTTCAGTGGACCCAGCTTAAGTATTATGATACATCTGGCAAATGTTTTAGCTATCTGGATAGTGCACTATCACTTGAGTAAAGTTTCTTTAAGTGCACTATAGTTATAACTGTAGTAATGTAGTTAAACATTTTAAAATAGCACACTGCAGTGGCCTGTGCATGGTCTCTGCAGTGTCCTGCAGAAAAGTAATAAATATTCACTGCCACATAGCACAGTGTGTGTGTGTGTGTGTGTGTGTTTGGAGGTGGGTGGTGTCTGATACTGGTCAGTGCTAGCTGATATGCTACATTAATGGCATGAGCTATAGTGCACTCTAATATACAGGCAGCATTGCAGTGAATATGTGAGCAAGGCAATGTATGGTAGATATCAGTGCGCCTGCGTGCAGTGAAGAATTTGTGTGTGTATTTGAACGTGACTGCGTGTGTAGGCATTAAATGCTGCAGCATCACAGTGGCTGGGCGGGCCTTGGTGCTGAACAGCTGCCAGCACAACCCCGTTTCACCCAGCCTCGTGCTGCAGCAGAGCCCAGCACAGCAAGGCTTTATTAATGTAACATGATCCTGCTTCTCCTGCCTGCTCACCTCATCTCCTCATCTCTCTCTCTCTCTCTCTCTCTCTCTCTCTCTCTCTCACACACACACACACACACACACACACACACACACACTGGAAATTAATGCCTGTAGGGAATGAGGGGCACTTGCTGCCGCAGTGCACACAGCGTTGCTTTGACACATCTGGCCTGCCAGACAGTTTTAATCAGCCAGAGGGTGCCGGGTTCATTCCTGCACCACGCCTCTAATTTCTCCCGCCAAAACCTGAACACATCCTGTCTGCGCTGCATTCTCAAGTGGTTTTACACACTCTCTTGCAGAAACACTTTTAAATGTGTGAGAGTGGGTGTGTTTTCATAAACGTGAAGCATCTGCATAAGTGTATGTCTTAGCGTGTAACCAAAAAATGGTTGGGCAGTGATTGATAGGCTCATTTTCTTATCTGTTCCTCAATTGGCTGATTGGCTGGAGGTGATAAGATCTATAATAGTACATTTAAATTGTGTGGGGGGTTCGTTGTGCAGTCCTACGCAGAATGGATGTAAATGAGTGTGTTGAGTGAGGCACTCAGCTCCCTATGTTTCAGGTATCGGGCTTTGCTCTGCATATCACAAGGAACTCACTGACCTGAATAAGAAGCCGCACCCTCGCCAGACTGCTCTCTCTGGTCCCCTGCTGGTCCTCATGAGAACTGCGGCCTCCTTGAGGAACACAGACAGAGGCCCAGTGTGTGTATGGGTCCTCCCTGCTCCCAGAAAAACAAACAGTGTGCTTTTTCTCTACAGCCTCACTAACACAAAAAACAATTCTGATCTGTGAGAGATTCAAATCTATTGCTTTTTTTTTTTTTTCCACCGGTAGCCTCCTTCTCAAATGAACACAGCTCAGCCTGTTCTATTCATCCTCTGGACAGAGAATGAAGTCGTTTTGGACCATAAATGGCCCAGTCAGCATCGGTTAGCATGATGGCGTGCATTCCGATCGTTTGCAGTGGTAATTTGTCTTCAAACTGTAGGATGCTGGCCAGAGAAAGCTCATCATTTCTAATGGGCAGCTAATTTGTTATAGTGCATAGGGCTGACAGACATTAAATTATTGTAAAATTTTTCTGGCCCCTCAATGATTTCACAGCTGTTAAAGGATTATAAACAATGATCCTGGCTCATCTTTTGCCTTTTTTGTTTCTGCACATGGCTCTGGTGCCACTAATATAAAAGCAGCCACCCCCCTGTCGCCCCTGGATAAAGAATGAGACAGATGCTCATGAATGAACCTATGAGGGGAGAGAGGGAGAGTACATTACTGCAGTGCACTAATTAACTGGAGTTTTACTGCATTATTTCTGTACACTAAAGTCTAATATATATATATATATATATGTGTGTGTATATATATATATATATATATATATATATATATGTATGTGTATATATATATATATATATATATATATATATATATATATATACATATATATATATATACATATATATATATACATATATATATATACATATATATATATATATATATATATATATATATATATATATATATATATATATATATATATATATATATATATATATAATATTACGTCTTTTTAGGGGAGTTAATTTGCGTGAACAGGCTCCAAACTACAATACTCATGATCCAGAGCCAGCCAGTGACCTAAAAGACCGGTCACATAGTTTGGAGGGATTTAGACCTGAGTAATGGTGTTGGGTACACAAGCCATCCTAGACCCAATCTTGATCAGGCATTTTCATGCACGCCGCCCTGATCATTCAGCACTTCCTCCTAAATGTAACCCCTTTAAGTTATCTGAGCCTTTTTGGTGTTAGGGGCTCTTTATCTGATCTCTGCTGAAACCCTGAAATATAATTTCCATGAGCCCCATCCAATAAACTACAAGATACATCACATGACCTGTTCACAGTTATCTCCCCCCACCTCTCCATTTACAGTCAGTACACTTTAAATAACCTGGACATTCTTCTGTCTATGCAAAGTGTCATTCCTGCATTCAGTCAGTGACTTTACTAAATCTTCCTTTCATGGTCCTGATATCCAGTTTATTTAATTAACATTGACCAAATGTGTTTGCATCATAAACTCAAATATCAGGTTCCATTACACAAAACCTTATCCTAGTCAGGGTAATGGTGGATCTAGAGCCTATCCCATATAAACACTGGGCATGAGGTGGGAATACATCCTGGATGGTATGCCAGTCCATCACAGGACACCATAACACACACACATTCACACCTAGGGGCAATTTAGCATGGCCAATCCACCTACATGCATGTTTTTTGGAGGTGGGGGGAAACCAGAAAATGCAGCAGAAACTAAAATGGATATGTGGATAACATGACAGACAATAATAAAAATAAAATTTAAATCATTTTCAAAACAAGTTACTTGTGACTTTAAAGAAGGCAGTTCCAAAGAAGAGCAAATACAGACACTATTGTCCTTCTGCCAATATTTAAATTCTTATCTTCATATATTCATCTGCAGATTGCTTGTATGTTCCTGGCATAGTTTAATTCTTCCCCTCCCTTGGGCTTCTACTCTTATAACCTACTACTATTAATATCACACTTGTAGCAGCTGTGTGCTCGTAAAGCTCTGGAGATTCCCCACATAGGTGTGATCTTCGCTAATCTGCCATAATCAATGTGTTTGTATATGAATTGCATTACTATATGACATGATGAATATAATGAGCACCAGCACTTCAGATACCAATATACTCTACCAATACACTCTTGGGAACATTTCAGTACTGGATGAACCCCAAATCAATTAAATATATGAGGGGGCTTTTGATATCATCCTGTAACCCATAATTTGGTTGTTACTCACTTCCAAGACATTAAGAAGGCAGGGGTTCGGGAGTGGATTTTATAAACTTGTCTGTGTGGTTGTATGTGTGAGGGTGTGTGTAACCTGCAGATCCACTTTAGCCCACAGCCTTGTATGCAAAGCAGCAGTTCCTGTTTTATGTGCTCTGCTTCAGTAAGAATCAAATTGTTTCATAAACTCACGATGTAACCTTGTTAATGCTAGGGTTTTGGGTCCATGTGAGCTGGCAGGGGTACAGGGATTGGCTTTCACGAAACACACCCTCGCACATTTTCACACACACTATCCAAAAGACAGCATATTCAGACACTGGAATTGGGGTTGCCATGGCGACTGGCTCGCTCCACTGAGACGGCGTACTCACATAATCCCGAACATGGCATTGTTAAACTGGGAAACACCTGCCTGCACAACATTTACTCATATATTTATTTATCCCTACACAAGCCTCTGCACTGCAAAGGATTATGAAAACATCATCTTTTGAAACAGTGTATCTTCCTTAACCTTTTTGTTTTTCTGCTCTGCTTATTTTGTCTTCATTTCTTGTCAGTAATCTATCCATGTCTATTGCATTTGCCAAGAGGCTTGATATTATGATGATGCAGGGAAGAGAGTGACTCACATTTGCGGTAAGATGAGAGCTGGGTTTGTAGCACCAGCCTGCTGAAGCTGACATTATGGTCACTATATACTCGACCAAGCCAAAGAATCAGCACTAACCCAGATGGACTGATCTTCTGGAAAACGTTGAATGAAGTTGCAAGCAGTCGATTGCATAAAGGGTAGGACTTAATTTGGGGGATAAAAATTACAAAGATCATACAGATCACCATCCCTCTTTTCTGTCAACTTTGAATTAATACTATGTATTAATTATATGACACAGTATATCCATCCATCCATCCATTGTCCATACCGCTTATCCTAAACAAAGTCATGGGGAGCCTGGAACTTATCCCAGGGAACTTGGGGCACAAGGCGGGAGACAGCCTGAACAGGTTACCAATCCAACTGCTGGGCACAATCACACACACATTCACACACTACGGACAATTTGGAAATGCCAATCAGCGTACAAGGCATTTCTTTGGACTGGGAGGAAACTGGAATACCTGGTGGAATGCACGGGGAGAACATGCACAGGACGGAGGTGTGATTCAAGCCCCAATACCCGGAAGTGTGAGGCAAACATGCTAACCACTAAGCCTCTGTGCACCCCCATAACATAGTATATAATTATTATAATTAATATAAGTATAATTAATTGCATGTGCTTAAGTAAAAGATACAAGTGCTAATTGGTGTTGCATACAGTAGTTTCAGTCTTCACAAAAGAAAAGAAGGTGTGCAATTTCCTTTTTTTAAACAAAGAAAGAAAGAAAAAACAACTGTTTTAATCAGCCTTTATTATAAGATGACACATGTTTAAGGCTATTACACAATCCATACAGGATTTTGTGGAATTTTTTTCTGACTGTTTTTTTTTATTTAAAAAAATTTGATGCCAATTGTAGAGTTTTTTGTGCTTTTTTTTTGGAAACCTACATGGTGCATTGTGATGACACCACCCGACATGTCTTGGCCCAAATCTGCAGTCATTTTGAAAAGTTGCAAGCTCCTGTGAATATTGTGGAGTTTCCTTGATTTTGCATTAATTTCTGTGATCGCAAAATTACAAAATCCTGAAGGGACTGACTACATTAATAGGCTGACTAGCTTCCTAGTTGTTAAACAGTACCTAATATTGTACTAAACAGTATGTCAAAAAATATGCCACCTACCAATATTATTTTCTATAATGGTTTAATTCTAGAATCCACAAGGTTTCTTTGGTTTGTCCCTCTCAGCAAGCCCTTAAAGGTTCTATGTAGAATATACATATGTTGATTAGAACAAAAATAGTTTAGGACTCAAAACCTTTAATTATACAAAGGACTCTTGAAGAACTTTTTTTCCCCTAGAGTCTACTGCTGACATACTAATTAGTGCAGTAGTATGTGGTTTGGAATGTAGTCGCACCACTGTACAGTAAATATGGTCTGCTTGGAATTTAAATGATGAGCAGCAGAAGTTGAGTGATGAGAATTTGAAATATGTGTCCCCTTTTGACAGTGTGGTTCGCTTTCTTTGCTCACTTTCTCTTCTCCTGCAGTACTTTGCTAGGATGAACAGGAAGAGAATTCCTTCTTCTGCTGCCTCTCACAGCAATTCAGATGAGATGGCACTGGCAGATAATAACAAGGGCCATTTTATTTATTTATTTATTTATTTATTTATATTCTTTTTTTTGGGGGGGGGGGGGGGTCTGCAAAATCTACATCCAACAGAGAACCACAGAAGAACCCTTAATGTTCTATATCTTGTTGTGGGGATTATCTATACATCTGTATGATAAGACTATGACAAATGGCTGAAGTTCCTAGAATATGGCAGATAGTAGCGCAGTGGCCATGCTTACTGGAAGATGAACAACGTGTGGCCATAAGATGTTAATGAGTATTAGAATTGTGACCACTGACATTTGATGGTTTCCCCATGCCCATCATCTTCCTGTAAGTGTGGCCACTTCTCTCCCATCAGACTATTGCTGGAAGCTTTAGTTAATTTACTGGACTTCCAGGCTTGCTTGGGACTTTCACTGCCAGGTAGTGGCTGTGCGTTCAGCCTGATGCTACAAATCTCTCTCTGCTTTCATCTCGGAATCAGCACTGATCTCACCACAAAATCTGAGTCACTCTCTTTACTCTTTTCCCTGCCTCACCATCAATCAAAGAAGAGAAGCCGGTCATGACAGACATCTGTGGAGATGAGTTGGTCAGAGGGAACAGAGAGAAGAATTAAAAAGATGAGGTTAACAAGAGGTTTAGGGCACAAAAGGAAAAAAGTGATTAAGTGTGATATGAGGAGAGGAGAGTAAAAAGAAGAGGATGAAGAGGGGGATAAAAATAGAGAAACAGAACGAGACAGATCAAAAGAGATGGTGAGATTTTGTTGGATCAGAAATGCAGAGAAGATCCAGACAGCGCTTGTGCAATAACGAGGGAGGGGATTCCTAGGAAAGGAGTGGGAGAGCCTTGCTGCTGTGTGTGCTACACCCCCTCGATGTGTATGCATGCTTGAGAGAATGAGAAAGCTGAAGAGAGAGAGGAAAGATTTGACACACCCAGAATCCCCTGCAGAAATACTCTGTGCATGTTAAACAGAAGACACCACCTTTCAGTTCTCTCCCCCTTCTGTCTATTTTACTTACATCTGCTGAAGCAACACAGAAAGATGAAAAGGTTGAATATGAAGGCAAAAAATGGCAAGATGAGGGAGGGAAGAGAGCAATGGCGTGGATGGTTGGGAAAGGAGGGAGGTCTGCAATGCAACAACCTGAATAATTCATGCTCTGTCTAATAGTGTACTCTATTAACAGAGACAGAGAGAGAGAGATTTCAGTAGGCGTGTTTCAGTCACCTCTACAGTCACGTTCAGACTGTCTGCAGATTCACACAAAAATCATCCAGCTGTCTTATCCCAAAGACACACCTATTAACATGCAGCTTTAACCTCACGATTTCACCACTAACACATAGGAATTTCTCACAATGATGTAGATGATAACAGAAACTCTGAAAAAATGACACAAGACATATAGTACAGTATGTGTTTAAGCATATGCATAACAAAAGCCTGCAGTGTGCAAACCACAAAGCTTTTTTTGGTTCAGATATTTTTTTTCTAAAATTTCGCATTGACATGACCCCCAACCCACCCCCCTCAAAAAAAAAAAAAAAAAAAAAGAAGTAATGGTCAAATGGCAATTGCAAAACAATATTTAATATTGTATAAATATAAATATATAAATATATTAAATATAAACAAATGTAATATTTAATATTTAGTGCAAAACAATATTTAAAGGTGGGATCAGTGTTTTGTTTTGTTTTGTTTTTTTAAGAACACTCTTTACCATATAAGTCTAACAGCAGTCAATTGTAAATAAAAATATTTGCTCAGAGTAACTGAAACCAAAATTTAACTAATCAGAGCAAGGAGGCATTTGTAGTTGCCAGTCTGTCTTGTTGACTATCAAGTCAGACGCTCATTCAGACACTGTATGTATTCTTGTTCCTTACACACAGATCTGTTTTATTGTTTATATTATTTATATTGTATAGGTATTTATGGAAATAATTTTCTTTCTTTGATGTTACTCCTCCTACTTGTGCTGCTGTGTCAATTTGAATTTCCCCTATGGGGGACCAATAAAGGTACATCTTATCTTATCCCTCTCCCTTTCTTACAATGGTTCTAAAATGCAATTTACCTTTGTCCAGGTTCCTCAAGTTCTGCTGCATATCCACTGTCATCCTGATGGAAATGGTCAAAAACTAAACCATACCTTGAGCCCTTTTTTCCTTAAAAAGATGGAACACATTTTAATCCACACAAAAAAGGCAAACATTTAAACTGTCACCATCAATACACCTAATACCTCCTGTGAGATTTGGTGGTGGTGGTGGTGATGTGGGGGGGGGGGGGGGGGTTCAGGGTATTGTTGTTTCTGGCCACCTCCCAATTACATGACAGTCAGTGGATTGACTCTAAACTGCACCTAGGTACAGTAAGCGGGGGGGTTAATGAAGATAAATAAAGAACTACAGAGATTAATGAAGATAAATAAAGAACTACAATATATGTATTACTTATGTATGCATTACTATTGACTTTACTACTGAGACAGAGATCTCTCATTCTATCAGCCCCCTCCCATATTTACTGTATATATCTCTCTCTGAATCACCAGAGGTGTTCCCCTTAATGTGAGTGTGTTTTAAGTGATGCATCACACGAGTTGCAACATATGAAAACATACTCCCAGAGAAGCTTTTTTTTTCTAAACTCTTAATGATAGTATATTTCTAAGTTCTTAGTGATAGTATGTGTGTGAACAATAGAAAAAGGTTTTAACAGATGGAGAGAGAGAGAACGAGAGAGAGATCTTCCTTTCCCATTTCAAGCAGAATTGTATCTAGTTGAGTCACAAAGCTTTGTCACATTTCTATACCAACCATCCCAACCAAGAAATGAAATAGTCTCTTCCCCTGTCCCACTCTTTCTCACTTTGTACCGACAACACACACACACACACACACACACACGCACACACACACGCATACACACACACACACGCACACACACACGCATACACACACACACACACACACACACACGCACACACACACACACACACACACACACACACACACACACACACATTGAAACACAGCTGACCAAATAGGACACTGGAGAGATAACACTGTCCAATAACACCCCCTCGACTACCCTTGCTTCACAACCAACTTTTTATTTGACCCTCAAAACAACATGACTCATCATCACATCACATTACATATGATACATTCCCTTACATTCTGCAGGTGGTAATAGGCAAGACCCCTCTGTGACACACTCACATACATGTGTAGTTGGCGCCTAATGAGCACATCATGTGTGTGATGTTGAACTCTCTCTCTATTTCACTCCACCACATCTCTGTAAGAGTGACAATATAGAAAATAGCTTAAAAGAAGTAAGGTGTTTCATGCAATACATAATGCATGTGCCATTATAGACAAATAAACATATAGCTCAGATTCATTCAAATGGTAAATGGTCTGTGCTTATATAGCGCTTTTTTATCCTTTGCAGTTCTACAAAGCACTTTACACTGTTTCTCATTCACACACACACTCACCCACCAATGGTAGCAGAGCTGCCCTGCAAGGCGCTAACTTGCCATCCGGAGCGACTTGGTGTTCAGTATCTTGCCCAAGGACACTTCGGCATGTGGAGTCATGTGTGCCGGGTATCGGACCGCCAACCCTACGATTAGTGTACAACCTGCTCTACCACCTGAGCCACAGCTGCCAGAAAGCAGGGTTTCCTTTTCTATTTTTTGGCACAATGTTCATATTTGCATTATTATTTGC
This sequence comes from Ictalurus furcatus, assembly GCF_023375685.1. Classification (NCBI taxonomy): domain Eukaryota; kingdom Metazoa; phylum Chordata; class Actinopteri; order Siluriformes; family Ictaluridae; genus Ictalurus; species Ictalurus furcatus. The sequence goes on from NC_071273.1 coordinate 12,821,040, forward strand.
ATTATAAGCATTTCTGCTAGATTTTGTTGTTTGTTTGTTTGTATCAGCGAGGCAATTTTTTTTGTTGCGCTCCAGTGTCCAGGGTTCAGTCCTCAGCTGGCTGACGGAATAAAAATTGTTGAACCTGTATCCACTGTAGCATCAGATTCCTGTTTATGATGTCATTGTCCACTGTTATAGTCCATCCAGCTCAAGATTTAACATGTTGTGCATTCTGCTTTTCTGCTCACCGCAGTCGTAATGAGTCATTATTTGAGTTACCAAAGCCTTCCTGTCAGCTTAAGTACTTCTGTAATGTATGGTATTTCTCAGCAATATATTTATCAGTTCAATGTTTCCTGCTACATTTTGTAATGAAAGACAATGTGGATGAGTAGCAAAGAAAGCTCCCAAATTATTTCCCATTTTATGGCATTAAAACTAACTGGTGGCCTTTGCACTAAATTTGGGTTGCACCATGTTAACTTTTTTTAGTTGAAAAATAGTCACAAACACTCTGCCATTTGTAGTCATTCTCTTCAGTGCCTACAGTGTCATTTAGCTCTTGGCCTCCCAACCAAATCTCAGAGATCTCAGTTTAACCTGCAGGGCAGGAGCATCAACCCAAAGTGTCATATACAACAGCCTTTACTCCTCACTGCTTATTATTCTGGGTTTAATGGTCACTGGGGCTGCTTAGAGGGGACAGTTCTGATCCAAAACCATAATCAATTTCTTTAACCTACTCAGCTGTATTAGTTTGGTAATTGCAAAGCTCCACTCACATCCAGCAGAAGAAGGACTGGGGTTCATTACTTCACCTGACCTTTCCTTCTACTCATCAGTTGTGCTGTGTATCATAAATTCAGAAGAGGCAAGCTCAACTCATGTGTATATTTGATAGCAGAAACCTAAAAATATACATTTTGACCAAATTATGGAATACAAATATAGATGATTATTCATAAGGCTATAGGATGGTGAACGCAGCAGGTGGTCTGTTAGTCGGAAGCCTGATGTGTGACTAACAGCTTGTGGTATAGACTTCACATTCTTCTGAAAGCCAACAATAATCTGTCAGTCCATTTGAATGCTTATGTCTCACTGTCAGTATGGGAACAGTCGCTCATCTTTCTAATGTGCCAGTTGATATTGCTGCCAGGCCACAAACCCCCTGTATACTTCCATCAATTCAACTGTATCTGATTACTACTTTGAGAAGTGTAACAGATCTGTGAGGGGTTTTCCACAAATTCAAAAGCACCTTTAGCTGAACTATTTGTTTATTTGATCCTTCCATAATTACATATATGCAAATCAGAACATTTAAAAAGTCATGTCTATTATTCAGCATATACCACCTGATTGTATTAAAAATGTATATACATAAAGTTTATATACAGTCAGGTCCTAAGTATTTGGAATTTTGCCTCTGTACACTACCACAATGGATTTGAAATGAAGCAATCGAGATGTGAGTGAAGAATAGACTTTCAGCTTTAATCCAATATATTAACCATTTAGGAATTTCAGCCATTTTTTATAGAGTTCCTCCATTTTCACAGGCTCAAAAGTAATCGGACAATTCACTAACGCCATGGCCAAGTGTGGCTTGTCAAGATCACTCTATATATATATATATATATATATATATATACACACACACACACACACACAGTATCTCACAAAAGTGATTACACCCCTCACATTTTTTGTAAATATTTGATTATATCTTTTAATGTGACCACACTAAAGAAATGACAGTTTGCTACAATGTAAAGTAGTGAGTGTACAGCTTGTGTAACAGTGTAAATTTGCTGTCAACTCAAAATAACTCAACACACAGCCATTAATATCTAAACCGCTGGCAACAAAAGTGAGTACACAGCTAAGTGAAAATGTCCAAATTGGGCCCAAAGTGTCAATATTTTGTGTGGCCACCATTATTTTCCAGCACTGCCTTAACCCTCTTGGGCATGGAGTTCACCAGAGCTTCACAGGTTGCCACTAGAGTCCTCTTCCACTCCTCCATAATGACATCACGGAGCTGGTGGATGTTAGAGAACTTGTGCTCCTCCACCTTCCATTTAGGATGCCCCACAGATGCTCAATAGGGTTTAGTCCGTCACCTTCATCCTCAGCTTCTTTAGCAAGGCAGTGGTCGTCTTGGAGGTGTGTTTGGGGTCGTTATCATGCTGGAATACTGCCCTGCAGCCCAGTCTCTGAAGGGAGGGGATCATGTTCTGCTTCAGTATGTCACAGTACATGTTGGCATTCATGGTTCCCTCAATGAACTGTAGCTCCCCAGTGCCAGCAGCACTCATGCAGCCCCAGACCATGACACTCCCACCACCATGCTTGACTGTAGGCAAGACACACTTGTCTTTGTAGTCTTCACCTGGTTGCCGCCACACACGCTTGACACCACCTGAATCAAATAAGTTTATCTTGGTCTCATCAGACCACAGGACATGCTTCCTGTAATCCATGTCCTTAGTCTGCTTGTCTTCAGCAAACTGTTTGCAGGCTTTCTTGTGCATCATCTTTAGAAGAGGCTTCCTTCTGGGACGACAGCTATGCAGACCAATTTGATGCAGTGTGCGATGTATGGTCTAAGCACTGACAGGCTGACCCCCCACCCCTTCATCCTCTGCAGCAATGCTGGCAGCACTCATATGTCTATTTCCTAAAGACAATCTCTGGATATGACGCTGAGCACATGCACTCAACTTCTTTGGTTGACCATGGCGAGGCCTGTTCTGAGTGGAACCTGTCCTGTTAAACCGCTGTATGGTCTTGGCCACCGTGCTGCAGCTCAGTGTCAGGGTCTCGGCAATCTCCTTACAGCCTAGGCCATCTTTATGTAGAGCAACCATTTTTTTTTCAGTATGAGGGAGTGTGAGAGAAATGACACCAAATTTAACACACCTGCTCCCCATTCACCTCTGAGACCGTGTAACACTAACAAGTCACGTGTCACCGGGGAGGGAAAATGCTAATTGGGCCCAATTTGGACATTTTCACTTAGGGGTGTACTCACTTTTGTTGCCAGCGGTTTATATATTAATGACTGTGTGTTGAGTTATTTTGAGGGGACAGCAAATTTACACTGTTACACAAGCTGTACACTCACTACTTTGTAGCAAAGTGTCATTTCTTCAGTGTTGTTACACGAAAAGATATAATCAAATATTTACAAAAAAATGTGAGGGGTGTAATCATTTTTGTGAGATACTGTATATATAATTTTAAGTTTATAATCTAAGAGAAGGCTGAGATGGATGCAATTGAAGTTAAGCATTTTAATGAAAGGCAGGCAGACAAATCCAATTCGTGAAGCAAGATCAGAAAACAGACTTAATTCAGGTAAACATGAAAACCAGGAACCTAACAAAGCAAAACAAACAGAACTGCACTCACAGAAATATCAGGCTCAGTAATATCAAATGCACTAAACAAACTGAGCATTACTGCACATTAAGTGTAGTGTGAGAGTCTGTTTTATGTGCTGGGGTGATTGTGGACAGGTGAAAGTGTTCTCAAGTCTGGTGATTGGGAACATGTTAGCAGTAGTGAGTTCTGGAGGAGTGTAGTCCTGGGTGGCCATGTTTGTAGGCCAGGGTGTGTTCTGGGAAATTGAGTTTGCTGACTGAGTTGATCTGTCAAAACACTGTCACTGTCTGTGCCAGTTGTTCTGCACCACTTCTAATAAATATAACATAATATCAGTAGGGAAGATTTATTTATGGGATCACAGGATCTGGCCTTTAAAGTAACATTTCTGTGAAATCTACACATGAGGCTTGAATTATTTATTCAGGCATGCAGCAGAGCTCCTCGGCCGTGGTCATGGAAGCCACACATTTCAGCTGAGCTCTTGTTTCCATAGGCGCCAAGGTGTTTGTCTGGAGTAGCACCTTAAATTATCCCAACTGTTGTTCCTAGACCAACAGCCTTAGATGAAGAGCCCAGCTGATTGCTTGCTGCAGCGATATGGGAATAGATGTTTGCACTGGTTCAGCTTCACTGCTGTTGTGTGTGGTAATTGTGTCTCAGGAGGCAGAACTCTGGTGATTGTAATAATAAACACTTCAAATCCAGCTGTGAGCTCTGAAGTTTGAAATGATTTGATAAACATGACTACCATTAGACTTCACAGTGTGAGAGATATCATGTGATAGGATATGGTGGGGGGATGGCTGATATCAACAATGCACATCTGCCTCACTGTCATTTGTAGTCCAATATTGCTGAACTTTGTTGTCTACTACAATTCTGCCTCTCCATAATTCATTAATAAGTTTCCATAATTCTCATTCATAAGTCATTCCAGTTCAGCATTAGCCCAACACAACAATGATTGCACCTCTAAGACTAATAATAGGAATATAGGATGCTAAGAAGCTAAGAAGCTTCAATTCCTGTTAAGACCAAAGCTAAGAGTGGATCGCTCTTGTGTTGAATTGGGAAAGCCTGAGCTCTTTCAACACACTGGCCCCCAATGTCCCATCTTTTTTATTTAACTCCACCTGCAACTGAACAGCAGCAACTGAAACAGCAATGCAGAGAAAGAACAACTCTGAGCCACTGAAAGTGCTGCCAGGGTAAAATTTACTTATCTCATTCAGATCATCCCCAGTAGATGCTCCCCCTGCAACAAATACAATCATTCTGGATAGTGGAAAAATGAATTAACCTCTTGGACTGCAGACATACTAAATGCCTAACCATAAGAAACAAAATAAGATATTTAACATGACCTTGTACATTCCAGTAAATGTAATTGAAAAAAGAAAAAAAAATCACTATATCTGTCTCTATATCTGCCCAGAAATATAAGTAATCTCTGCCTGACCTGGCCTAATGACTGAGAAATGAAACAGAGGTATATGTGTGCCTGTTCACCTCAAATGACCCAGAAGATGGAGAGTTAGAAAGAGAAGGAGTATGTCTGGTTGAAGAAGAACTCAAGTGACTCCTTGCCTCAGCATGCAGTGTCTTGCACCAATTTCTCATCTTGTGTGACCCTTGAAACGTGGCTGTTGCCAAGGCAATGCGGTGCAGACATGGTTTATCAATCATGCTCTCTGTACACCTCTCTTACCATTTCCTCTCTCCCTCCCTCTCCTTCTGCTTTGCCCTGCCTCAGCACTGAACTCACTGCCCTCTTGCTGTCACATTCATTACTTACAATCCTCTGGGATTGATCATAATATTGATTCTGGCTATGCTGTACCCACCCAGTTTCTCCAGAGATGCTAGACTGGCGAGCTCATTGCTTTCTGACGTCCCTGTTTCCCTGTAAAATGGGAAATTGTTAGTCTAGTGCAGGAAGTGGTCATTGATCTCATGATGCGATCTGCATTATTTCAGCTTTCAGTACACGTCTCTGAGGCCAAGACAATGTGTGCTAGAGTATGTATCAAAGATAATCTCCTCAAAACTCATTAGCATAATCAATAATGGTTTAATTGTCTAAATAGTATGCGCAATTCAAGTCCCATTGCTAAGTGCTGTTGTAAATTCAGAAAATTTACTGTCTCTAGGCAATATGCATTATTAAACAAATGAGACCTTGTATGTCAGTATGTCTAAGTGCAATCTAAGTACAGTAACTCAGTGGGGCACTGGTAGCTCAGTGGTTAAGGCATTGGGTTACTGCTCAGAAGGTTGTGAGTTCAAACCCTGGCACTGCCAAGCACCCACTGTTGGGTCCCTGAGCAACGTCCTTAACCTTGATAAATGTTGCTCTGGGTAAGAATGTCTCCAGTAATGTAATGAATTAGCAATTAGTTTGTCTCTAGTTAGGTACTTAGTAGCTACCTGTTTGTTGAATATGTAAGATTAGAAGACTCTAAGCTTTTCTCTTACTACTAAAAGTGTTTCATTTTAGCCATGCTACTTGTATGTACTAATATCCTTAAAGTCGTCCTGTGGTTGCATTTATGCTGTTGATTGTCAGCAGAAAAAAGGAGCAGTAGGTAACAGGTACAACAGGTAACAGGTAATGAGTCTTATCTGAGTAAGCTGCCCATGACCAGAAAGAAATGCTTTGGTGCTGAAGCAAGCACAAAGCTGGGGAATATTTGTTTTTCTTTAGATAGTGACTGCTAAAGTGCACTTTTAATTAGCTCTGCAACTCAACATGCCTGCCTCTCATTTCCTCTGTTACCTAAGATCTGCCATTGGTAGCAAAACCTGGGATTGAATACACCAACATACCACAATGGAGTCTATTATCTTGTCTGACATGATCAAGTCCATCCCAGGCCTCCACCAAATGCAACATTAGGTCTTCTCTGGCATGGTGGTGTTTTAACAGTTCATTGCTCCACTCCTAGATTGAACAGCTGAATTGGTCCTGTGTCACTGAGGCTATCCAGCTGATGGAGGATCATCTTGCAGGGGGCAGATGACCATCCTCTTTCTCTCTCCCAGCCCCAACTAGCTCCTTTGTCCCTCTCTTCTCCCCTGCCCTTGAGGGAGCATTAACCCTGAAACCTGCACCCCAATCCCTGTCTGTTATTTCCCTTCACCTATTACACAGAGTGTATCACCCAAGCCCACACCTAAGCCTGGGCAGCTGTGCTGGCACTCTGGGGATCCAGGATCAGGATGCATTCTGGAATTGGAAACACCTGTGCAGATCACTGATGTGTGACCAGCTGGAATGTACACTCCTGGTGTGGTAAAAGCTCCATGCACCCACTTCCCCTGTTTAAAGTCCCTTTTGATTGAGTTGGCATGGACGTATGGATGTATAACAGAGGCACTCAGCTCTGAGGTTGTGCACTGGAAGATGAAGTACTTGTTTTATTCCTCACATCAAGTTCTAAATTACACTCCAATCGCAAGGAACTTTGAGGTCTTGTGACAAATCAGGGAAATTGACTACAAGACAAAATGAACAAATGGAGGCAATGGAAAAAAAATTACCACCTTAACCTCATAAAACCTTGTAGAAAGGTGTATAAGTCTCTGTTGCTCTGGAAATCGATACTCCAAAGAGGTAGGAGTTGAGAATGGTCCAACCCACTCTGGTTTGCCGTGGAGAGCAACTCCATATGAGCTGAAGACTACCAATTGGAAACAGAGTTTTCCAGTGGTAATTGAGGACTCCCACAGTGATTGGAGAAGCCCACTTGTACCTGATCACAGGGTAGATGGGTTATCCTAGTTCTGTATAACTTTTTAATGCTTATCCAACGTGACACATTGATGAACTTCTCAACTGGTTGGGTCAGGCTCCTTTTTATTCTACATTTAATATGACTAAGAGCTATTGGCAGATTCCCTTGACTTCAATATTTGGGGAAAAATGCTGTTTTGCAGTCTGTTCAGATTTCACCAATATGTCCCCCTTATATGGCCCTGGACTCACAGTGGCTTGTGTACATAATTCTCTGCCCTCACAGTACATACAGTGCATTCAGAAAGTATTCAGTCCCCTTCATTTTTTCCCACATTTTCTTATGTTACAACCTTATAATAAAATACTTTAAGTTATTTCTTTTTCACATCAATCTATACACCATACCATATAATGTGTCACATTAATAGAGGTGAAGTCTGATGCAAGTGCGGACCTTATTTTAAAGGTGAAAATAAGCAAAACCAAAGACTATGATACAAAACTAAATATTGAGGCACGGGAACAAGAAACACATTACCAGAGAAACAGAGTGTGATAGACAACAATGACCCACAAGCAACAAACACAAGTCAACATGTGCAGTGCAAAAAGTGACTTATATACAAGTGTTAATTAATGGATTATTCCAGCATATCCAAGACATAATGACAAAAGCAAAAACCAGATTTGTGATAACTTTGCAAATTTATTATACACATTGGCATACTGTAAGTATACAGTCTCTTTGTTGTGACACTAGAAATTTATCTCAGGTGCATCTCATTTCTCTGGATCATCTTTGAGATGTTTCTACACATTGATTTGGGTCCACCTGTAGCAAATTCAATGGACTGGGCATGATTTAAAGGCACATACATGTCTATATAAGGTCTAACAGCTGAAAATGCATATCTGAGCAAAGACCAAGGCTTGAGGTCAAAGGAACTGCCTGAGGAGCTCATAGACAGAAATGTGTTGAGGCATAAATCTGAGGAAGGCTACAAAAATTTCTGATGCACTGAAGGTTCCCAAGACCACAGTTGCCTCCATAATTCTTAAATGGTAGACGTTTGGATCAAAAAGGAAACTCTTCCTACAGCTAGCCACCTGGCTAAACTGAGCAATCAGGGGAGAAGGGCCTTGGTAAGAGAGGTGACTAAGAACACTGTAGTCACTCTAATTGAGCTCCAGAGATCATATATGGAGATAGTGGAAACTTCCAGAAGGTCAACCATCATTGCAATACTCCATCAAATTGGACTTTAGGGCAGAGTGGCCAGATGGAAGCCTCTCCACTTGGAATTTGCCAAAAAGCACCTAAGGGACTCTCGGACTGTAAGAAACAAGATTCTTGTGTCTTATGCAACAAAGATTGAACAGTTTGGCCTCAATTCCAAGTGTCATTTCTGGAGGAAACCAGGCACCACTCATAACCTGTGCAATACCATTCCAATGGTGAAGCATGGTGGTAGCATCATGCTGTGGGGGTGTTTTTTAGTGGCAAGGATTGGGGCACTGGTCAAGGTAGATGGAAAGCTGAATGCAGCAAAATACAGAGATATCCTTAATGAAAGCGTTTTCCAGAGCACTCAGAACCTCAGGCTGGGCTGAAGGTTCACCTTCCAACCATACAATGACCTTAAGCACACAGTCAAGACAACGCAAGAGTGGCCTTTGTCCATGAGTGGCCCAGCCGGAGCCCTGACTTGAACCCAATCGAACATATCTGAAGAGACCTGAAAATGGCTGCGCACTGCCTGTCTCCATCCAACTTGACATACCTTGAGACAATCTGCAGAGAAGAATGGCAGAAAATCCCCAAATCCTAGTGTGTATAGATTGTCACATCATACCCAAAAAGACTTGAGGCTGTAATCGCTGTCATTTATTCTTTTTAATAAATTTGCAAAGTTATCACAAATTTGGTTTTTGCTTTGTCATTATGTGCTATCGAGTGTAGAATGATGTTAAGAAAAACATTTAAAGCATTTTAGCAGAAGGGTGCAAGGGGTCTGAATACTTTCTGAATGCACTTTATACAGCACACATAGAGTTTGTGAGTTATCCTGCGATTCTACAAAGTATATTTTGGGGTATAACTTCCTACATATATTCAGTGGTATGTAAATAGTATATTTATAAAATGTAAACATTTTTGTCATCCTTTTGTCCTTTATATTGCAAGGTCTCAATAAGCCTGCTACATAGTAGATCTATCTCAAGTTTTACAGTCAGATTTTTAGATCTGTTAAAAGAATGCAGCAAAACTGCTGCAGTGACTATTTTGGAACTTTTATCAGTTTTTTTTTTCACTCAAATTCTTCTGAAAGGATTTATCCATAAACATGTTTTATAATGTTTATACAAAAAAAAAACCACTGACTCTGCTGTCAGTGTCATTTAGACCAAAATGATACATGAACTCCATGAACGTCCCTTCTATTTAAAGCATGACAAGCAGTTTTTTTCTATATTCAAGGTTAAATATACAATAAAATAATTTATTTTTAAGTATTTACAATGCCAGTAGCCAACTTCCAGAAATATGAACTAATATGGAAAAGTAAGCTATATGAACTGGGTATTTGCCTTCTGGTCCATATGTAGTGACAGCAGTGTCAGACAGGCAAGGTTTACTGTACCTACATACTTTGGAAAAATATGACATACTGGAAAAATCTGATTCATAGATCAATTTCACTGCATGCCAAAGCATATCAACATCTATGGCACTGGGTTAATTTATGTCATTTCTTAACATTAATGAAGCCATTGTAAAATATAGTACATCTCTCTCTATTTCTGCTCTCTTTTCTGTGCATGTTCACAAACACACACACACACACACACACACACACACACACACAAACACACATGCGAACAGAAGGCCCTCACACTCGCACATAAAGACACACAGTTTACAATGTTGTATGGAAAAAAGGCATGTTTCAATTAGCAGCTGAGTGTGTATGGAGGGGCATAAACAGTGGGGCTCTGGTTACAGGCAGGCCAGCCTAGCTCACTGAAAAGGCCCATAGATCTATCAGGTAGCCCATGGAGACAGGGAGTCTGCCACACTACCAGCGGCATGTGTTAAAGTGTGTGTGTCAATGCATATGGGTTGGTGCAAGTGGGGGGGGGCGGGGGGTGTTAACATTGCTGTGTGTTTGTGTGTTCGTGCACACTATGTGTATCTATGAGTTAAAAGTGTGGAAGAACCCCCTGTGCTCTCTGAGTCAGCACCACAGGTTTGTTGGAAAAATAAGTCAAAGAAGAAAAAACAAAGAAAAATTCCACTTTAGAAGCAGAAGTCCTCTGTGACCCCAAGACTCCCCTAAATCCCCCTCGTGTTGCCCCCTTACATTTCCAATCATGGAATCAGTGCACATAAATGGTCTGTGTATGTGCATTTATGTATGAAGAGCTATACAAGTATGTTGGATTATGAACGTGTGTGTGTGTTTGTGTTTGTGTGTGGGTGTTTGTGTGTGTGTGTGTGTGTGTGTGTGTGTGTGTGCGTGTTAGTGTGTGTGTGTGTGTGAGTAGGTGGTCTGAGAGAAAATCCAGAAGTTGGGGGAATGACAGTTCACCAAAGACTGGCAGATATACACAGCCATATGGATTAAATTAGGTTGATTATCCTAATGATTGAGTCTATATGGCATGCACTGGGGAGTGACAGAGAGCAGAGGACGATAAGGAAAGGAAGAATATAAAACTAGTCACTAGATCTCTATTATTTCCATGCCCTAGCCGTCATATCCTGAAGCCAAAGGATGTCAGGTTGTTTGGTTATTTTGGAGAGGGATGTGCATGCAATGAGTTCTGTATACACACAGTAGGGCTGTCAAATAACTTCATTATTTTAAGTTTTTTATATATGTATTTGAAAATATTTGAAGTATAGCTTCAAATATTTTCAGCTTTTAATTATTTTAGATAAGGATTAGGAATTGAGGGCGCATGGTGGCTTAGTGGTTAGCATGTTTGCCTCACACCTCCTGGGCCATGGGTTCGATTCCCACCGTGGCCCTGTGTGTGCGGAGTTTGCATGTTCTCCCTGTGCTGCGGGGGTTTCCTCCCCCAGTCCAAAGACCTGCATGGTAGGTTGATTGGCATGTCCAAGGTGTCCATAGTGTATGAATGGGTGTATGAGTGTGCCCTGCAATGGATTGGCACCCTGTCCAGGGTGTACCCCGCCTTGTGCCTGATGTTCCCTGGGATGGGCTCCAGGTTTCCCCTTGACCCTGAAAAGGATAAAGTGGTATAAAAAATGGATGGATGGAGGATTGGGATTCCTATTATTTATTTATTTATTGCCAGTAACAGTATTGGGATACTATATATAACAGAGTATATAACAGGATAGTATATAACAGAGGATTGGGATTGGGATTCCTATTATTTCCTATTGATTCCTATATGATTCCTATTATTTATTTATTTATTGCCAGTATTGCTAGTTAATCTTACATTTTCCATGTATAAATCTGCTATCTCCAATTTCTTATTTTTAAATTGTCTTTACATTTTTGTGAAACACAGTAGGCCAAAAGCAAAATGGCCTCCTATTCATTATCATTATTCTTTATATATATATATATATATATATATATATATATATATATATATATATATATATATAATGCCATTCTGAACACATGTTTTATTCCTCTTATTCCACAGAGATATGTAAATTATTACTATTTTAAATGTATTAATGAATAACATGTACCTTTTAAACATTTATCATTACTGTATATTCAATGTTGTGGAATGATCTCAAGGCAAGTTAGTTCCTGTTTTCACTTATATTATAGTACCTATAAACAATTGTTCTCTCACCAGCCTCTCTTTTTTTCTCTCTCTTGAAGTTAATAAAACCAAAAAGAGTGTCAAGAGAGCCCAGAAAGTGTAAATTCCTCTGTCCTGAAGACTCCTTGTGAATAACATAAAGTTATAGCTTTATCACTGACTGTTACCTTTGCTCTGACATGCCTAATGTAAATGTTAAATATGCACCTCCTTAAAGAAAGCTTCACCATATCAACAATTATACATTTTTCTTTGTTAAATAATAACATGTTTGTATTCGTTTGTTTGTTTGCTTGCTTGCTTGCTTGTTTATTCATTTATTATGCTTAGATCGTGTAGATTGTCTGCCATACAAGCCTCTTCAAGGAAATTGTTATTATGAAAAAATATGACATTACAAAACCACATTAACCTAACCGTTTGAATCAATAATTTGAATTATTGACAGAACAACTGTCAGAGCTGCTGTTATAAATAATTAATCAACAATGTCTAATTTGAGAATTCAGCAACATTGTCATATAAAATATAACATTGCAAAACCTATATGCACAGTACCGTGACATTTGAGACTCAGGTACAGAAAGTGAAAGACTCGAATAAGTATTGCTTCATTACAGTGATATTACAGTAATCAGTAATATTCTTTGATTATTTTTAATTGGATGCACAAATTGACATGCATTTATTCAGAACCATCTTCCTTTAGCAACAAGAGTCCTTTAACCACAAAGTCTAGAAAACACAATTTGTCGTACTACGGTTAAGCAACTAAAAGTAGAACATGCAACAAGAACATTCAAATAGATTTTTTACTTTTGGATATGTAAGTATTATGAAATTCAGTAAAATTCATTATGACAGTGCTAACACACATGTTCTCATATGTGCATGTGACAGTCAGACAGTTAAATCAACCATAAATGCTCTCTCTCTCTCTCTCTCTCTCTCTCTCTCTCTTTCTCTCTCTCTGTTTTACCCATGCCCCGATTGATTATCCAGGTCCTGTGATCAGCAGGCTGCACAAAGTTACAGCTTGAGTGTTTTGAAGAAGGGGGGGTTGGGGTTTGAAGATCACTGATCTACCATCAAAATGACAGGCGACACCCTGCACCTGTGTTTGGTGGGCTAATGTGTGCCTTGTGCTCTTTAGCCCCCCCCCAGGTTTTCACTAAGAGGGGGTACAGAATGATGTAGAGGATGATGGAGTAGCCCTCTGTGACTTCCCACTCCCTCCCGCCTATTTGCCACGCTAATTGCTCCTGCTCTATGATCTCCATCGGAGATTGGGGGAGGAGTACAGCACTACTGCTCGCCATCTGCTCTTCCTCCTGACCTGAAGCTCCAGCCCTCCTTAGGGAATTCTTGCTGCTTTTCCTCCCCCTGCTAAAGAAGGCTCTGGCCCGGGTGTATCGACTGGGCATGACACACACTCACCCTGTCTAGCACTGACACATGCACATACTTACACATTCACACATGCACAATAGGGCTGGTAACAAGTGTCTGCCTCCATTGTGTTCACTGCCATTGTTCTGCACTCAGAAGTGACAGTCATTAGTGTAGTCTGTAAATGACAGCACAATACAGAAGCTGTATTTTTATGAAACACGATGAGTGGCCTAGAGTAACTCTGACTTATACATAATGTCATTTGTTTTATGTCAAGCAAGAAAATTTGTCTTAATGTAATGACAATAGTGTTAACTTGTAGGGAGGAGCTTTGAGTAGTGTTAGTTGTTTTTTTATGGAAATCCAATTTCCTCCTCCAGTGAGCACAATTGTTTATCATATCTGTTAAGACTTCCCCAGTTGTTTTTACTACAGGGCCACAGAAAGTAACTGTTCCAATCACAATTCCACATGGACACAGTTTGGCAATGAACCATTCTCTACCTCCACAGATTAAAAAGCTGTGCTCAGACCAGCAGAACTGCTTGGATGGGATGGCTTAATGATGTAGATATTTTACATTTACTTTTGTGATATCCCACCCAATATATTTTTATTTCTTTTTTATAGTAAACCTTGGTAGCTCAAAACAGAGAAATGTTTTGGTCAGTGATGTTGAACACTTGTTATGTAAAAAAAATGTTTTTGCTGACTCATTGTATGGAAAAAGACAGTGGAACTATTCACACCATATTACACCACATTTTAGAAAAGAATTTCCTATTGCTTCTTTGAGTGGTTAACAGTTCTAGCTTTTTAAATGGGTTCTTTGGGCTCTTCTTATCAAAGAAAAACCTCATAGACATAGACAGGTCAGTATAGATCCCTTGCCTCTACCGCTGTGGTATCCTTTGAATCCAATTTTCACTTGTAAATTAAACCTGCATATAATCAATATGATTCACTTAAAATGCTTAACTAAACTATGTTGTATAAACAGTCTAATCTAGAAAAATATTGCAGGCAGTTACATTTTGCAGAGAATAATTGGCTAGCTAAATTAGCTAGCTAGATAACGCCACAGGTTTTCAACCCTGGTCCTGCAAAGAAAGAAAAAATCTCTAATATACCCACTTCAACTCAGCAAGGACTGTTAATTAGCTGAGTAGTTGGATCAGGTGTGTTGGGAGCAGGGAAAACACTAATATGAGAACAACAGTGGGTACTCTAGGACCAGGGTTGGGAACTGTAGAACTGTATAACTGTATCAGGTACTCTCCTCATTTTTAGAACAATAAAATAAAACCATTCTCACAGATATGTACACATGAAATGCCTGGCCACAGCATTTGCTCTAAATATAATTACAAGAAAACTGTATTTTCATTATGTCTGCATTTTATTAGAATATGTTTACATTACCTCCATAGACACTCATTCATTTTCAACCAAAGCGAGAGTATGGCTGCCAAGTAGCCTTGTGTTACTGTGTATAAAATGATAAGCACAACACTGAACAGAAATGCTAATCATTTGGCCCTACAGTAAAAAGAATATATATATTGATTTGGCTGCTTTAAACATATACAGCTTGTTCCTGTCTTTTTGTGGAAAGGGTTAAAGTTAGGGTTAGGGTTTAATATGTCAGCATTGTGCTAAAACAATACAGCTGTGTGACAGCTGAATGCACACACTCACACCACACACATGCATGTAAACAGAACCTCTCTCCACCGAAAATCACTGTACCACCTCTACAACAGTTCCTAGTGTCATTAAATGCCCTCACTGGCTCTTGGGAATTGTAGAATAATTACACTATGGATCCTCTGAGGTGATCACTGTGCAACCCTGGCTAAAGCCTCTTCGGGGAGACAGGTGTGCTCATTAAGACTCAAGGATCAACGACACAGTCACGCAAATATTGTATTGTATATAGTACTACACAAGAGAGTAAAGGTTTTAAAAATGTCTTTACATGAACACTGTCCATGCAGTATTTTATTGAAAGTCCTACTCCAGTACATATGCATCTATATATAAATGTGTGTGTGTGTGTGTGTGTGTGTGTGTGTACAGTCATGTGAAAAAATAAATACACCCCGTGGAAATTGTTGTTGTTTTTGTTGTTGTTTTATTACATGTTTGTACAAGCAAACATTTGATCCTCTTTGAAACAGTGCTTATTAAAAAAGTTGATACACACTATCAAATGACACATAAAATTCACATTTTGTAGTAATTTTCATAATTTAAATGAACAAAAAACAGATGAGTCACATGGAAAAAGTAAATACACCCCTACATTAATCACACCTTCAAATCCATAAAATTAGAATCAGGTGTTGAAGATTGGGTGCCAGTGATTAGAACCTGCTTAGTAAGTGCAGGTGTCTTATTTATACCCCCTCGTATCAAGTGTCTGGTGTTCCCTTTGTTATTGAGGTGTGTGGTGTCATCATGCCAAAATCTAAAGAGTTGTAAGACCTTCAGAGAAAAGGTTGTGGGGCCTATGAGTCTGGCAAGGTATTTAAAAAGAACTCCAAATTATTTGAAATGCATCATTCCACTGTAACGAAAATAATCTACAAATGGCGCAGATTTCAATCAACTGCCAATTAGTCCAGGACTGGCCGTCTGATGCAAAAAGAAATCTCCAAGAACCCCAAAATTTCATCACAGGATCTTGCAACTGTTGTCTTGCAACTTGTCAAAGTGCATGCTTCTACAATCAGAGAGAGATTGCACAAATTTAACCTGCATGGCGTGCCAGGAAAAAGACTTTGCAAAACTACAGTTTGCCAATGAGCATATAGGCAAAGACCAGGCCTTTTGGAATAATGTGCTCTGGACAGACGAATCAAAAATCGAGTTGTTTGGACACAGTAACAGCAGTGATTGGTACAGACCAAAGACAGCTTTTCAGAAGACACACCAAAGGTGAAGCATAGTGGTGGAAATGTTATGGTTTGGGGTTGCTTCGCTGCCTCAGGGACTGGACAGCTTGCATTCATTGATTCAACTATGAATTCTCCATCATATCAAAGAGTGATTGAAGATAATGTGAGGCCATCTGTCTGAAAGTTGAAGTTGATCCTAAGCACACTAGCAAATCCATCACGCAATGGCTCAAAAAGAAGAAATGGAGGGTTATGGAATGGTCTAGTCAAAGCCCAGATTTGGATCCCATTTAAATGTTGTGTGGGGATTTGAAACGGGCAGTACATGCAAGAAAACCCTCAAACTTTTATTAGTTTTATTATAGTTTTCTTAGTGAAGGTATTAGTGAGGCCAGTAAGGGGCACTCACCCTGTGGTCTGTGTGGGTCCTAAAGCCCCAGTATATGGACAGGGACACTATATTGTAAAAATAGCATCATCCTTCAGATGAGACGTTAAACCTATCCTGACTCTCTGTGGTCATTAACAATCCCAGGACACTTCTGGTAAAGAGTAGGGGTATAATTCTGGTGTCCTGATGAAATTCCCCCGCTGGCCCTTTTCTATCATGGCCCACTAATAATCTCCATCTCTGAATTGGCTACATCACTCTCTCTCTCCTCTCCACCAATAGCTGGTGTGTGGTGGGCGTTCTGGTGCACTATTGCTGCCATCGCATCATGCAGGTAGATGCTACACACTGGTGGTTGTTGAGGAGATTTCCCCATACAATGTAAAGCACTTTGAGTGTATAGAAAAGCACTATATAAATGTAAGGAATTATTATATTATTTATTAATATTGCATGGAAGAGTGGTCAAAAACTCCAGCAAGCCTGGTGGACAATTATGGGAAAAAAATGCCTAGAAGAATTTATTTCTGTTAAAGGGGGCAATACTAGTTTCTGAGGACAAGGGTGTATTTAATTTTTCCAGAGAAGAATATCACATCTATTGATATTTCTGTTGAATAAATGATTGAAAAAGCAAATTTTCCTTGTGGTATTGTTAAAGTATATCAACTTTATTAATAGGCACAGTTTCAAAGATGATCAAATGTTTGCTTGTCCAAATATGACAATTTCCATGTACTTATTGTTACACGTGACATTATATATATATATATATATATATATATATATATATATATATATATATATATATATATATATATATATATATATATACACACACACACACATACATATATATATATATATATGTCACGTTACAAAAGGTAGATACGGAAGCAAGTGCAGATCTTCAAACAGTTTAATAAACAAACAACAAAACAAAGACACTAAGACAACTAGGCAAAATACTATGGCTAAGGCTAAACATAAATTATGAAACAAAACATGGTAGAGGGACACAGGTCAAGATAGACAATATATAAGACGAGGAAGCAGTACAAACAGTGGCTATATATATATATATGTGCTCGTTAAACGTGATACAGGTGCAGGTGGTCATGTGACAATGATATAGTATGGTGTAGTGGCTGCTGGGAAATGAAGTTCAGAGTTATATTTATATATATATATATATATATATATATATATATATATATATATATATATATATATATATATATATAGTTCCGTTAAGGCCTTTGTGTTTAATTTTGAGTGTATCTGAATTAATAAATCTCCAAGTGGAACGATTGCATGCCGATTATGTGGCCCAAGTATGATTTGAGACACTCTTTCATGAATGAGACAATTTAGAGTAGTCGGTCCACCTACCAGCATGTTTTTGGGAGCTTGTTGAAAACTCAGAGGACGCCCACATGAGGAGAACATACAGTGGCTCAACTATATAGAAAACTATTAGGGTATGGCTGCATTTATTTATTTATTTATTTATTTTTGAAAAGGTTCATTTACTTATATAGCCAGATTTCTCCAAATGTGATTAAACTGCTTATACAGTGCCCTTCACTAATATTGGCATCCTTGGTAAATATGAGAAAAGAAGGTTAATTTTTTTTTTGTTAAATATAGTTTTGTTCTTTGTTAAATATAGCTGTGCAACAATTATTGGCACCCCTATGAGTTCATATGAGAAAAATATATTTGAAGTATATTCCCATTAAAAATTAAAACTTTCTTTAGTACACCTAGGTGACTACGAACAGGAAATTGTTCAGCCATGACTTCCTGTTTCACAGGGGTATAATAAGGGGTACAAATTCCCTTAGTCATTCATAACAATGGGTAAGACCACGGAATATAGCTGTGATGTGCGGCAAAAGATTGTTGAGCTTCACAAAATGGGAAGTGGCTATAAGAAAAATTTCCACTACAAGTGGCTATAAGAACAATTTCCACCATCAGGGCAATAATTAAGAAGTTCCAGCCAACTGGAAATGTTGGTTGGACGCGTGTCCAATTCAAGCTCTGTTCACACCTGAGGCCAATGACATGGCCTACCAAGTTCAGCTCATGCCTGAGGCTGACGGTGCTACCTCCCAAGCCTTGTTCCCCCCTCACAACCCCAGCGAGCCTGCCCCAGCCTCATGTCTGCTCCTCGGCTGCTCAGGAAACCAGCTATTCTATGGCCAATGCCTGCCTCAGGACCTGGGGGGCTGTGTGGACAGTTTGCCCAGAGGGCCAGGACCACCAGGGGGGAGTGTTTTTTGTCACAGATTTCTCTTGCATTGAGTGCCAGAGCATTCGGTGCGCATGAACTACCAGAAGCGCGACAACGACAGGGTTGTCATTGACTCTGCTTACAGTTACATGTGTGTTTTGTTTTGGTTTCTGTTCTGTCTCCACCCCTGTTATGTTATTGGTTCTTTCCTAATGTCTCAGCTGTTTTGTGTTATCTCTCTTTGATTACGTTTAATATTTAAACCCCTTGTGTGTCTTTGTTCAGTGTGAAGTATTGTGTGTTTTTGTATGTTTATTGCCAGACCTATACAGACCCTTTGATCCTGTTCCTTGTTCCATGGTTTTTATCCTGTTTTGTTCTCACATTTCTCGCTTCTCGTCTAAGCCTTATTTATGCCCGTTTGCCCATCGCCTGACTCCTCGCTTGTTTTTTGACTGCGTTGTTGCCTTCCGATTTGGAATTGTCTGCCTGTCTCTTTAATAAAAGCTTAAAGTGCACTTGCATCTGTCTGTTCCTCCATTACATGACAGTGTGTCTACATTGTCTCAACGCACTGTGAAAAGGATGGTTTGAGTGGCCAAAAAAATCTCCAAGGATCATAGCTGGAGAATTGCAAAAGTTAGTTGTGGCTGGAGGTCAGAAAGGTCTCCAAAAATACAGTCTAATGTCACTTACATCACTACAAGTTGTTTGGAAGGGTTTCAAGAAAAATGCCTCTACTTTCATCCAAAAACAAACTCAAGCATCTTCCGTTTGCCAGACACTACTGGAACTTCAAATGGGATCGGGTTCTATGGTCAGATTAAACCAAAATAGACCTTTTTGGCAATAAACACCAGAGGTGGTTTTGATGCTCACAGAGAGGTTGCCATATGGAAAAGTACCCCATGCCCATGGTTAAATATGGTGGTGGCTCTTTAATGTTTTGGGGCTGTTTTTCTGCCAGAGGACCTGGACATTTTGTTAGGATACATAACATCATGGCCTCAAAATGGGCCATGGTGATATCTTCCAGCAGGAAAATGATCCAAAACATACATCAAAATCAACACAGAAATGGTTTACTGACCACAAAATCAAGGTCCTGCCATGGACAACCCAGTCCCCTGACTTGAAACCCATAGAAAACCTGTGGAGTGAACTGAAAAGGAGAGTCCACCAGCGTGGACCTAGAAATGTGAAGGATTTGGAGAGATTCTGTATGGAGAAATGGTCTCAGATCCTCCAATGGTCTCAGTATTCTCCAATAGCTAGCCATGCTACTAATAGCCTAAGAGTCGTGTTTGCTTTGCCATTTCTGAAGGTTAGCGCTAATAGAAATATTAAGCGGTATCACATGATGCCATGAATTCAGTTTGAAAAAGGGATATGGTGGTTTTACAAAGATGATGATTTCATTTTACTTTATTTTTTCTTAACTTAAGATAACTTGAGATAACTGTCAGCACTGAAAAATAAAACACTACAATATTTGTTGACTGTGTTGTAGACTGTGTGTGCTATATATATAGCATCTGTCTCACACTCAAGGTCTCAATTTTATGAAGTAAAAAAAAAGCACTGTAAATGTGTTTGACTGGCGCCACAGTATAATTCCCCTCTCCGACATGGCAAGCGTTGTTTGAACCTACTGCCCCCTCAGCACACTAGCAAAGCACAAGCAGGAGATGGACCTGCCCATCTCTTCCCTGCTGTGTCTCCCTCTATGAGGCCATCTGATGGGCTCCAGGCACAGGTGGACCTGCTGTGCCATGGAATGCCATTGTTAGCAGTAGCTCAGAGGCCTCTGATACCATGCCAAGGGGGCAGGCTACTATTATTGCCACAGGTCTTTGTAACTGCGGGAGGCTCGGGTGAACCAAGCGCTGCTGGCATGCTGCTGAACTGTGAGCAGTTTCACAGGTTTGTACGTTATAAACTGGCAGTACTGGGGTCTGGTTCTAGCTTCTTGGTCAATGTCAAAACTCCACAGAGTAGACTTCTTTTATCTAGTGCTGTGCTACATAAAGCTGTTGTCTGTCAGTGAATGTATGAATAACTCTATATCACAGTGTCCTCATTCAACTCTTTTCTAGTCATTTGTGCTTTTGATGTATTCAGTTTTTTTTTATTTTCCTGTCTTTTGTTTGAATTAATTTTATCTCTGTACAGCACTTTGATCATCTATTATGTGATGTAAATGTGTTTTAGTTTTTTTAAAAATAGACTTTATTTGACTTTCAGACATGAAAGGCATTCTCACAGAACCTCACTGAACTCAGATCAGCATCCCTCCTTGATCACATTTAAACAGTAGCTCTTTTACAGATACCCACTTTTTCTTCACAAATTTGGTACAGTTTCCCCCTTGTCTGGCTGTCACATATATAACCATAATTTTGTCCACCAATGATGGTTGTTTAGCCTCTCCTTGAAGGTTTGTCCCTGCCTGTCTCTCTGTGCATCCCCAAGTTAGAGGTCAACTAGTGCGCTTCAGCAGATGGTCCTCCCCCAGCTGTGGCCCATTGGGAGGACGTGTGTGTGTGTCCATTGTGTTGTTCGCGTGGCTAACATAACAACAAACACAGCCACAGGGTCAGAAGGGGGTCGATGGGGTCAGAGATCTAGGTGGCCACAAAGACAGGCGCTCTGCTGAGCTTAGCATTTCCAGCCAACAGCCGTGAGCTGTTATTGGTCATGAGGTATGAACATGTGACCTGGCATTTAAAAGCCTATTCCTATGGTTTTAACAGACAAGCTACTGGATAAACTGTCTTTGATAAATAAAAGACACCCCCACACATACACACACACTTAAACAGTGAAGATCCAATCTCTGTGAATGCTGTAGTCATTTATGTGAGTAAGCAACAGAGAGGAAGAGGGAAAACGGGAGACCTCTTAATTCAGGGAGAGAGAATGGCAAGGAAAACAATTGCAGAATGTGTAAACAGCCAAGCCAACCTCACAGGGACACTCCAGGATAGCACATGAGATCATAGATTTTTCCATTTCATTTTGCTCAGCCTAGCTCTTGTTATCTTTTAAAGGATATGAGTGCCTGGTTTGTTGGGTTCAGAGAGCTTGGTTCCCCTGTAACCAGCTGCAGAAGGTAAATATATCTGATTGTACTTCCCCTCACTTGTAGCCAATATGTGCTGCCTTTCTAATTACAGAGGAAGAAGATAATTTTAAATATTCAAGGTTTCACTATGAATCAACACTTTTAAAGAGCATCTACTTTGATATTAGTTTTTCCATCTCCCTGTCTATCTTCCTGCTCTGTCTTTTTCTCATCTCATCTCTATCAGTCTCATTTCTGCTCTGGCATCCTCAACTTAGATGTCCCATTCCTTCCTGTTGACATCATGCCTGCATGCTCAGTGGTGGGTTTGTTTAAGGTGAAGCTCTCCTGCTGGCGTCATGCCTGTACAAGTGCCAGGCTTGAACAACAGGCCGCTGATATGAGCAAAATGCTGGAAAACACGGATTAGCTCTTTCGCTTGTAGAATCACTGGTCATGTTTGTGAATGTTTGCTCCATTATACAGCCTCACATCAGGATATCCATGGCTAAAATGATATATCAATGTGTTTCTTCAAGTTAAATGTTGTTGATGCACTTTTGATTATATTTCCTAGTGTCTTTAGGATGTTTTGGGCATTTCTGTGAGATATATATTTAGATGCCTGATGGTACTGTATGGCATTATATATTTTCCCCAGTACAGACTAAAGCTGAAGATATGGATGTATTTTTCAAAGCTTTGTTCAGAATTGTAGTTTTACAAGTACACCTCTTTTGAGTGTAAACATTGAATGGATAGCTTAGTGGAAGAACTCAGATCTTATCTAACATTGCCATCATCTGGTACAAACATGTCAGTGTTCATTATGTACTTGCAAAGCTTCTAGGGCAGAGGTGTTCAAAACTGTGGGGCACCACTGCTGAGATTGCAGGTGAAGGCTGAAATGGAAAATACCAAAAATAAATATTTTAATGATTATTGGATATCAGACCTGCCAACCTTAATGTATATATAGCAGCTATATGTATATATATATATATATATATATATATATATATATATATATATATATATATATATATATATATATATATGTAGATATAGCAGCTTCACCAACAGATCAGTCTTCAGTTTTCCCCTAATAAAATGGCAGATGAGCCAATCATCATAAGCATCTGGAATTGTCCGATAGTTGCATTTTGGCCGGTGCCCTCATCTCGACAAGATTTGCTAGCTTGAAAGATGCGCTGATGCAGCACAATCACTTCCTGTCAAGAAGAACGGAGAATATTTTGAATTCATTAACATGAAATAAATTCTATCACTGTGTTCACTGGATTGCCACCGGAAATTGGCAGCCTAAAATACACAAGCACTACCTTCAGGTTTCAACCAAAAAAGAGCTCAATCCTGAGCTCAGGTTACTGTTTGCGTGAAGTTATGCATGTTCTCCCTGTAACGTTAGTAAATTCTTCAGTAACCTTATCGCGAATGAAAGAGCAAAGAAGTATATTATTTTACAAAGGCATTTTTCTTACTAGTTTCCCTTTTAAAATAGCCACAAAAACAAATCCCTAGTGACAAAATCGTAGTATAGTATAGTATAGTACAGTATAGTATAGTACAGTATAGTACAGTATAGTATAGTATAGTGTTCACAGCATTCTGGTTATAAAATTTATCCATGCAAACCATGGGGATATGAGGAATAGCTATCTCGCAAGCACACAACAAGCACATTTAACTTCACAGAAACTGCTATTTTATTTATTTATTTATTTATTTTGAAAACATTTTTTAAAAAAAATGAACATGCATCTTAGACAACTCTTTTCAGTAGGGAACATTCATCTTTTGCACATTTTTTTCCTGAAAATGGAAAATTTTTAATAAAAATAAATGACTCTCACAGCAATATTGTCTCCTCAGTAATTTGAGGAGAAATGCACTGAGAGTTCCCACTAGCTGCTTTGATAGGTGCAACTACTACTACTGATGCTATCTAGTATTATAAGCCACAACCTGTAAATAACACATCTGAACACATCTGCTTTCACAAAATGAATGTGTGCTTATGAAAATGCTGTCCAACTTGAAAATAGACACACAGAAAAATTCAGCAAATTGGTGACTGTGCTCAGGAATGCAACATTTTCTCTCAGTGATTAAATTTAATCTTATATTAATCTTATCATAGCTGGTTACATTTGCATGAGATTCCTTAGGGATTGCTATGCTAAATTGCCACTAAGTGTGAATGAGTGTATGATTGTATATGACTGTATGTGCGCATGATGCCCTGCTATGGACTTTATTTTTATGTTGCCAGTTAATGTTATCCAATAAAAGCTTTGGGCAAATGGGATGAACACATGTTCTAAAAAAAATATGGGAAGTGGATGTCATGGGGAAAAAGTTTGAATACATCTGTTCTAGGGAAAGACAAACCTCCAAAAATAACTACAAGGATGGGTAAAGAAATGGACATCAACATTAACTTGCACACATTAATAATAAAGAGCTGGACTTGCTCTATGCAAGAGGGGAGAATAATTCCGGCTCAGCGCTTTATCTGCAAAAAGTTTGATCAGCACAACACCTTACACCTCTAAATAAAATGAATAGAAATGAATTGTTTAAAAAAAAAAAAAAAAAAAACTCATCACAATGAGTTTTAACTATGATTATTAGTTAATCACTTGCTGTATAACATGTTCATATAACAGATTCAGTCTTGTTTATCCCTGATGTCATTTCCTATCAGATCATTAGGGTTC
The DNA here is from genome assembly GCF_023375685.1 of Ictalurus furcatus. Taxonomy (NCBI): domain Eukaryota; kingdom Metazoa; phylum Chordata; class Actinopteri; order Siluriformes; family Ictaluridae; genus Ictalurus; species Ictalurus furcatus. Next base: position 12,845,693 of record NC_071273.1, read on the forward strand.
AGGCACACAAAGTCTCAAGGAATCTTTTTCATTAGGTCATTCCATCTCAAGTGGTCCAATACAGATTGCTTGACCATTATTTATTTTTAAATTTTTTTGAGTGATTATGCCAATACATAGAGGTAATCACGCAAAAAAAATAAATAAATAAATAAATAAATGGTCAAGCAACCGACTGTACAGTTTCACTCATTGTTACTTCATTTAATAACGTTTTCACACCTGAAGCCTGGTAACATGTTGGAACTCACATCAAATTGATTTTATTAATTTATTAATTTTTATTCATTTAGACACATAGCATAGCAGTTGCTGACTGGTTACAGATTGTTTCACAGGGCTGTGATGGTTCATGTGAAAGACAGAAATAGTTATTTGTTTCTGAACAGATAACACTTTTTACCCTCATCAAATGCTTACCAGTTGAATACAAAAAGATGAAAATCTTTTTTTTTTTTATGAATGCATATCAGTTTTCAACATGTACCATCATGTCTTTGGAAATTTGCCTTGGACAATGAAGAACATTTCAGTACCAGGGAAATTACATCTAACTTGCTTGGGAACAGGACTGTGTGTGTGAAGTCAAGTGTTACATCAACAACCTCAGGCTTAATATTGCTTGTTGCTACTACACTTTCTCCAGTTACTGTATCTACATACAGTGCTTAATATGCTTCTACTCAATATTATGCACATATGTGCATGATATGTCCAATACGTTTATGCTAATTTGCAGAGAAATCTTTCTCTGGTTTTTGACACTGAATCACTCAATCATCAGACTCAGGAAAGAGCTGTTACTGTTGTGCTAGAAGTGATTTGCAATACAATACAGTAGGATTTTATATGGCTTTATACATTTACATTTACAGCAATTAGCGGTCATCTGTATCCAGTGTGACTTGCAGAAGTGCTTTGAAGTCTCAAAAACATAACTTTGCTAGTTATAAAACTTATTTAAAACTACAAGTTATAGTACTGAGACAAATTATGTCTGTTGACGCAAGTGTGTGATAATTTAGACGTGCAGTTTGTGTGATGCTAAACCAGTAGTTATAGTAGTATAGTAAGCCTTCCCTGCTATTAGTAACATTAACCATATACTGTAGCTCCAGTGTAAACCAAAGAAAATAAACTTTGGACATCAACAACTACCGCAATGAAGAAATGCATAAATATAATTTTTGTAAGAACAATTTCTTTAAGAGCTTCAATAGTAAGTTTCTAGCACAGCATTTTGTAAGAGCTTTACCTTAAGCTGGTGCCTAACACAAGCTTACATACTTAGTAACTCTGCACTAAATTAAACAACACAGAGAACACAGTAATTCTAAAAGTATTAATAATCCTAGAAGCCATTTCAGTCAAATGTTACTCTTGAAGTACAGTAATGCACGATATAAATACAGTAATAGCACAATGTATTAAACGTGTCTGTAAATAGAGTGTATTAATAACTAACAAACAAATAAACTAACAGACCAACAATTACTCTTCGTAGTGTAATATAAAAGTTAACTATATGGCTTCCACCCTCATTATTTGGCTATATATATATATTGTCGCGACGGACCGACAGCCGGCGCGCATGGTAGGAAAGTCGCTCCTTCCCGATGGGGCAGAGCCACCGACACAACCCTGGCCGTCGATTGGGGAGTCGGTCGGGAGAATTCCACCACTCAGCAGATGGGGGAGGGGTATACCGCCCGTGCGATTTTGAGTAGTTGCTCGCATGACATGTGCGCAGGTTGGCATGGACCTCGTGGGGCCCCTTCCCAAGTCTGCCCGGGGCCACGAGTGCATCCTGGTCATTCTGGACTACGCCACCCGGTACCCCGAGGCGGTGCCGCTCCACAAAGCCACCTCCCGCAACATCGCCAGGGAGCTGGTACTCCTGTTCAGTCGTGTGATACCAAAGGACGTGCTGACCGACCAAGGTATGCCTTTTGTATCCAAACTAATGTCTGATCTGTGTCGACTGTTACAGGTGAAGCACCTTAAGACGTCTGTCTATCACCCACAAACTGACGGGCTGGTCGAGCAATTCAACCAGACGCTCAAACAGATGTTACGCCGGGTAGTAGACAAGGAAGGAAGGAATTGGGACCTCCTCCTTCCCTACATGCTCTTCGCCGTCGGGGAGTGCCCCCAGGCGTCTGTTGGCATAATACCAAAAAACCTAAATGCAAGATTTTGTGTGTATATGTATGGTGTTTTTGTGTCTTCAGAATTAGATCCGTAGCATGTAATCAAATTTCCACTTTATGCAAACCTGTCGGCTCCTCACGCTTTGAAGGAATCAAATGACTTCATTCATGTTTTTACATGTTGCCAGGGACATGACCGTATCACCATCACTTACTTAAAATACCACAAATAAGGAAATGGCCTACATTATTATTTCAGAGCTAAGAGGAAGCTTTTTTGTCCTGACTGCTACTTAAACATGAATACAGTCTCTCTTGGCTATGCCAGTAGAAACGTTGTCACATGGTAGCAACCAAACACTACAAAGACATACACACCCACACAAATACCACCAGGGATAGGACGTCATGACTGCATGATAAGTTGGATACTATGTAGTATTCACATTGTTTGTGCAATGGAATTTATTTACGTGTGGAATGATGCACACAAATAAATCAAACTCTAGTGAATTACCCTATAAGGTTGAAACTGAGATGAGTCATGGCAATAGCTACCAGCAGTAATTCCAGGTACCAAGCAAATTTTAAATTCTCTGTTTTTTGCATCACTGTACTTTCTTTTACAGAGCTTTGTAGTAAAAAGGGTTTTTTTCCTTTATTTTCTACTTCTGGGTTTTTTTTTCAATAACTTGTTATTTTTTGCTCAGCATATTAAACTGCTCCAAAACCTGTAGTTAGATGTCATCATTGTCAGCAATTATTTGAGCCTTTTTGACATCCAGCACCTGGAAGCATCACTAACATGCTTCCACTGGCTTTCACTAAGCAATGGCCTCCTTCCACTTCAGCTCCTACCTTCATCTTCTGTCCCAACAAGTATTCAGGAGAGCCACCTTAGTGCAAGCCCAGCAAACAGGGGACGTCTCCCGGACGTCGCAAACGTCCACTTAGGTCCGCATTTGGTCCGGTTTATAACATTCGCTGGCGGACGTTCCGAGGACATCAGAGTCATAACGTAAAGGATAACATTACTGAATGAGTTAATTTCAGCAAAAGTCCCCTAAGCTTCCTGAATGGCTGCTGGACATCCTGTGAACGTCCCCTTCAACATCTGTAGGACATCAAGGGGACCCTACACATGGACGTTCGGGGGACGTTCGTAGAGGCCATTTAGGGGACGTCCTAGGGTCCGTTTTTGTCAGCTGGGAGAGCTTCATGCTACAATGTGCAATAAAGTCACCCTGTCTGGTCTCAGGTTGTCCTATCTCATCCTACAATCATTTTATAGAGCTTTTCCAGTATGTTTTTTAGCATTCTCCAGAGAGTAAAGAAATCAAAGAGCAGCTCCTATCTGTTAACCAGTGTCAATGAACTGCCATGGACTATTTGCTAGAGTTCTGTACCCTTGCGGCAGAGACTGGCTGGAATGAGCTGGCACTTAATGTGGCATATCACACAGGCTTGAACCCAGAAGTGATAGCCTAATTTGCCTGCCACGATGATTCGGCAACTCTAGACTAGCTGATTGAGCTCTTAGATAATCCTGCATATTATGGGGCAGTGGTAGCTCAGTGGTTAAGGTGTTTGTCTACTGCTCAGAAGGTCATGAGTTCAAACCCCAGCACCACCAAACTACCACTGTTGGGCCCTTGAGCAAGGCCGTTAACCCTCAATTGCTCAGATGTATGAATGAGACAAATGTAAGTTGCTCTGGTTGAGTGTGTCTGCCAAATACCTTAAATGTAAAATATTAGATAATTTCTAGCGACCCAAAATAGAGTGGAATCCCCAGTCTCACAGCCCCAAACCCATGCAGGTGGGTTCACCAGCGTGAATGCTGTAGAACAGAACACATGTTATTACTGTGGCAACCCAAGTCACCAAATAGCACAGTGTCATCTCTGATCAACCTATACTGATCCACACCTTCCATCTGAGTGAGCAACCATCCAGACTCACTCCTCAAGGGTGAGTTTCTCTAAATTATTGACTTATCAGCCATTCACTCCATTTAAATCTATCAGGAGGTATTTCTATGCTTTCACCACTGAAGCGGCATCCCTGGAGCGGCAGGGATTTTCATCGGCAAAGCCCTCATAAAAGAGCTTAATCTCCCCTCTCAACCACTCCAGCATCCCCTCTATATTCAAACCCTGGGTGGCAGACCCAATGGAGATGGAACAATCACGCTGTGTTCTAAACCCCTCATGCTCCAATTCAGTGCCCTACTATCAGGAACATATCACCAAACCCAGTATACCAATATCCATTCCATCAAAATACTTAATGTTTAAAGAAGTGTTCAGTAAGACCAATGGCCTGCCACCTCAACATCCCTATGACTGTGCCATAGAGATCATGGCAGAGACCACACCTCCATGCAATCGCATCTATCCACTCTCCATCACAATGCTATGGTGAAGGCATATTGAGGAGGCACTTCAACAAGGGTAAATCCACCTCTCCTGCCTCTGCTGGCTTCTTTTTTTGTACAGATGAAAATGGGTGGACTCCAACCCTGTGTCAATTACAGAGGGCTCTACCAAAGCACAGTTAAATACATTTTGTTATCCGCTCCCCATGGTCCCATCTTCCTCAGAACAGTTTCTTCCAAGGAGGTGTTTGAACAGCTAAAAAAGGCTTTCACCACCATCACCCTCAGCCTAAAGGCCCCACTAAGCCATTCATCATTGAGGTGGACACTTCAGAGATAGGAGTGGGGGCCATATTATCACAGCATTTTGGAGAGAAACCCAAACACTACCCAGTGACCTTCTTTTCAAAGAACTCTTGCCGGCCAAACAGAATTGACATTGGCAACCACAAATTACTGGCAGTAATACTGACGTTGGAGGAGTGGCACCTCTGTTTGTAGGGGCGATGCACCCATTCATAATCTTTACTGATCACAAGAACTTAGAGTATAACATTTGCACCCAGCCACCTTGAGAGACAAACTAATCACCTGGGCCCACACAACACCAGCAACCGGCCAAAGAACACATCAACTCCTTCAGAACAAGTACTATTGGCCCAACATTCTCACAGATATACACTCACTGAGCACCTTATTAGGAACACCTATACACCTACTGATTCATGTAATTATCTAATCAGCCAATCATGTGGTAGCAGTGTAATGCGTAAAATCATGCAGATACAGGCCAGCAGATTTGGGTATTGTTCACACCATGGGGAAAATGTGATCTGTGATTTTAACCGTGGCATGATTGTTACTGGTTTGAGTATTTCTAGAACTGCTGGAGTATGTCTATCTCTTGGGATTTTCATGCACAACAGTCGCTAGAGTTTACTCAGAATGGTGCGATAAAGAAAAAACACCCAGCAGACAGAAACACTAGTAATGAGAGAGGTCAACAGAGAATGGCCAGTCTGGTTGAAGTTGACAGGAAAGCCACTATTACCCATATTCTGATGGTTACTTCCAGCATGATAATGCACCAGGTCACAAAGCAAAAGTCATCTCAAACTGGTTTCCTTAACATGAAATGAGTTCAGTGTTCTTCAGTGGTTGTTCCAGTCACCAGATCTGAATCCAGTAGAACACCTTTGAGATGTAGTATAACATGAGATTCACAGCATGAAAGTGCACCTGACAAAATATGCAGGAATTGCATGATGCAATCATGTCAACATGGACCCAAATCTTAAAGGAATTTTACCAATATATTGTGGAATCAATGACATGAAGATTTGAGGCTGTTTTGACAGTAAAGGGAGGCCCTACACAACATTAGTATACTGTTCCTAATAAAGTGTTTGGTGAGTTCATTTCCCATCCATGACCTTACCTAAAGGCACTGTTTGAGAGAGTTCGTTCTGAAAATGGTTCTTCGCAAAGGCAATGCCTTAGCTCTGAATTTGCTAGCAGTTTTATTTAAAATGCTCTTTTCAGAGTGCCATTTTCACTTCCGATAAATTAATATTTGTGCTTTAACTTTAGCAAAGACATTGACACTGAATTTTAGGGCACAGTTTGCACTTTTTTGTACTTTACATAAAACATGTTAAATGTTGAGAGTAGCTAAAAGGATAGTAGCAAAATAATATCATATCTAAAACCAAAAACAGTCATGTACTAAGCTGTCTAAATAATTTTAATGAATGTATGGGTAGTGTGATGAATGAAAAAAAGGTTAAACAATCAAATTGTAAGTGATCAGCAATGAGCCTGTATCAACTAAGCAAATTGGTTGGGCTATAATGAGCCAAGAGATTGTCATGTTAATGTTAATGCATAACAATTTAACAAGAGTAAAGTATTACAGTGGTGCCTGAAAGTTTGTGAAATGTAAAATTTTCTACATTTCTGCATAAATATGACATAAAACATCATCAGATGTTCACACAAGTCCAACAAGTAGACAAAGAGAACCAAATTAAACAAATGAGACAAAACTATTATACATGCTCACAATTATTGAGGAAAATGATCCAATATTACATATCTGTGAGTGGCAAAAGTATGTGAACATTTGCTTTCAGTATCTGGTGTGGCCCCTTTGTGTAATAATAACTGCAACTAAACATTTCTGGTAACTGTTGATCAGTCCTGTACATCAGCTTGGAGGAATTTTAGCCCATTCCTCAGTACAGAACAGCTGCAATTCTGGGATGTTGGTGGGTTTCCTCACATGAACTGCTTGCTTCAGGACCTTCCACAGCATTTGTATTGGATTAAGGTCAGGACTTTGACTTCACCATTCCAAAAACATTAACTTTATTCTTCTTTAACCATTCTTTGGTAGAATGACTTGTGTGCTTTGGGTCGTTGTCTTGCTGCATGACCCAAATTCAGTTCACAGACAGATTTCCTGATATTTTCCTTTAGAATTCGCTGGTAAAATTCAGAATTCATTGTTTCATCAATGATGGCAAGTTTCCTTGGCGCAGATGCAGCAAAACAGGCCCAACCCATGATACTAGCTCTACCATATTTCATAGTGTAGATGCTGTATCTCACAAAAGTGAGTACACCCCTCACATTTTTGTAAATATTTGATTATATCTTTTCATGTGACAACACTGAAGAAATGACACATGTAAAGTAGTGAGTGTACAGCTTGTGTTACAGTGTAAATTTGCTGTCCCTCAAAATAACTCAACACACAGCCATTAATGTCTAAACTGCTAATGTTTAATGTGGAATGGCAGATCAGGCTTGCTCGTCACACTGACTCCCCTCAATAATTGATCCAGGTTGTAGCTCTGCCCTGGACACCCAAACTCCTACATGAACAGTTCCACAAACTGAGTTACATTGTTGAGGGCACTTGACCCTGTACTGGCCAGATGCTCCACCCATTCATGGGCCGGGCCATAAAGCCGGGATACAATGAACCCAAGCCACTGCCTCTTGTCTGGCTTGGGGTTCGCCAGGCTCGAGAAGTACATTTGGCAGTGGAACATGAACTGCCTCGGGTAGTCACACAATCCATAATTCGTCTCTGGGAGGTCTGTGGCAGTCCACTGGAGAAACTGGACTGACATGAAGGGTGGCCAGACCTCTCCATGTACTCCTGCAGCTTCCATGTTGTGGCGAAGTATTCTGTCACGTAATAAACGTAATGGACGTTAGGATGGACGCAAGTGCAGATAAGAGCTTTTATTTAAATAGAGGCAAGAAGACAAATCCAAATCATCAGACAATAGCATGGACAAAAAACAGGCAGTGAGTCAGGTGATTGGCAAACAGTCATAAACGAGACAAAACCAGAATCAAGGACGAGAATGAGATCAAAACAATAACACATGAACCGATAACAAACGCTTGGTATACGGAAAACTCACATAATACATCGCAAAGTCCTAATTTTAGAACAGTCTCTTATATACTGTAGTGTGTGTGTGAGATTGGATGCAGGTGTGTGTGATTGGAATGAGTGTGTGTGTGTGTGTGTGTGTGAGAGAGAGAGAGAGAGAGAGAGAGAGAGAGGGTTCTGGGAATTGCAGTCCATGGCAACCATGTTTGTAGGCTGCCTTGCATTATGGGAAATGTAGTCACTGGTTTGCTGTGATTCGACACTTTAAAACATTATGATTTTCTCATTGATTGACCTGCTGAAAATAAATGATGCACATAAATAAATGATGATTCTGTTGGTTCTTGTTGATTTTAAGGTGGTTGTTAATGATATTTGGTGTTTGGCATGTAGGATGATAAAATTAATTGTCTGGCTTTATAATGGGATTCAGTAGTGGTTTACAGGAGTCTTGTGTGTGACAGTGGTAATAGGCTGTGCTTTAATTGTGATCTAGTGAACCTAATTTGTAATAATTTGTAATAATTACCTATTTTGTAATGTTTTCAGATGTGTTGATCCTACAGTGATACTGTCTAGAAAAAAAAAAAAAAAGAAAAAAAAACATCTATCATGTTATGGTGAAGAATTGTGTTTTTATTTTTTAAAGTGTTCCTTGAGGGTGGTTTGGATTGTTAAATAGTGGCCAAAAGTATGTGGACACCTGACTGTCACAGCCATATGTCGTTCTGGGGAAGGGGAATTAATCAATAAATCAAGCAAGGTTTTATTTAACAATAAATGTGTCATTTTTAACAGTGAAAATGTTAATTTTAAGTTTTTGCAAATATTTATTTATTTGTTTGTTTGTTTATTTATCTGATTGATTGATTGATTGATTGCATTGTATCCAGATAAGGGGGCTAATAAACACTAAAAAGGGGCATTGACACTTCTGTGGTGTAAAATGTGCCTTGAGATCTTCCTCTACATACAATATGAAACTGATAAAATGTATTTTGTTTCACAGTAGACAATCATTTCCTGGAAATGTTGTCATTATGAATAATCATTAATGATTTGAGGTGGATTACCCAAACACAAAATGTGCAAGCATATGATGAAATCAAAAGGCAATGTATGCCTTTTTTGTCAGTGTAACACTAACACACCCATTTCACTCCTTTCCCTGGAATGTACACTCGCTTCTTCACCTTATTGTGAACAGGTTGTTCAGGGGGACTCTTGAGATAGGTAGCCAAAAATGATCTACATGATACTACACTAATGATACTACAAAATGATACTGCACTAAAAATTGTTTCAGTTTCAAATCTGTGACTCATTGGCAAAAATAGTCCAAGATATAGGACTTCTTGATTTTGTGAAATTCCCATATCACCAAAATGAAAACGAAACTCTGTCATTTGTTTTAAATCCAGGAAACACCTTAAGGTCATGTCCTCACCTTCAGTTACATAAATGTCAGAAATAAAAATGGGTTAATTATTTACAGCCAGGTATCCCCAGGTTCATGATTGCACATCTATAATAGTCCAAGCATAAGTAACTGTTTAGCCATTATAGGTATTAAACTTTCTGACACAGGTGACCTATGAAGACAATTTATGGAAAATGGATTTTGAAATAAATCTGTGGTTGCTTATAAGCAAAAAGCTAAATGTGACCATACCATGATGCTGTTTCAAGTACACAGATGGCTGAATATTTCTGAAATACATCTGCATAATCAAGAACCAAAAAGAGCAATGTCCTTACAACCCCTTTCTTCAAAACACTTGAAAAATATTTCTGTTTCAATAGCTATTGCCTTGTTTCAACGTATGATTTCAAGATATTATTTAAAAACAGTTCCATCCGAATGAAAATATATTTATGATTCAAAAACATTTAATTTACATTCATTTACAAATGTGTATATTGCTAAATGTCTAACTCATTTCCTAAAAAAATTTTCTCTGTTTCCTCTCAAGTTCCCCCCTCAACAATTTGGCCTAGGATATTTATCATGTCCTGCTCAATGTCCTGCTGTTCACTAGGACAGTATAACATTTTGTGAGTCAATAACATTTTTCCTTATTGGTTATGTAATAAGTGAACTTTGAACTAAAAAACCACACAAATTCTCCTCACTCCTTTCCTCAAAGGTCAGTCTCTTTTACCTCTTTAGTTATGTAATAATGGAATTAGCTGAAAGACCACACCCTACACTCCTCCCCTCCCACACTAGCATTACCTATTTATTAACACAGTTAATAATACCTGATGTGGTGCCATTAACTTTGGCAAAAGGAAGAAAATGTAAAGTATTCCCGTGAGAAAGACTCACTCAACAAACTTTCATTTTAGCATATAAGCAAGCTTTAGAAGATCTAGACTAGGTATGCATCCAGTGTCTGAATTGTTCAGTGTTGGTCATAAATGGTTATGAACCTGGCTATATTTAGAGCTGCAAATGTTGCTAACTTCAGAAATGTATGCATGTAACCAACAAATTTACCACCTTATGACCTTGAATCTCACATATGCAGCCTATAAAATGCCTACTCTATGCCATGCTCATCTTCTGGCCATGCTCATCAACCTGAGTAAGCACCTAACCCAGGGCAGTTTCCATCAGAACTAGAGTAACCCAGGTATCAACGTCCTCACAGGGGTTCATAACAATTCCTGATTGTACACCTCACCAGACAAGAACAGACAGAACTCATAAATAGTGCAAATACATACTGTATTGATATTGAAAATTAACCCTACCTGTTAATGCTTATACTTATAAGTGCTGATACTTTTTTTAGGCTTTTGAGGATAAAATCACTCTTGGGCTGACACTGTTCTTTATTGAGGATAAGAATCATTCAATGATTTGACACTTAAGTGAAAGCCAGTTTAGGTCTGTATCTTCAATTTGTTCATATAGGAAATTGCACAAGCTTAGTTCTAATTCCAAATTGCACAGTGGGACCATTGTTTTCTGTGAGGGTTGGAGGCATTCCGAATCTTTAAGAAATATTTTGACTTCTCTGAAAAGAATTAAAAATATTGTGTACAATGCGTTCAAAAAAGAATTCAGACCCCAACACATTTATTATATTATAGATTCCATTTAAAATAGATGACATGTACTTTCTGACCATTAATCTACACCAAAATAATCCATAATAACAGCACAAAATCATGTTGTTGTTGTTTTTTTAAATGTGCAAATTTTGTTAAACATTCACAGCCTTGGCTAAGGCACTCAGCTCAGGTGCATACTGTTTGTTTTGATCATCTTGCGATGTCTCTAGAACTTGACTGGAGTGGAAAATTCACTGATTGGACATGATTTAGAAAGGCACATATGTGTGTTTATAAGGTCCCACCATTCACAATGCATCTCAGACCAAAAACCAAACCATGAAGTCCAAGAAACTCTTCATAGCAATCAAATAGGCTGGGCAGTGTTTTGAAACATTTCTAAATCCATTTTAGAATCCATCATTGTGAAATGGAAGACATTTGGAATCACCAGGAACATAGTAACTGAGATAGAAAGGCCTTGGTCAGGGAGGTGACCAAGAAACCAACAGCCATTTTAAGAGTGCTTCAGCAGTCCTCCTCAGTGATGAAAGAACTTGCCACATGGACAACCATCTCAGAAACACTCCATCAATCAGGGCTTAATGGTAGAAAGCCTAGAATGAAGCTTAGTAAAAGGCATATGGTAGGCACTTAAAGGACTGTTAGAATACGAGGGGGGGTGGACTTTTTGGGCTAAAATGCAAGTGATATGTCTGGCAAAAAAACAGGTAATGCTCATCAACTGGCTAATACTATTTCTACTCCCTGAAGCAGGGTGGTGGCAGCATTATGGTCTGAGTAAAGGATGAATGCAGCCAAATACAGAGATGTTCTAGATGAAAAACTGCTCCAGAGTGTGCCTGACTCAACCTGAAGATAATGCTGAACTGGCTCTGGGACAAGTCTCTAAAAGTTCTTGAGTGGCCCAGTCAAAACACAGACTTGAACCCTATTAAACATCTGTGGAAAGACCCGAAGATAGTAGTTCCTGATTGAGCTTGATAGGATCTGCCAAGAAGAATGGGAGAAACTACCCAAATTGAGGTGCCAAAGCTTGTAGAGACTTACCCAAAAAGACTCAAATCTGTAATTGCTGCCAAAGGTGCTTCTACAAATAACTGAATAAATAGTCTTAATACTCATATCTAAAATAGATATTGCATTTTTTGATCATTTGCAAAAAAAATACTGTTTTTCCTTTGTCATTATCTGTATCTGGTTATTTTCTGTAGATTGATGGACTTAATGATCTGAATACTTTCCAAACTCACTGTGCCTGTTGCTTTCCTACATACATACATACATGCATACAGAAGGATGGAGACCTTGATTCTAGGAGCCATACCCATAAATTTAAGGTGTATGGTCTGCTGTGCCACAGTGACCCATTCGTCTAGAACAGAAGGTGTTGTCTTAGTGGGAATGGAGGGTCCATCAGTAATGTCAACAGCTGGAACAATGGTCTGAATGAGGCTGTCAACAACACTGGTATCATAGTATGTTGAAAGTGAAACAGTGTCATCCATAACTCCTCTGCTGTCTCCATGAACCACCTGAGTGGTTCATGACTGTTGCCTATCTGTTCGCAAACAGATAGACTAAGCCCTTTCTTGTGAACCTGCCAATCCCTGCATACAGGCAAGAGACTTGCGTGGGACAGATTTTTTTGTCTTGCTCCTGCCCGCTCCGGCCCGCTGAATTCTGTCCCCACTCCAACAAAAATAAGTTATCTTCTCCCACTCCCACCCACAACATTCACATTTTACCCCCCTCCCTCCCACAAAAGGCCACAGGTAAAAGTATAGGCCTACATTGATTTGTTTAGTAGGCTACATTTTTTCACTTGCTTCCCCATTGAATACAATAATAAAGACACATAGAATAAACAAAATTGTTTCGTTATCCCTTTCTGTTTAATTCAATGTGTCAATGGAAAGATCTGTTTTGAACAAAACGTTTAGAACATATATTTAGGACCAGTCAGAAAAAACTACAAATTTTACAATGGAAAATAATAATAATAGAAATAAAATAATAAACCTGGATTTCTCACATAGACTTTTAAAACCAAACAGAAAAGCATTTAGCTATATACTTAAGAATATAGAGCCTTTTTTTGCTTTTAGCAACGTCTATCCAAAAACGAAAAAATCCCACACACTAACAATACTTGCACAATTTGCCTCAGTAAAATGGTATGGTAGTTTTTATTTCAGTTGTTGTTGTTGCTCTTGTGCAATAAATGCATAATAATTTATTTGCTTTTATATATTTTATTTTTCAATATTTCTATTTTCTGGGAGTCTTACGAATCATTATATTCTCCTACAACCCACACACACGAGTCTTCTCCCACCCACACCCATCCATCAAATCTTGTCCCGCACCGCATTCTGTTACGTCAGGACCCGCAGGTCCCGTGATAGTCCCGTGGGAGTGCAGGCCTCTAGTACAGGCTTGCTTCAACACCGCACATCCTCTGCCTGATTGTATTGGTGCAGTAGCTATGAGGCAGAAGCTGTGCATCTGTCCACTTCCTCAGACTAAATGATTCAACGACACAAAAACTTGCGATTTTGTGATCCCCCTAGTGGTTAACGTGAAATACCATAGTGGTCTTTTTTTTTTTTTTTAGCATATGACACTCTTTGTGGAGTTCCTGAAAATGTTGCAGTACTAGTTGTGTTGCTTTTATTTTGAGGACACTGATATGCTGATATTGTTTTTCTGATATTGATATCGATTTTCCTTTCACTTTCAGATTTTTCCACACATGGGGCATTTGTGGACACTGTGTCCCTCTTTCAGGGAGAACACCTAAGAACACCTAAGGACATGCTTATATGAGTGAGAAAACATTGGACCAATGCCCCAGGGCATGTATGCATGTCCTTACCACCAACACAGACAAATGCTTTTGAGATATTACTGACAGTCATTTAGCATTCAAGGAACACAGACTTGGTCTGAGGTGCAGAATTCCCAGTTTTACCATGGGGTTGCTGCTGTCAACATCCCTGACAGATTTAGAATATGTATACAGTCCACTATAAACGTATTGGAAAAGAAGGCAAATTATTTTGTTTTTGCTATACCCTGAAGACATTTGGGTTTGTGATCAAAAGATGAATATGAGATGATAAATCAGAATTTCTGCTTTAATGTCCTCATATTTATATCTAGATGTGTTAAACAGCTTAGTAAAATGGCACCTTTGGTAGCAGACCACCCAATTTTCAGGTGAATTAAAGTAAATAACACTTAATATTTGTTGTATTCATCTTTTGTGATGCTTTTGAAGGCTTCTACAACAGCTTCTTTCAGTTGCTGTTGGCTTTTGGAAGTTTCTCCCTTCAGTCTCCGCTTCGGGAGGTGAAATGCATGCTCGGTTGGGTTAAGGGCTGGTGACTGAATTAACCAGTCTAAAACCTTCCACTTTTTTCCCATGAAGTCCTTAATTTTGTTTGCAATGTGTTTTGGATTACTGGCTTGCTGCATGATAAAGTTCCTCCCAATTAGATTGGATGCAATTCTCTGTAAATTGGCAGACAGAATGTTTCTGTAGACTTCTGAATTTATTCTGCTTCTACCATCATGAGTTACATCATCAATAAAGAACCTGTTCCAGAAGCAGCCATGCAAGCCCTAGCCATGACACTACCTCCACCATGCTTGACCAATGAGCTTGTATGTTTTGGATCATGAGCAGATCATTTCTTTCTCCACACTTTTCCATCACTTTGGTAAAGGTTAATCTTGGTTCCAGAACTTTTGTATCTCTGTATTTCTGTGAATTCCAATCTGACCTTCTGATTCTTATTGCTGATGAGTGGTTTGTAGCTTGTGGTATGGCCTCTATATTTCTGCTCTCAAAGTCTTCTTCAAAAAGTGGATTGTGATACCTTCACCCCGCCCTGTGGAGGTTGGAGTTTTGTTGGTAATATCACTGACATTTGTTTTTGAGTTTCCCTTCACAGCTCTCACAATGTTTCTGTCATAAACTACTGTTGTTTTCCTTGGCCGACCTGTTTGATTGTTCAACTTGTATGGTTGCTAGTAAACCAGTAGTTTCTTTCTTTTTCAGGATATTCCAAATGTGTTGGCTATACCCAGTGCTTGTGCAATGGCTCTGATGGATTTTCCCTCTTTTCTCAGTTTCAGAATGGCTTCCTTTTCTCCCATAGACAGCTATCTGGTGTTCATTTTGATTTATCCTATTATTAACAAATGCAGGCTTAACCAAGAGTAAACATTCAGAGTTATTAATTGTTTATGCCAGTGGTTCTCAACAGGGTGGGGCACGGAGAGATCGGATGGGGGGTGCAAATTGTTTTCAAGAGAAAAAAAAAAAACACACACAGGTCATCATTTGGGTATTCTGTGTATTTTATCGCTTTTCAGATAGAATGTGCATAAATGAAAATCACCGCGTTCCCTCTCCCTCTGTATTATTTTTTTTTTTTGCTGTGGAGAGGCAGAGCTTAGCCTGCACTTTATCTAGCGGTCAGTGCAGACCAGTGTTGCCAACTTAGCAACTTTTCAGACACCTTTAGCAATTTTTTCTTTTTTTTTTTTTTAAAGGTGCCTAACAACAAATCCAGTGATTTTTTGAACAAACCTGAGCAACTTTCCAAATGCAGCCAGTAATGTCCTGCCCTGCAAGCGCGAGGTCTTGTTTTCCCGTTGCACTCACACCTCTCTCTGCATCTGCTCTGTTCAGTGAGGTGCTGAGAGCCGGAAATTTAACAATGTCATGGCTAACGAGACGTGCCCTTTGACCCAATTTACATCATTCATATGCGAATGTTTTTAGAACGCAAGACGAATGTATTGCAACATGATTTACATGTAAAATAGTCCATGTTATTACAGCCTAGTTCTCTTGTTCAAAGTAGTTATAGTGTTCAGAAAAAATTTTGATCATTCATGTTCCATACCTTTCCGTTATATAGTTTTATAAAAGTCATAAAAGTTATTTTAAAAATTATAAAAGTTATGAAAGTAATTTTAAAAAAGTACAAAAACACAAAAGCAAAAAATCTATCTATCTATCTATCTATCTAGCTATCTATCTAAACAGATTATAGATTAGGTTATATATAGATAAATTTTATATAGAATAGATAATCATTATGGTCTCCTCCTATATGCTGGGGGTGGCACATGATAGGGGAGGCTTGGGGGGGCTTTAGTTACAAAAAGTTGAGAACCTCTGGTTTAAACAATCTAACAGGGCACACCTGGGCAATAAGAAACACCAGTCACATGCTGAATGAAACAAAAGTTGCCATGTACTAAGTTGTTTAACACATCTAGATGTAAATATCAGAAAATAAAAGCAAAAAATGTATTATCTCATTGAATTATCTATTATATCTATTGACTCATGTTTATCTTTTGATCTCAAACCCAAATGTATTCTGTGTATAGCAAAAACAAAATAATTGGCTTTGCCATTCCAATACTTTTGGAGGGGGCTGTATATTGGGGCACCCGTAAGTGATAAGTTACCCTGAAATGGAAACAGAGGAATTGTCTGTACTCTACAGCAATTGGAATGGGAAAATATGCATCCTTTTGTTATGGGGAACACAGAGAGGATGTGTTGAAATTGGGTGGTCAAGGTAAGGATTCCAACTGTGCCACAGGGAAAGGAGAGAGAGGCTGAGTATGAGCAGGCTTGAGTGTTGTCAAGGCCGGGACTTGAACTCAGGTTGGCGGCGTGAGAGCTGAGTGTAGAGTCAGTGAACCACAAGCAATGAACTTGGAGCATGAGGAGAAACAGACAGGATAAGCACAGGAAAACTTGACAGAGAAAACACTGAACATAACATGAAAGCAAACACGAGAAAGGCCAGAAGAGTACCGCACTGAAGCCAGAACAATCTGGTGATGAATGGCTGAAAAACCAGGGGTCATAAAAGCTGCAGATTGGGTGAATAGATGAGAATCAGGGGAACTCAATCTTCAATCAGTTGAGGCATGAACTGGAGTGCTACACCCAGATGTATGATTACAAAATAAGTGCCTGCCCACATCTCATTTGGCATGCATAGTATATGGAATGTCAGCATTTGTAAATACATTTTTTTTTAATGGTGATTTTCGAAACGATGCTGGGATTCCCCGACAGTTTCTGTAAATCATGCTTTAGAAGTTTGAGCACACCATTTTTAACCACAAAATCACTTTCGGGTTGCCATGGTGCCGTCTATGTGGTTTCCACTGGAATCCGCCTTCGATCCACTGTTCCTGACTTTGAAACCCAAGTATCACATGTTCTGCTATGATGTCAGAAAGAAGCAGGTGATCATTTACCTGTCTTAGTTCCAATGGCAACTGGCACAGCATGTTTTTACCAGGTTCCAACAACGGCATTTGAACCAGCCAAACTAGTCTCTTCATCTGCGTTAACAGCCATAGTGACCACACCCTGTTGCCATGACTCTCATAGCTTAAATTGCTGTCAGATCTCTGAGCTCATTGCATGTCATACTGAAGGCATTTTTGCCTTAAGGGCCAGTAACAAGTGTGCCACTGAACTACTTACACTCACTTTTGTATTATGTGCTTTACAAACCAGCATATCAGTTCTTCTATATTTGAGCTGGACGTGGCTTTACACAAAAAGTTTCATTCACTACTAATGAGGTAGCTGGCCTCATTACTTCATTATGTTCTTGCATTTCTCACTGCAACCATTGCATTGCTATTTTTATGTCAATGATACCAGCAGTCTCTGCTGAAGTGGGCCTCAAGTTCAGCGAATGAGGGGAGGGCACTAATAACACATCAGGGCACATGTCTGCATGCAATGGGCTATATTAGGCTCCCTCAACTTTGTGCTGTTGCATTGCCAGTATCAGCCCTTGCATTTGGTCAAGGCATAGTGACAGCTTCTCTAATCTGTCTTCCAATGCAGTGAATTATTCCTGTATGGATATGCTCAGCAAAGTATTCTGCTTGCTTTTCTTCCTGCCACTGCAACACTGCAAAGAAGCTTTTTCTTCCTAGCAAGCTCTGCAGCCATATCAGCTGTTCACTCCTCACTGTGGCTGCACAGTGCCAGAGGAAGGTGATGAATGAACTGCAATGTTTTCAGTATAGCAGTGTAATGGTATATTTTTTATTGGACAGTTTGAGTTTAACTCAAGTTTATATGGATTTTCATATGGTAATATGAATTGCTTTATACAAGAGTCACTTAAAAGTCATAACATAAGTTACTAAATATGAGCAAATATCTTCAAATGTGACTTCTATCTGCATATTTTCACCTTCTGTTAGGTCATAAAGTCAGACTATACATTAAGCTCTACACATTTTTCTCATTGCAGTCAGAGGTAGTATGTATTGATTATTGTGTCACTGGCACAGGGAGGTTGTATTGATAGTACTGACAATCATATGATGAACATAGTATACTGGGTTTCTGGGGTTCACAATCTGGAGGTAATCTTTCATCTCCACAGCTTGGTAGTCTTCACTGTTTGTGAAGTTTGGTTGCACTAGGGTTTATGAACACTTCTTCCTTCCACTGAGTTTGTATTCCAATGAGTTTGTTTTGTAGGCTTCAACATAATTTCTTTCTTTCAACATACCCTCATGTTGTAACACATTCTACAACTTATAATTACAGAATTTGGACATGCAGGGAATCACAACTCTGTGAAATGAGAGGAACAGAAGCATTTGGAGAAGCCTGCAAGCATATCATATTTCCTAGTTAGCCATTATAAAAACGAAATTATACCTGAAAGTAAAGTATATGCTGGCATATCATAATGGAACTGCTGACATGATCTAATTGCTCAATGATTATGAAATATGACCCCTATAAAGTAAACTAGGTGGTTTTTACAAGTTTCTGTAAGGTAAGTTGCCCATTGGTCTATCCACCCCCTTCTGAGAGATTTCTTCTAAAAGATTTCTTTGGTAGTTAGCTTCGTAACCTGGATCTGCTATTCATGTCTGACAGGAGTGGTACCTGATGTGGTCTTCCTGTTGTAGCTTCTTCAAACTTGATGTGTTATGCATTCTGAAATGTTTTTCTGTTCACTTCGGTTTGTAAAGAGTGATTATTTGAGTTACCATAGCCTTCCTGTCTGGCAATTCTCATCAACAAGGCATTTCTATGACTTCTATTTGCTGCCAAAAGTTGAGAGCACAATTATTTAATCTGAGAGTGGGATTATTTCTCCCCTTATACAAGTTTCACATACCAAACCCCTACTGATTGAAATGGGAAGTTATTAATATGAGTACATGTATATGCTTGATTTTTTTTCACCGTAGTTATATTCATATAAGAAGCTAATCAAATTTTAAATAGTTGTATCCCATTTAGATTTAACTCTCTACGCACCTATGACCAGCTATTGGGCAATTTCTTAGTATTGTAACTACATACACCTGCAAATTCATGCATTTGTCTAATCATCCAATCATGTGGCAGCAGCACCATGCATGAAATCATGCAGATACAGGTCAAGAGCTTCAGTTAATGTTTATCAAACATCAGACTGGGAAAAAATTATGATCTCAGTGACTTTGCCCATGGCATGTTTTTTGGTACCAGACCACTTGGGTTAAGTATTTCTTATCTTCACACAACAGTCTTTATCGTTCACCCATAATGGAGCAAAAAAAAAAAAAAAACATCCAATGAGAGGAGTCAACATGTGAAACACTTTATTGAGAACTTACACATACAAAATGGCAGTGTTAAGAGATTTAAACATGACCTATAGCACAACAATGTCCAGATAACAGTGATATTCAACAGAAACAAGTAAAAAAATAAGTATCTTACAATAATATAAACCACACATATCATATAAATAAATGTATTCTGCTCTCTAACACAAAAGCAGAAATGTATGCAACAATCCTTTAAAAGTTGTGAAGTTTTGAAGACTTTTAAAGCTGGATAAAGTCTTTTTTTTTTTTTTTTTTTTTGCTCTGAACGTAAGAATATTATCTTTCAACTTTTTCCCTGTTTTTACCCCAATAAAGAAATAAGCAGTGCAAAGCAAAATGAAAACAGCACATTCCATCTTGAGCAATCTTCAGAGCTACACATCTAACTGGTTTGTGAAGTCATTCAGTAGATTGGACCTTTCAGAGTCTTGTAACTGAGAGTTTTCTGAGCTATTTCCATCATCACATGCTTCTGTGGACATCAGCTCAGTTTTTGAGTTCACCTCCTCAGTCAATGGAGAGAAGAAGGCTGAAATGCATATGATGTGATGAATGAAAATCATGTCTAGGGTCAGATTTTAGCATATTTTATTGAATTACAATTTTATTCTGCTTAAATATTCAGTCAGCTGTAGATTAGCAAATAAAAAGTCTTAATTGCTTGTGGTAGTTGTTGCCCAATCATTGATACTCATATGGTGATGTGGGCATCTTGTGCAACAATTGATGCTTGAAAACAAGCTAATTTACAATATATTCACTACTTTCCCATCTGTGCTCAGTGCTAAGTGTTTACAGTCCACTACCTTCACTTCGTCTTTAATTGTTGCTCTTTGACACTCCACATATCACAACCATTATCTAAATGTGTGAGATTCAATCACCAATAATTTACTAGGAACTCCTGATTCACATTCAACTGAATGTGTTGAATTTTCTTAAACCTTGATAGATACTGTACATGCTTAGTAATGCAGACTGCTCTCGTATAAGAAAACACTTTTTCTCACCTGTGTGTGGTCCTGGTAAGCGTGCAATGCCCCGAGCATTTATTGTTCTTTTGAACTGGTAACCTGAATCCAATTAAACATGAGCATAATGTTAATTTAAGACAACAAAGTATAACGTTCAAAATATTTGTATATGATTCCATATGGACAACGAATTCGTAAAGTGACATTCCCCCCCCTCCCCCCCCCCCCCTTTTTAGCTGAAACTTCAGTGGGCAAAATTTCAGTGCATCCCTAATACTTATAATTGACTTATGTTGACTATAATTAGAACATACGCTAGTAGATTTTATTTCAAATTAATTAACTGAAAACATTTCTACACAAATTCTACTTTTACATTGAGAGAAAGTGAGTCTACTGCATCAGTGTCCTCTTTCAAGCAGGATAATCAAATCAAGAGCACCAGCTTTACTATTAATATTGGAGAGTGCAAAACTCCTATGCTACTGTCAGTTATTCCAGATTCATATGTCATATTGGCTTATCTTTGTCATATTGGCTTATTTTTATTCGGAGAAAAAGAAGACTGCTCTTTTGCCATATTTTAAGTGATAACTCCATTGTACTACCAGCATACTCTAATGTTAAAATGCAGAGCTATTTTGCAAAATGTGTGAAGGTTGGCAGGTCTGGCGATATGATATAAGTGGATTCTGGAGCAGGAACTCAGCTTCAAAAGCAAGAAAATCCACTCTATGGCTAAGGATTAAGGACTTCTAAAAGCGGCAACACCTACTTTGTGAATAGTTCATGAACAGCACTATTGATTTCAGACATGTGACTCATCAAGAAGGAAATGGAGTAGTAACAATGCACTGACTGACTCATTTTCATTTAAAAAATTTTTGACTGGATGTTTAGTAAGTGTTTAAATATTGTTATTATTTATTATTATTTATCATACTTTTTTGTTAGCTAGCAAACTTGATGCCAGATTCCAAGCTAAATGCGAGCTAGTAGGCAGAGCTGCTATTATCTTGTAGCTTTGTTAAGCTCTCAGCAACACACAGGATTAAAATTGATGTTGACCATAAAAATACTGATAATCATAATTTCATAGCAGTGATTTTGTCTTTGCATTACTGTATCAAACAAGTATAGACATATCCAACTCACCAATCATCGCAATCGTCATCACAGCAGCAGCCACAGCTACAGCTGTAATCAGTGTCATTGCTGGTAAAATGACATACATAAGCTGCCATTTACTGTCACTGTCTGTGGGCTTGGAGGAAGAACGTGCTGCAGAGACAAAAGAGAAATGCATGTTTGCATGCATTTATAATTTGCATACACTTCTAAACAAGCTTTTGTATATTTTAGGAAGGAAGTAAATCCAACAAAAAACTTCAATATATGCTTATTCTATGAGAGCGTGTGGAGGAAGGAGCTGTAACATGTTTGCCTTGAAGTTTCTAGAGGGCCTTTTTACTAGACCTTGGACACATGCCAAGCTGATCTCATATGTTGTCAGTGTGTTGTTAGACATGCTAGGTCTTGTTCAGTAATTCAGTACTGTTTTCCACCCCAAATACCCAGATCATTGGATAAATGTGCTAGCAGGGCTAGCCCTCTGTCTTTCAAAGAGAAAAATATAGTAACATAAGGTGTCCTTTTTGGCAACAAAATCAGATTATTTACTGTTAGCAAATGTATTAAGAGGGTGGCACAACTTTCACCATCAGTGGTCATAAAAAAGTACATCATATATGAAGAAGCAAGTATGGGGCTGATTTGTTTATTGACTGTAAAAAAAAAAAAAAAAAAAGTAAATAAATCTTCGGAAGAAAACTTACAGCATGAGGATTGGCAATAGAGAGTGGTGACTCCATATTTTACATCCACACGTTTTGCCTGGGAGAAAGAAGTTTTAAATTAGTGTCAACAGTTAAGAAGTTTTGGACACTGTGAAATTGATACACAAGCACTATTGAAATTTTATTTTATTTACCTTTATGCAGAGACTTGATGTACAAAGATCCATAGCCAGATTTGGCTGCACTTGTTTAAATTTCTCCTGTAGAAGCAGAAGATACAGTTTGGTTGAACCATATCTTATGGGTGTTTTTTTAAGAAGCCAGTGGAACTTCTAGGATTCAAGTTTTAGTTCAATTTTAACCAACCTTTTAATTTATATATATATATATATATATATATATATATATATATATATATATATAACACCCAGAGATCCATTAGTACAGTACATGTTGGTACTTATATCTTGAATAGATACCAAAAAACCTACAAGATCTTTACTCCTGAAGTGGTGGCCAATTTAAAAAAAAAAAAAAAAAAACACATCTCCGGTTTTCTGGCATTAAAAGCTTCATCGCTGCACCTCTACTATTTCAGAAGCTTCAAAAATGTTGGTTTTAAAGATGTTTTAAATGATAACCAGTAGATGGGATCTTTGGTGAATTGTACATTCATGCTTGATGATTCACTGCATCATGTATTCATGAATGTTGTGAAAGTTAGTATGCACGTGGTCAGTGGAAAGGTTTAATAGACGTCATGTGTTCGAGGCATAATAGTTCCCATTTGAAAATCTCACAATGCTGTGATGTACATAGATTTTGACACTGACAGTGTCTTACCTGTCAGTTTGCCCTAAAAAAATTATATTTATAATATATATTTATCATATATTATTATCACAATCCTGTGTTCATGGTATGTGAATGATTTTAGATGTTGCTTAGCAGCTGCAATAAAATAAGAAGTTTTATTGTATTGTATTTACACTGTAACACTTATTGTAGCACTATTGTTAAGCAGGAAAAATTATTAGCTTACTTGTTTTTACTGTGTTACATTTATAGTTTGATCAGTATCTGTCTCTATAAAGTGATAAGTAACTGTCAAAGCTTTTGAAAGCGAAGTTTATGTATACAGTTTTCGACAAACATCTTTTGTGTAAAGAAAAGAAATACACCTTCTGGAGCTCATTCAGATCCTACACCCATAATTAATGGATGTTGTATTTTCATTATTCGATATTGTTGCTGTAGGGCTCATTAAAGATAAATTGGCCACTACCACTGACTGAGTTGAACTCACCGCATCAACTAAGATGATTTGTGTGTCCTCACACCCAGAAGCCCCAGTCTTGGAACATACACTCAAAGAGAGGCTTGCTTTGACACGGGACGTCACAAGCAGTTGTGGCTGGTCCTCTTCAGTAGAAACGTCTACGTTCCAGGCTAAAAGAGACAATTAAAAGGTAAAGTGTGTTTAGTTTCACAACATGTGTACACACTTAGGGACCTAGATAACCTACGCATTTATTAATAAATAATTGTTAATATAACATTTGGCCAAAGGAACAGTTTGGCCAAAAATAGAATTTTCAGAATTTTCACATAATTCACACTATTTACTATTGATGTAGTTACATCATTCAGTACATCTACCATTTATTTCTTTATTTTATTTAATTATTACTAGTCTTAAAAATCAGACCTATGAAGCTAATGCAGCTCACATATCCACACCAAGCTTGAAGGCAAAACCATAAAACGGGAATGAATAATATAGTTCACTTTGAACTAAAATTTATAGATCACACTGGCTATATTTATTATTTTACCAACAAAAAAAGCTCAAGGATTCCCTATTCAATCCACAGGGCTTTCTTTTGGGTTCTCCAGCTTCCTCCTACCTCCAAAAACATGCTGCTAGTCAGATTGTATAGTCTAAATTGGTGTGAATGAGTTTGTAAATTTGTGTTAGCATGGTTCCCTGTGATGGACTGGGGTTCTATTCAGGGTGTATTCCCACTTCTATATTCCTGAAGTGCTTTGGCTCCACCATGAATCTGACCAGGATATTACTGAATATGAATATGTATTTGTGAGATTATGTATCTTAATAGTTGCATTTGAAGATTCAGGCTTGAAAATGATTTTAAGGTGAAGCAAAATTTCCATTACTTTTAAGATACATACAAAATAAAATAAAATAAAAACCTTTGGACACCAAGCACATCTGCTAGTCAATTACATTGTGGATAATTGAAAAATGTGTAAAGTACTAATGCATCAGTTTTCTTTCAAATGCCACAAATGAGGTGATAAAGTCCCATTTTGATATAATAGATAAGCATATAATTCCCCAGTCCCGGGTATGAAGGACCTGAAAATTGTTTCAAACTATAGTGTTTTCCAACTTTTTAAAGACTGATTCTTATCTGCTCATTTATACAAAAATCAAAACAGGGAAATCCCTAAACTGTGCAATAGAAACATTTCTAGGAAAATTCTAAGAAACACTGCAATTCAAGAAAGCACTTTTGACTGACATGTTTTTTCCCCAAGTATGTAACATCAGTAAAGTTCCAGCCACATCATCAATTCACTTTCAGTACAAAATGGAGGTTTGCTAATATTGGGACTTGCAAGCACAAGTTAGTATATTAATGAATGGAAGTTCATTACCTGGGAAATTCCCATCTGAAAATGGGCACTTTATCCATGCCCCGATCTCTGTGACGAACTAAAAGATAAAATACATCAAAGCACACTTTGTCTGAGAGTTGAATAGAGGCATCATTTTCACATGCTAAAGGCGTGTATGCAATAAAACTTGAAGCAGAAGGACATAGAGACATTAACAGCGCCTGATCAAAGGCACTGAGGTTAAGCAAAAATATTTACCTTCATGCAAAGCCGGGGATGAGGATCCACTGCTGAATATGTCACCTGAGAAAGGTTGTGTGGTTACATAAGTCATTGTTAGAACTTTTTTGTTTTTATTCTTACTATATTCTTTTCTGTAACTTTTATGTATTTATTACTTTTTATGCATGCACTCACCATTCCTTTGACATATCTCTGAGAAGAATTGGCAAGGTCTTGGCATACATCTTGGTCTTGCATCTCACACAGTGAAATGACAGCATTAACTTGGCATGACGACTTCCATGACATTTTCTGCTCCACATGGTCAAAGGTTATCCCTGACCAGAGTTCCTCAACACCTGACAAGAAACAGTAGTTTCTATATGCTGCTAGTTCATCATTATGCAAATAGAACCTTTTCCTGTACTGCTTATTTAAGAATAAACTTCATACTTACGGTTTTTGAAAGGGCAGACTTGAACCCGTGAAGCATCTGTCATGACAGACCAGCCCTATGACAAAACAGCACAGTGCTCTCTATCATTATTATTAAAAGAGCAAATGTGTCTCTATATATATATAAAAGCTACACATCTAATTAGTTGTTACCTCAATGCACAAGCAGGGCACTGGTTTGGAGTACTTCAGAGTGACATTTTTCACTGGATTCTCCTTTTTTAACTGTAACAAGAAACAGAAATGATTTTAAGCATATTATGTATGAAGTTTTTTGCCCTACTTTATCTTCCCAGCAAAGATGGTAAATCATAAATGAGCTGGCATATTTCTTTATTGCCTTCATAACAAAAGAATTATGCTAATTATGCCAATACCTAGTGAGCCTCCATTCTACAATTAAATGCACTGGCTCTATTCCATAACCATACACTGGGTACATCCTACAAATGCTGCCTCCATGTGCTTTCAGAATTACTGTAAATATAGGTTCCTAACCTTAAAGTTGCATGTGAATGCCCTTTGAAAACATCTTATATACATAAGATTTATAAAAATTTCCACGTGGTCCATTTTTGATTTTCTTTATACTTAAATGTCATTAAGTTTTCAATGAAAAGGAGAAACATGAAATGATATGTTATTGCAGAAGGTGAAGGAATGTTTAAAGACAATAGAATAAGAATCATAGTTTTTTTTTCCCAATATATATTACTTTGACAAACATAATATCCATACTTTTTGCAAAACATCTGAATTTTTGCACTTCCCTGTCTCAGGAAATGAGTGTATTTAAATTTTGAACTTTCCCTGGCTTTTTGGACCTGCACAAGAACCATATACAGTATAATGACTGATGGTGTAATAATTGGTCAATTTGGATCAATATATCAATTTAAAAGGCAACATTTGAAACGAATCAAGGCAAAAATCATAAATAGATTATTATTTAGTAGAACTGCATTTAAACTATCATCAGACAATGTATGCAAAAATGATTCAAATTTTAAAACTGATAAATAGGCTAGCAAGGTGATTTACCCATAATAGTGATACTTAAAATTGTCATTTTCTATGTCATCCTCATTCATTAATTAACAGATTCTGAACAAAGTTATTTGCATATCGATTCAAGGCTACTACATTGTATACTATTGTATAATATCGTATTGTAGCATATTCAGTGGTATCAAATACTGAGTCATTGCCTTATGAAGTCTGATGTTTTCATCTCTAATATTTGTAAGCAGGTGCTTTGGAAAACATTTTTGATACCTTAGCTTCTGACTTAGTTTACTAGCCTCACCAATTAAATATGGTGGAGCCAAGAAAAATTTCAGTGGTCAGTGGTTGGTAATTATTTATTTTTTCTAAATATAACTTACTTGTATTATTCACTGATAAGCCATAGACACTTACATCCTTAACTGTTTTAAATGTTTACCATATTTACTATATTTTTACAACTGTTCGGAAGATACCAAAATAGATCAAGCTAGCTAAGCCACTATCTAATGCTGGCAGTACCTGAAAGTCTTCATAATTATATCTTTGCAACTTGGACCCTTCAAGGAGCACATGATGGCATCAGAGCTTTGCAGCATGTGGGATCCATACTTACACAGACCTAGATGCTTTCTAATTGAGGTTACACAAATTAAACCACTTGCCAGTATGAAGAGTGACCCTGATGTCATTAAAATGTATAAACATTTTAATAAGCAATGTCAGTGTGACCATTGTTTGTGGATTTTATTTGATTTCACCAACAGAATGGGTACTGTCCCTAACCCCACTCCGAATCCTAACTTTCATACTTTCATCATTAGTCATTAGAATATAAATATTGGAAAAGCAATTCACCAATACGTGAGCTCCAGTGCCAATGCAGATGTAATCCTTGTGGCAGAGTCTAACATGGTAGTCCCTGTCTACCAGCATGTCTGACACACTTATATGCACTTCCTTACTCTCCAAGTCCACCTCATAGTCAATCTTGCCGGCTGCCAGAAAGACCAAGATTTTCCATGACACCATATTTACATCTTTATATGATCTATTAGTTTTTTTTTACAAGGTTAAAATTCTGGAGATGGATATAAAACTTTAGATAATAATCTCAAACTTACTGGTGCATTCAGGAATGTTCCCTTGCAGGTCCTTGTTGCTGCAGTCTGACAGAAGAAATGTAAAAAGAAATGTTATCTTTTGTTTTGACAGGTTACCTATCAACTGGTTTAAACATCTAATGTGTTTCTAAATTTGAAAACAATGAAAACATCTAATGTGTTACTAAATTTGGCATTATTTCATTTCGCAAAAAGGAAATTCTTGGTCTTTTGTATCACTACTAATGCAATGTGACACCCTACCCCATACCTGGGACACGGTATGCTCTGGAATAAGCCACATCACAGAATTGTGGCCACGTTTGGAGGGTTATGTAAACATCCTGCCCTATGCCTACTTCCAGACAATCGTCCTGAATATTCACCTTCCATAGAAAGTTGCACAAAACCAATTAGTCATCCATTCTTAGAAGTTTCTAAACAATGACATTTGCTAAACCTGCAAAATCTGGCACAGAATGAATTAAATAGACTTGCATGAACTTGAACATGAAAATTTGTTACGATCCATTCCAGAAATGCAGGCAATAGTACCTGATGGTCCATCACTTTATCTTTATGTGTGCGTGAGAAGGTCACAATCCTGCAGTGTTCCATCATCGCTGCACTGACTGTGCACATGTAGATGCCGTGGATGTGTTCTGGAAGAGAGGAAGCAGATTTACTGTCACTTATTAAACCAGTTGGGTTTTTTTCATCATGAAAGAGACCAGCAGTAGAGTGTACTAGTGATGTGGAGATAGATAGACTCTTTAAAGATTAGATCCCCATGATCACAGTAACTCGAATTTGCCCTGGTATGAGTCACTTGAGTACAATTGGACCATGACTCATCATTCAGCAGGAAACAACAATGCTGTACCTAACCTCCCACACTACAATAATCAGTGCTAAATTAACTTCCATAGTTAATTTAAAACTAACTAATTTAACTTGCAAATATATCACAAGGTCACTGAGAGAAAATTGGACCTACTCTTTAGCTGTAGATGAGTGCTGACTCGGAGGTGAAGAGAACACCGTCGATCCCCTTCACACTTCATCACAGTGGAGATGCTTGTGTTCCTAAATACATCTCTGGTCATGTCCCCTGGCCATTTCTTGCATCGCTCAAAAGACACTGTAAAACACAGATCCCATCCAGAACATGTCACATATTACCCACGCAACAAGCTTTTCAATTTCACACTAAGTTATGAATTGAGTGAGTGTTTCTCAGTTTTCAGTAGAATGGAAATTGGTGGCAGAAATATTTCTGCTTCACTATAATAAGTTCAAAAGCAATGACTTCAGTGAGAATTCTAAACACTACTGAAAAGTAACAAAGCAAAACATGCCTGTCATGGCAAACATTATTCATCCAATGAGATGACTGATTTAACAGTTCTTTTGTCCATCTAAGGATCACCCGATCATAACTTTTATTTGTTAGATATTATCTGACACAAATTACATAGCAGTGTGTGTGTGATCCAGAAATGAAGTAATAAAAAAACAAAACAGTACTCACAATGAGGCTTCACCTTACAACGGAGTCCCTGTAAACAAAGAAGCCCAAAATAGAGTTCAGCGTCAGATACACTGACACTGACGTCAGATACAATGAAGCTATCTGATACACAGTGTATCCAAATGATATGTACAGCTGCAGTAATACAGATTAGATTTTGTCACAATAGTCCCAGCAAGAGGAAGCAGGTGAGAGAGTAGGGGTTTGCCCAGAGTGCTTTGAACAGGCCAACATCCTGGTTGTTCACACAACACTTGACGTTATGGTTATATTTATGCATCCTCATCAATAAACTCCTTACTGGATATTTGTAATGTGACTGGAACTTTGGCTATATGCTTCCTTAATGTGAATGCCAGTAACTATAAATACAAACTGTTAAAATGCTATATTTCTATTTAAAAAACATATATTGACAAGTAAGTACACATTATATTAGTATGATTTGCAACCTACTCTTGCAATAGTTGTATAAAACAAGAAAAATCTAAGTGCAGTTGTTCCGCAAAATTGTGTACATTTACAATGGTGGGAAATTAGGACCGAAAATGGAACAGGAAACATGAAAGGCACACTTTGATGTTGTGTGTGTGTGTGTGTGTGTGTGTGTTTGTGCGGGTAAGTGTGTGTGTGTGTGCGTGTGTGTGTGTGCGTGTGTGTGTGTGCGTGTGTACATGCTGTGGTAGTTATGTCTAACAGCACCTCATCTGTAACGTGAAGTGATTGATAAAAAAAAAGATGGCTTTCCTATAGAGATAATATTTAACTAATTTAAATTGCACACCAGCAGCATAGTTGCCAAAGTATCATTGCCTGGAGCTCTTTATTGGAGTTTAGTTATTGAGTGTTGTAGAGACGGGCTGTGTTTACATGTATGTCATCATCAAAAGGTAGACTTGAATACCATATAAGGATGTGAGCAGTTATGTAGTTCATTACAGCTGAGTGTAATTTTCAAAAGCAATACTTTCTTTACTTTTACAATACTTTCTGCTTTTATTGGGAACTTATATGGTCATCATAGTTAATGATCAATGTATTTTAATTGATCTTGTCTTTTAATTGCATACCCAGTGTTGATTGGACCACTGTAGTGGCAATTATATAATACATTGTCAATAGAGATAAGAAAATTATTTAATTTTTTTAAAGAGTCATCTTTTATTTCACTATTCAACGTTAGATCTTTTAACAATAATCTTAACTCATTTAACAACAATGACTATATCTAACAACTTTAAGAATATGCAGTAAGACACTAGACCTTTAACATAAATGACTTTATGACCTACATCGCCAGAACTTGTTAGAGTTCATCTCACACAATCACAGATTGGTATACAGCCAAAATATAGTGTAAATACTTTTAATCAAATACCTGTGAACAACGGGATTCACATTGCTCAATCTTCTCTACCCGTTCTCCCTGCGGTCTGGAAGTGCAGAAATCCAGCAGTAACAGCAGCAGTAGCAGCAACACAATCTTCATCTTCAGTGAGAAGACTGGAGCTGGTTGAGGGGTGAATAGACTGAAGATGCAAAAGGTGGAGAACCCAAATGATGGCCTAAGGGCAGGTTACTGTTTCCTTCTTAGGCTTTGGGCCATTACATTTTAAAGTGTTGTTGATGAGCTTTTATTGTATATGGCCATGGGGGAGGGACTCTCTCTCTCTCTCTCTCTCTCTCTCTCTCTGACTCTCTCTCTTTCTCTCTCTCTCTCTCACACACGCACACACACACACACACACACGCACACACACACACTCTTTCCTGTATTTACACTTTGTCTACTCTATTCACATATTTTCTCTCTCTCTCTCTATGCCTCTCTTTATACTGTTTCCTCTCTTCTTGAATGAAACATGTATATTCTCTTTCTTCACTTTAATTCAATTCAATTTTATTTGTGTAGTGCTTTTAACAATAGATATTGTCACAAAACACCACTACAGAAATCTAACTTTCTCTCTGTCTCTCTCCTCTAACCACATATACTATATCTATCTTATTCTCTCTCCCTTTCTCCTTCTCCTTCTCCCTTTCTCCTTTATCCAAGCACACTCTCTCTATGTCTTCTTCACACGATACCCTCTCTCTTTTCTCTTCTCAATGAGCACATAAACTGTACATTTTAAGAACAATTCTGTAGATCTCTTGTCTCTTTATACACATACTTTTTCTCTTGTTACTTTTATCTCAGTTATTCCTGTCTTCTCTACTTCTCATACTGTCAGACCCTGTCCCCTACCTCTGTCTGTTCATTCACAGAGCCAGCTCTAATGTTAGGTAACCAACCACTAGGGGTCCTCCTAACAAATGTTGGCCTATGAACATATATCGGCACTCAAGTTTGAAACAGTTCTAATGAGAGGAAAAACCTCTAGAGTGTACCATTACCCACACTAATAGTGTCATACTACTAAGACAAACTACTTAGTGCTGTGGAATGTACACTCTAAAACAAATTTATAAGAAATGTCTATGACATGTTTTGATGTTATCTATGGCATTGTGTTACTTGTTTTTGCATTTCTTTGGTAGTTATTATCCAGCAGGACCCCATCCAGAGAACTCAAAAATGTTTCTTATTGCTTATCGTGCCTGCTCGAACAAGCATTTTAAAAGGAAACGTTAAACTTGTAGATTTCCATGTCATTCAGCATCTGTGTTCCACAGCCCAATAGAGAACACAAAAATATGGGTTAGACAGTGAGGTTAAGGTGTGGGAAAAATGTAAGCAAATTGGAGGAAACTTAAACCAAGCATAACGTGTTTGTGCTAATTTTCCTCTGCAGTGTTGCCAATTTTGTTCATGTGTTAATGCTGATTGTATCTGTTAAAATTAATTGAAGCAGAAAGTTGTACAGCATATGGTGCAGGTGTACAGTATTGTAAAGATAAACTGTTACATTTTCCTTTTATTCAGCCAAACATCGTGTGGTTTGCAAACATTTGCACTCAACTGTACTGTGGATTGACTGATTCTATGCAAATATTTGTGTGGTTTAATCAGTATGATTGTGTAATGATATATTAGCAATGAGAAACTATTTTATAAAACACAGCAAGCATCATATTGCCGGTAGTTCTTCTTATGCCTGCATAAGATTTAAATCACAGATGCTTGCTGGCAAAGCTCAAAATGTACCAGCTACCACCTACTTGAAGCTGTTTGTCAATTCTGCTCTGCAAAATGCTTCAAACTAGCCTCTATCATGGTTCAACTTGACCCCCTTCACAGACATGTTGAAATAAATTTGAGTCACTGGCTGTCTTCAAATGATGACTGAAGACCTCTTCACCAAGCACTTATTTAAACAGATTTTTTAAAATAAATAAAATAAATTACTTAATTTAAAAAACATTTAAAAAAGAAAAGAAAATACCGTTTTTGTGTCTGTCCCAACTCATTGTTAATACTTAATATTTAATACTTAAATACTTATTCAAAGTATACACCTTTGATGTACTGGAGGACTTTGTGTACAGTGTACGTGAAAGTTAGAGTATGTGCCATCAATCAGGCTCATAAAAAGGTCATGTAGAACTGTATTAATTTCATTTGTCCTGTCCTGTCCTCCTGTAAACCTAGAGGCAAAACGCAAGGATATGGGGAACATGTGAAACTTCACAAAGACAGTAGCCTGAGAACACAATCAAAGTGGGATAGCAGGTGCTATGAGGCACCAACACTATCCGATGCACAACCATGCTTCCCTGACTGCATTTTGTTATATTTTCACCATGAATTTCAGCGTATCATCTGAAGGCAAATTGTCATTGTTTCTTTTACAGTATTTGCGTCACATAGCTCTGCGGTTTTATATGCAAGTTAGTTAGATGACTGTGCACCACAGACACAACACAGAGAGCTGAGTCATTCATGCTGCTGTTCTGCTTTAGCCAATAATGTACTAATCAGATGTTAATCAGATACTGTTCTTATTTGTAATGGTAACATATGTAAAATGTAAAAGTATCTTAAAACAATATATAAATTTTATTAAAAAAAATTAAAATATATTAATATTTTTGTATATACAGTGCTGTATATTTCTTCAGTTTTTGTATATCTCTCATATTAAATAGTTTTAGATCTTAAACATAAAACAAAGACAACACACAATACAGTTTTTTTCAGCAAAAACATTATCAACTCATGTGAAAAAATAGTTGCTCCCTTAAATTTAAAATCTGGTTGTGCCACCTTAACTGCAATAATTGCAACCAATCTCACTTAATTCTAGGACTAGGATTTACTCCTATGCTTTGGATCATTGTCTTGCTGCATAATCCATTTGCGCATGAGCTTCAACTTACAGACTCAAGAATGGACATTCTACTTTTTCGCTGGTAGAGAGCAGATTTCATGTTTCCCTCAATTATTGCAAGTTGCTCAGGCCCTGAACCAGCAAAGCATCCCCGCACAATCACTCCACCACCATGCTTGATCGTAGGTATAATGACCTTTTTGTGGAATTCTGTGTTTGGTTTACGCCAGATGTAACGGGACCCCTGTCTTCCAAACAGTTCCACTTTCCACTCATCAGTCCATAGAACATTCTCCCAAAAGGTTTGAGGATCATCAAAGTGTGTTTTGCAAAAATTCAGACGAGCCTTAATGTTCTTCTGGGTTAGCAATGGTTTTCACCTCACCACTCTTCCATGGATGCCATTTTTGGCCAGCGTCTTTCTGATAGTGGAGTCATGAATAGTGACCTTTATTGATGCAAGAGAGGCCTGTAGTTCCTTTGATGTCCTTTGCTCTTTGTGACTTACTGGAAGAGTAGTTGCTGTGCTCTTGGAGGAATTTTGGAAGGTCGACCACTTCTGGGAAGGTTCACTAATGTGACTGGAGATACATTTGGTGATAATGGCACTCATTGTGGTTTTTTGGAGTCCCAGCAACTTTGAAATAGCTTTGTAACCTTTCCCAGACTAATGTATTTCAATCACCTTCTTCCTCGTCATTTTTGGAATTTCTTCCAAATTTGGCACACTGTGTTACTGTGTAAGACCTTTTAACCAACTTCATACTACATACAGTAATCCGGCCTGGTTGTGTCTAGTCCAGCTGAACCCCATTATGAATGCAGTTTAATAGATTTGGGGAATTAGTAATTACGGGGCCAATACATTGTCACACAGGCCCAGTTGGTATTGGATAACTTTTTTGCTTCAATAAATAACATTATCACTTAAAAACTGTATTTTGTGTTTACTCAGGTTGCCTTAGTTTTATCTTAGATTTTGTTTTCATTTCTGAAACAATTTAATATGAGATATACACAAAAACAGAAGAAACCAGGGCAAATACTTTTTCACAGTACTGTACATGTGTATGTAGATAGATAGATAGATAGATAGATAGATGGATAGATACATACATACATACATACATACATGCAAACATACATACATACATGCATACATACATACATACATAGATAGATAGATAGATAGATAGATAGATAGATAGTTAGATAGATATCAGTATGGTTATTAAAGCTGTATAACCATTGATGTACTGACAATTCATTTGAAGTGCAAAGGTCACTGTTAAATTAGGAACATCAGACTGGAAAAAGGAAATGTGTCTCTGTTCCTCAACTAATGTTTTCTATAGATCCGTTTTTTAACCCAAAGGTCAGAGTGACTCACAATGCAGAACATCATTAAACATAGTCTGAGTGAATGTTGATGTAATCACAAAACATTTTCCAATTAAGCAGAAAGTCTTTCTGTTACAAATCAGAAAGACTTTAGAGACTATATTAATTTAAGACCTATTCTATTTTATCTAGTCTAATCATGAGCACTTTGGACAAAGCTGTTCCAGTGTGTAGCCATTATAGTATTGAGTTACAGTAAAGTATGGTGTAATTTGGTCTCTAAACACTGTTGTGTTTTTGAAACTTGAGCATGACACACATGACTAAGCACTGTGATCATTAATTTTGTGGTGTTTGGTTTCAGCAGAAATGGGTCACTTGGGTCATTCCATGTCATTCAGAGTTGTCCATGTATAGTTATTAGATTATTGCCAGTCTCTCATTTCTATTTCTCGTTGTAGAAATAGATGACAACCGTTATACATTGTTATACATATATACCACTGCTTGTAAATACTAACAAACAAGAAGAAGAACAAAATTAATTCCATCCACCCATCTTTCATACCAACACAGTGTTGCAGGGAAGTCTAGAGCCTATCGCAGGGAACTCAGAGCAAAATGTTGGGGACACCCTGGAGGGGGTGCCAACCCATCGCATGGGACAATCGCACACACATTCACACGCTATGGACAATTTGGAAATGCCAATCAGCCTACAACACATGTCTTTGGAAACCCCCAAAGCATGGGGAAAACATGCAAACTCCACACAGATAGGGCGTAGGTGGGACCCGAACCCCCAACTTGCAAGGCAACAGTAAATCCCCCCATAACCCCCCCCCCCCCCAAATTAATTCCTTTACTCTAAATAGCTTGTGTAATGATCAGTCATGTCTAACACTGGGTGAATGTTAGAAGTACCGATGATAGATATTTTCCCCAGGAGATGCACAGAATTGGTACACACATTGTAGGCTGTAGATGTGATTTCCATGCAGCCTCCGGAATCTAATTAACTGAGTCACTGGGCTGTATGTACCAAGGGACTTTCTTTCAATATTCCAGACGCTACCAGGAAAAAAGTAGCCAAATTTACTGACTGCAACATTGTGCCATGTTGACACTTTTGCTTAAGAAAATAGCATCAAAGTCATTATGTTGAGTCATGTGGTAGTTTTTATGCTTACTCTGTATTTACATTTGTTATATCATACACTGTGTACTTTCATTGTATTTCTTATTATTATTGACCAATTTGCATTTCTTATCATTTCTTGATGTAAACAGCAACCTCAGTTAGGCTGACGAAACGTAAATATTTGCTGATCATTGGTAGAGGACTCCACCTACTGGATGTGACATAAAAAAAAATGTTGTTGGGTTGTGACAAAATAATAAAGTAACATGATGCATTAAACTCCTATACAAATTATTGGGGGTGATCATTGTTTGCATATTGCCTTGTCTTGCATCATTCTGTGTCATTTAGTATATTAACTGCATAATTAGCTGCTTGGGTGTTATTGCTACATATGTTAAGTAAATCTTTTACTAACTGGAATGTATATCTTTAAACAAGACAGAGATTATGATCTATAACAGAATAATAGATTGTTAAATTGTTGTTTCAAAAAAATTAGCACTGTTCCTTTATGTTATAAAATTATATTTGGGTTATTGAATAATTTACATTTTATGTCCAGGAGAGGGCATAAGTCCCCAAATTCAGGGGACTTCAGTTGAGTAGACCTCAAAAATTTGGAGGGCAGGTGCACAAAATTAGCTGGGAAGGACCCAGAAGTTTAGAAGTACAGTATATAATCCATGTGTTTAAAATATAGTTTAGTAATTATGTTTGTTTTAAATGTATTTCAACTAACTCAGAAATTAGTTTAAATAGCTAACCCAAGTATACAAGTATGACTAACTTGGACTAAAGTTGGAGACACAAGGTCCTCAAACCACACTCTGGTAAGTAAGCACATATTATTAATTTATTTAGTCTGATAGTGTTACACTCATACAACATTCACTAACATGCTTTCATTAAAATGACTGTTATTACTGCTACAGTCGTGGTCGGAAGTTTACATACACTCATCATGAACATGAATGTCATGGCAATATTGGGCTTTCAATAATTTCTTTGAACTGTACAACATACATCTTTAAGTAAAAAAACAAAACAAAAAGAATTTGGTTCACAAGTTTTAATTTTATTTGAGGTTTTCTGCACTCAACACAAGGTCAAAATTAGACATACACAGTGAAAAAAATATATACATACGGCACACCTAATATTTAGTTGAATGTCCCTTAGCAAGTTTCACCTCGAGCAGACGCTTTTGGTAGCTATCAACCAGCTTCTGGCAGAATTCTGATTGGATATTTGACCACTCTTCTTGGCAGAAATGGTGAAGTTCAATGACATGTGTTGGTTTCCTGGCCCTGACTCGACTTTTAAACACAGTCCACAAATTTTCAATAGGGTTGAGATCAGGACTTTGGGAAGGCCATTCCAAAAGCTTAATATTAGCCTGCTTTATCCATTCCACAAGCAGCTTTGATGTGTGTTTGGGGTCATTGTTGGAACACCCAATTGTGTCTAAGTTTCAACTGTCTGGCTGATGGTTTGAGATTATGCTGAATAATTCTAAGGTAGTCCTCCTTCATTATTTTATCCACTTTGTGCAATGCGCCAATTCCACTGGCAGAAAAACAGCCCCAGAGCATAATGCTACCACCACCATGCTTAACAGTTGGTACAGTGTCCTTTACTCCTCCAAACATACCTCTGGTCAGTGTGGCCAAATAACTCAATCTTTGTTTAATCTGAACATAAAACAGAAGGATTTTTCTTTGTTCATATGGTCAGCCGTAAACTTTAGACGGGTTTGAAGGTGTCGATTTTGGAGCAGGGGCTTCTTTCTTGGATGGCAGCCTTTCAGTCCATGGCGATGTAAAACTCGCGTGACTGTAGACAGTGACACTGATGTTCCAGCAGCTTCAAGCTCATGACAGCTCTGTGCCTTGGTGGTAACTGGGTTTTTCCTGACCATCCGAACCAATTTCCTCTCAGCTGAGGGTGACAGTTTGGGTCTTCTTTCAGACCTTGGCACTTTGGAAGTGGCTACACTTCTCAATAACTTGTACTTACATACAGTTGTTTGAACTGATGATCTTGGAATCTGCAATTGTTTAGAAATGGCTCCAAGAGACATTCCTGACTTGTGTAAATCCACCATCCTCATTTTCAGATCTGCACTGTGCTCCTAGGACTTTCCCATAGTACTGTGTGTTGGTCAATCCAATGAGTGCTGTCACAAACAAACCCTTTTTATGTTTGCACAGAGAAGCTGCCAGCTGTAGTCAATCATGAACACTAAGAGGAAATTAAGAGGCCTTGGTTTTCGCGAATTTTCGGCACCACTAAATTAATAATCTAAGTGTTTGTATGTATATTGTTGACCCTGTATGTATAATATTGGTCCTGGGTTGATCACACAAAACCCCAAATAAATTAAAACTTGTGAACCAAATTCTTGTTTTTTTTTTTATTAAAGATGTATCATTCTGCCTCAGAAAAATAAAAGTTCACAGAAATTCATGAAAGCCCAATATTGCCATGACATTCATGTTCATTATGAGTGTATGTAAACTTCCGACCGCAACTGTATGTGAGAATTATAATAATTTTGAAAAATAATTATGAAACAATCACAGAAGGGACTACACTGAGTGTGCCATACTGAAAAATACTTGCTATTTCTTATCTATTTATTACATCAGTTACTCTAACAATTATTAGGACAGTTAATAGGATAATTTGGTATTAAATAGAGACGGATGGAGAGTGACTGGGATTCCTGACAGTTTGTTTTCACATTTTGATAAGAATCTCATGCATACTCCTGAGCCATTCTTTTACAGACAAGGCCAAGAACAGGGTGCAGCGCCTCTGCTAAGATCCCTGCTGAAAAATCCAACTTAGCCTGACCAGATACCAGCTGCCACCACAGGTCGAGCGGTTCAAACTGGTAGACCATCTTTAACTGCTGGTATCTACTGGTAGAAAGGAAATAGGAAATAGGAAATATCTGTATTACTGCTACTAATGCTACAATGTAGACAAATTATTTTAAGAAAAAAACACAGCAGTTAGGCAATTAGGAAATTTATTGATCAATTTAGTCTAGTAACAAGGAAGCATAATTCACCAACTAGGAAAGATGATCTACCAGTTTGACCAACTTGGCCTGTGATTTGACTTTTATCTGGTCAGGACAAGCTGGATTTTTTGGGAGGGATGCAAGAATTACATAAAGAATTTCTTTTTCTATCATTATTGTGGATATAATACTTGACATGAAAACTGTGAAAATA
The DNA here is from genome assembly GCF_023375685.1 of Ictalurus furcatus. Taxonomy (NCBI): domain Eukaryota; kingdom Metazoa; phylum Chordata; class Actinopteri; order Siluriformes; family Ictaluridae; genus Ictalurus; species Ictalurus furcatus. The sequence goes on from NC_071273.1 coordinate 12,885,120, forward strand.
CTATGTTTGCTTGTTGGCTCGCAAATATGTACTTTAAAAGTATGGCATGGAGCTGACAAAGTGTGGTTCCTATCCAAGCAAACAGTCAACAAAACAGTCAACAGTCAATCAGCAAAATAACACTGAATACCTGTTTTCATTAGGTATTTTATATTGTAGCCTATGTGGTCAAAGCATTTTACTGTCATGTCCATAGAAGGCACAATTAAATTTTTACTTGTGTGCTGTTCCTCAATGCACATAACAGGGCAGACATATTCACACCCCATATACACACCCCAAAGACAATCCAACAGCCATCCAACCATTTAGCCACAAAAAACAGTATTACAATGTTCAATAGAGCATACAAAGAGGACTACATTGTAAACGTAAGAGACAAAGTAGGATAGCATGTGCAATGTTAAGAAATTAATATGTGCTTTGTTTAACGTTAAAGCAACATATGCCATGTATAATGTTAAGAAAGTGGCAAGTACAATGTTAAGAAAGCACCATGTGCATTGTTAGAGTGCCATCTCCAATGTGCAATGTTAAAGTTGTATCTATTCAATTCAATTTTATTTGTATAACACTTTTAACAATGAACATTGTTTAACAATTGACATATGCAGTGTGCAATGTTAAGAAAGTGGCATGTGCACTGTAAGAGTGGCATCTGCAATGTTCAGTGCTAAGAAAGTGGTATGTGCAGTGTTAAAGTGGCATTTGCAAGGTACAATGTTAAGAAACTGCCATGTGCAATGTTACAGAGGCATGTGCAATGTGTAAAGTGTAATGCAATGTAAAGAAAGTGCCATCTGCAACATGCAGTGTTAAGAAAGTGGCAGGTGCATTGTCCGAGTGACAGCTGCAATGCTAAAAATGTGGGATGTGCAATGGTGAATGTTAAAATGGCATGTGCAATGTACAATAGTAAGAAGGTGGCATGTGACGAAGGTTGTATGTGCAGTGTGCAATGTTAAGAAAGTGGTATGTGCAGTGTGCAACAATAAGAAAGTGGCATGTGCATTGTTAGAGTGCCATCTGCAATGTGCAATGTTAAGAAAGCAGCATGTGCAATGTGCAATGTTAAGATTGTGCCATGTGCAATGCTAACAACATGGCATGTGCAGTGTTAAGAAAGTGGCATGTGCTATATGCAATGTTAAATAAGTGGCATGTACGATGTTAAAAAAAAAACTGGCATGTGCATTGACCAATCACAGCGCGTCTGATTGTGCAGTGGGCGTGGTTTCGGACGCAAACTGATGCACAATGGCTGGTGAGCTCTGGTCCAGTTCACTCTCAGTCACATGACAGATAATCTAGAGCGGCAGTTCCGCGTTTATTGCGACAGGCACAGTAGATACAGTGACAAGCTGAATGGATACTTAAAGCGGCGTCTTTCTTTATGGTTTTGTTTGATCATTTCCGTTGTGATCGCCTTGCGGCGTCGTGTTCGCTCTGGGGTGGCCCTCGAGGGAAAAGCGGAGTGGCGCGGGGACGTTCAGCAACATGTTCAGCAGGGTCAGGTCGGCCGTGGCCAGTTTGGTGGGCGGCTTTATGCCTGGCTCGGCCAGCAGCGGAGAGCGAGCGACTGGCGTGGATTTGCCGCTGAAGTTCCCGTACGTGAGGCCGGAGTTTCTGGGACTGTCACTGGACGAGGTGGAGTGCTCGGCTGATCATGTGGCGCGACCCATCCTAATCCTCAAAGAGACGAAGAGGTTACCATGGGCAACTGGCTACGCAGAGTAAGTCTACCATGAGCAGCCTTCATTAACCTCCATTATGCCTGATCAGTGTTTAGTTTCTGCAGAAGTTGTGGATGCATAGGCTCGATCTGTTGCAACACATTTGAGTTTCATATGTGCAATGGGATCACATGAGGAAGATGCTGAGGTGCTGATCCACCTGTTTTTTTTGCAGAGTGTATACACAAGACCATTGACACGGTGTGCTTAGAACACTTCTTGCCCTGTCTTGTCATTTTACACATTATACACTGTGTGTAATATATGTTACCCAAAAGGCCAGGCATGGTGAATCAGTATTGATCTTTTTTAAACTATAACCTGCCTTTACTGTCTTGGGTTTACTCAAGTCCCACCCAAACTTCCTGATCGGAAATCCATGCCGCAGATGGTTTAAATTGCAACCCTCAAACCATTTAATGGGCACTTAAAGCTTTGCTGAAGGTGTTATGTCATACTGAGATTTTTGTTCGGTGTGGTTGTTTATATCATGTTTTCTGACCAGCCTAATTTGTATCAGCATGCACAGGTGCAGCTGTGCCCAGTGTGCTTCAGTGGCCAAAGACCATATCAGACTTAAAAAGGTCTCTGTTATTGGAATCACCACTTCTTATGTGCAAAAATGTTCGAATGATATCTTCACCTGATAAAAGGAATATACCGTTTGTATTCTTTCTTTCTTTATGGTTTTGTTTGATCATTTCCACTGTGATCGCCTGATCGAAATTCCTGATATTAGGAATACACCTGATATAAAGGAATACGACTTCGACAGTTTGGTTGCATTATCCACATGTTCTAGTACAAGTTAAAAAATAGTAAAGAATAAAAGGCCAACCACTGGACTGTATGTTATTGCATCTTACTGACACAGAGTAACTCCTATTAGGACTTTTAGGAGAATTTCACATTAAATATGGAGGAAAACAGAGTGAGTTGTATGAATAATGAAGAATAATCAGTCACCACTCTCACCAGGTCACTTAAAGCACTGACAGAAGTCTGTTACTCACTGCCAGGGTGTGGGTTCTACAAGCTATGACACATCATTGGACACTAATGCACAGGAAATGTATCAGACCTGCAGAGTGTGCTAGTAGACACTAGGGTTCATTCAACCAGATTAATTGGCATTTGTCAGACAATATTTCAATATTGAAACTTTCATAATTATTACATATTTGAATGCAAAAGAATTCCATGTTTGTATGAATAAGATCCAATGGTATACTTATAAGAAGCAGCAGGTACCGTTGCTAGCATCTCGGGTTAATTTAGTATTTGTATGGGTTTCCTGTGTGTGTGTGTGGGCATGGCACTCTACAATGGACTGGCATCCAGTTCGTGGTGTATTCCCGTCTCATGCCCAATGTTCCCAGGATAGGCTGCAGATCCTTTATCTTGACCAGGATAAAGCGCTTACTGAAGATGCATGCATGTATACTTGAATGAACTAACAAATGAACGAACGGACAAGTGGTAATTTTAGTCACCTAATGCAAGTCTATGAAAGTACATTTATTAAGCCATTTGAATTAATTCGCCATGTGCCATAATGTTTTAGTAATTGCTTAGGTGTATTATGTACAATGCTGTGAAAAAGTATTTGTCCCTATCCTGATTTGTTCTGTTTTTATGTACAGTTGTGATCAAAATTATTCAACCCCCATTGCAAATCAGGTTTATTGTCAAAATTTACAGACTTTCAGCTGTTTGCGATGATCAAATCAAACAAAAGCAATTGAAATAGTTCAACACAACAAATGCTTCAAGTGGTTTCCCCAAATTCAACTGAAAATGCAACTTATAATGACCTCCAGTTTCAGCATCCAGCATCTTTTGTACTTATTAGAGCATCCTTTTGCTGCAAACAAGATGACCTTTATGACCTGCTGCAAACAAGATGCATAGCTTCTGGCAGCATTCCTGAGGAATCTTAGCCCATTCCTCATGAGCAACGGTCTCCAGTTCAGTAATATTCTTGGGTTTGCGTGCTGCAACTGCCTTCTTCAAATCCCGCCAGAGATTTTTTATGGGGTTCAAGTCAGGTGACTGTGATGGCCCTGTAGAATCTTCCAGGACTTCTTCTGCAACCAAGCCTTGGTGGAATTTGAGATATGCTTGGAATCATTGTCCTGTTGGAAGGTCCAACGACACCCAAGCTTCAGCTTCCTCACAGACGGCATGACGTTTTCTCCTAGGATTTCCTGATACTTCAATGAATCCATCTTGCCTTCCACGTGCTGTATGTTTCCAGTGCCAGAGGATACAAAGCAGCCCCAGAGCATGACTGAGCCACCACCATGCTTGACTGTGGACAGAGTGTTCTTTCTTCATTCTTCTTCCTCCAGATATACCGCTGATCCATCATGCCGAAAAGTTTCAGTTTTGTTTCATCGCTCCACAGAACAGAATCCCAAAACTTCTGTGGCTTATTTATGATTTTGAGTGAATATTCTTGTGCTTTTGGGTCAGTAGTGGTGTACATCTTGGAGTTCTGGCATGGAATCCTTCTGTGTTTAGTACGCGCCTTACCGTGCTCACTGAAACCTCAGTGTCTGTTGCCATCAAGTCTTACTGCAGGTCTTTTGCAGTCACTCGAAGGTTTTTCACAACCTGCCTTCTCAGAAATCTGGTTGCAACTGTTGATAGCTTCCTTTTTCTGCCCTGAACAGGTGTTTCAGCAATTTTCTACCCCTAACCAGTTCAGGTATTTCATGTGTTCCAGCTCAAGCACATCTGGTGCAACTAATGAAGCCCTTGATTAGTTGCATCAGGTGTGCTTGAGACACCGTGTTTTGCATATTTGTGCTGTTGTGAAGGATTCTATTCAGGGGGTTAAAAAATTTTGAGAATGGAGAAGTCATTATAAGTTGCATTTTCAGTTGAATTTTGGGGAACGACTTAAAGCATTCATTGTGTTAAACTATTTCAATTGCATTTGTTTGATTTGTTCATTGCAAACAACTGAAAGTCTGTAAATTTTGACAATAAACCTGATTTGCAATGGGGGTTGAATAATTTTGATTGCAACTGTATATCTCATACTAAATAGTTTTAGATCTTTAAATGAAATACAATATAAAACAAAGGCAACCTGTGCAAACACACGATACAGTTTTTATTTTATTTTTTACTGAAGCAAAAAGTTATCCAATACCGATCACCCATGTGAAAAACTAATTGCCCCCCTAAATTTAAAATCTGGTTGTGCCACCTTTAGCAGCAATAACTGCAACCAAATGCTTCCAATAATGAGACCAGACTTTCACTTACTTCTAGGACTAGGACTTACTCCTAAGTTTTGGATCATTGTTTTGCTGCATAATCTTAATAATGCATAATAACGCTGTGCTCTTGGAGGAATTCTGGAAGGTCGGCCACTTCTGGGAATGTTCATTACTGTGCCGAGTTTTTTCCACTTGGAGATAATGGCTCCCGCTGAGAGCCATTTAATTTAAATAACTTTATCATTTAAAAACTGTATTTTGTGTCTACTCAGGTTGCCTTTGTTTTATCTTAGATTTCGTTTTAATTTCTGAAACAATTTAGTATAAGATCAGCATTATATGTCAATGTACATTCAGTGTGCACCACTATTATAGCTTACAAAGACTGAGTGTGTATTGTTGTAAGTGCTTTTCCATACAGTTACAAGCTTCTGTCAACTCCAGACATCATTTCTATAATTTATTTCAATAAAGTTTCTTGAGTAAATACTATTTTAGTAAAATCTTCCTTTTTAAGTGTTTGTCAAATAAACTTGAAAAAAAATTCCCCTTCAAAATTGTTGGTCTCTGAACAGAGAAATGAATCCTTACAAAACCAAAAAGCCTTTTGTGTAGTTTTGTTGTAAATACAAAGGGACCTCTGAATCCTCATCAATTTTGCAGCGGTCATTCAAATAAACCAAAACACTCTGTGTGTGTGTGAGTGAGTGCGTGCGTGCTAAGACACGTCACTCGGACAGTCAGAGTGAACCCTTTAACATTGATTACACTGTTGCTCTGCTGCTTTTCAATTTATTGAGCTCAGCTGAGAGACGAATCAGCTTTGCTGGATAAAAAAAGCACTAATTTATCCTTCCTCCATTTTTTTTTCTTGCTGATAGGGTAGGGGGAGAGCAGCATTCTCAGCATTGTTTTAACCAAACGGGAGTGAAATCAAGAAGAGAATAAACTCCATCATAGACACCCATATACCACTTTCTGGAAATAGAACACTTCACTCTATGGGTCTGAGTCAAAGGGAAACCATAAAATAAAGTGATATCATGTTTTCTTAGAAATAGCTTGAACCAGCAAATCACAGCACAATTTACACATTACACAAATGACATGTATTTTCACTAACATTCCAACCTCAAATGCTGCAAGTGAACTTTATGTCCATGTGTAATAATGACATCTGCTCCAATTAAACAAAAGCCATACCTTCCATCAGCCCTGTTACAAGCTATGTTGTGTAGCTGAAAATTCTCTGTGCCTGAGGTGTCTGTTTTCAGTTTAATTTATAAATCTCTTGCAATTCTATGTTTTTTTTATTTATCACTGCCAAAATAACAATTTTGTGGTCCTCACCAACTTCTATAAATAAACAAACAACCTCAAGAAAAACCAAAACAAAAAAACCAGAACAGATTTCAATATGAAGTCATTTTTTCTAAAAAGGTAAACCAACATTCAGAAACCAGCTCGGAAAATATAAGTACACCTTATATATACTGAAATCTGGTGTACAATTTTTATATAGGCCCTCATTTAAAAAAAAAAAAGACATTGAATTGAAGGAGGGTGTATTTTCTTTTTCCCCATTACTGTAACTTAAGATGAATTACTAACAGCATTTTTCCAAACTAAAAAAATTTTCAAATCTTCTTATAAACTTCATGCATATTTGTATTATTAGATTATTTTATTGTTTACATTGGGTGTCGTGACCATCAGTCAATCATTAAATTCCTAAATGCTGTATCCAGTACAGAGTATCCAGAGTTTAATCTGGCTTTCTGACTTTAGTACTACTGTAAAAATCTTGGTAATATTGTGAAATTAGTCAAAGTGGTAAGCAAGACAGAAAGCAGATGTTTGGGATGATGATGGATGGGAGTTCAAATCCTAGCACTGTCAGAGAGCCAAAAGTTGTGCCCTTGACCAAACCCCCAACTAGGGATACACCGAAATGAAAATTCTTGGCCGAAGCCGAAACCGAATATAATGAAAAACTTGACCGAATACCGAACATGTTTTTTCGTGTTTTTTCCATTTATTTTGCCGTTTTTTCACCATTGCATAAATTAAATAGTCAAAATGTGCTTTTTACTATGTTGTCTTGCTTTTCACATAAAAAAAATCAATTACAAAAAATACAATTTAAAAATATTTATTTAACACTGAACATTTTTTTCATTCCAGCAGGCATAGGCTACCAACAAGGCACAATATAACTTAAAATAAATAAATGAGTAAAATAATAATACTTTTATGTGGTCATCTTTGAGCCCCCCCTTGAATAGCCTATGTTAGGCCTATAAGTGACTGCTGAAAGAATGTAACACTCTGTAGCCTACAACTAAAAAGTGCATTGACGAGTGCAAAAATGGTTCTATTCGGTTCTATACGGCTGATTATATTGGGGATATATACCGCTCGTGTTCCTGTACACCTTGCGGAGTATTATTTATAGTATAGTAGATATAGTATAGTTAGATACGTTGTTAATGTTATGTTCCTTGATAGATTTAGTTAGTTTAAACTATAGATTAGTTCATTTAGTCCCCGCTGGTTTTTCCGCTCCCAGTCCGTAGTACTAGTTTATGTTTCTTGTTTTGTGTTTTGACCCTGTTTTCTGTAACCGTGACTCTGATTCCTGCTTTGCCCCGTTTATGCCTGTTTGCCGATCGCCTGTCTTGACTAAGTTTTTTGGATTACGATGTGGATTTGTCTGCCTTCCCTTAAATAAATACGTCTTTACCTGCTTCCGTACTCTACTCCCTTATGTCTCGCGACGTGACAGAAACATGCTCCAGAACAGAAACAAAACAAACGCACGTGTCCACAGTATACATCCGAAGAGCACGTAGCTTGTGCACATAGCTTGTGCATGCCCCCCCCCCCCCCAATCAAGGTCGTGAAATTTGCGCGTCTCACTCTGGTTGTTAGGCTATTTGGTCGCGTCATCAAAGACGTCATTGTTCGGTCAAATTTATTCAGCCTTTTCACTTATTCGGCCGAACACCGAAAATGCTTTTTTTTGCTATTTTCGGCCAAATAATTCCGGTTGCCGAACATTCGGTGCATCCCTACCCCCAACTACTCAGTCATGTGGATGGGATTTTTTCCTCAGGAAAAATAAAGCTCTAACGCGTAGGATTGTTTTGTAAAACATGATAGAAAATTCCTGACCTGCTGTGAGTCACTCTGGCAGTCCTGTAATAGTAGTTCACAGTCAGAGCTGTTGGGCTCGAATTGGCAGTTTTTTTTTTAAACACCAGGTCAGATACATCCTACATCATCAGACTCCAAAGAAGTACAGCCAAAATCTCGCCCCCAAATTTTTGGTGCAGCTTAAAACAGAGCCATAGGCATCAGAGCCAGGCATCATAACAGAGAGTAGCATTTCTTTTTCTAAAGGGTCTTGTCTTTCTGGGTTCTATACAGTGTGATTTTGTTTTGCTCAAATTTGCTTTTATTTTTGTAAAAATATAGGTTGAATTTTGACTTCGTGCATGTGCTAGACTATTTTGACCAGTCAGCTCACCACACTGACTTAATATTTGATGAACAATATTCTGTATTGATTTATAAAGCTTCTCACATGCACAAAGCTTCCTGCTCTGCCTTTATCTCTCCACTTCATAGATGAAATGTCAAAATTCTGCATACATACACCACAGATTTTTTTCATTCATCAGATGAAAATTTACATCAGTCTCATATCATATATTCATATCGCTTCTGTAGCAGCCAAGATTGTTTTGCCAAAGTTATAAAATTTTAGCAGTTTTGTTCGAAGCTGACTTTAAAGTGTTAATCTTGTGCTTATCTCATCTGAGAAGATGGGGGATTAGGAGGCTCCTTGAGAGGGCTCGTGTTTAGTTTATATATTTGATTTTTGCTGATGGGTGTGAAAAATTCTGGAGGTGTTGGCATATGACATACCTTCTGATACATAGCAGCACATAAAGCAAAAGTAGCGATATTGAGGGAAATTGGTACGCCCAGTTGGTTGTTATCCGGTAGTTAAGTGCAATGCTTTTCAACAGCAGCTTCAAAAATTACCAATAGTGGTTCCAAAAGTTACATTAAAAAAATTCTCAGATTTGGATGAACTGGTGTGGGAAAAAAAACTGTTAATACATGCATGTTAACAATGACATGTTTGCACTACTACTGTCATTTACAAAATGATCTACATGTGTGTAGGACTGGTTTTGAGAACATTTCTAATGTATTGTATTAAATGTGCTTTTCAGGGTGATAAATGCTGGGAAAAGTACTGTGAATGAGGACCAGGCCTGTTGTGAAGTCATGCTGGTGAAGAAGAGGCCCACCGGATCCTCCACACCCTGCAAACCATCCAAGAGGAGATCCTCTCTGCCTAATGGAGAGGGTCACAGCCTTGCTGAGAGCTCAGTTAGTGCTGTGCTTTGTCTTTTATTTATTCCTCTAGTCCTCACAGAATGTTATCACAGGATACACTATTTGACACTATTTGTCCCTTTGATGAAGCATTCATCTATTTTTTTCTGGATTTTGTGGTATGTTTTGGATCATTTGTACTGTTCAGACTGACTGTGTGATATTTGCTTCCAGAATTTGCTGGTATTTCATGTAATACATTCTTCCATCTACCTATACACTGTTTCCTCTGCCACTGGCTGCCACTAAATCCCAAAACATAATAGCTTCACCCCCACACTTAATGGCAAGGTGTTCTTCTCATCAACACATTTTTGTTCCTTGTGGCCTAAGAGTTACATTTTTACTTAATCACTCTTGTTTCCAAAATGTCTCTGGCTTACCTAGATGTTGTTTTACAGATTTCAGACAATTCTGCACAGTATAATGGTGCACCACCAGTCCTTTGTCAGCTAAACCTTCTTGCAGGTCGTTTGCTGTCATACAGGTTTTTTTTTTCTTGTCTTCCAGATCTTGCCTTCATTTCTACAGTTCCCATTATCTGCCATTTCTTAATGACATTTTGAATGGTGGAAAATTGTAAGCTGGAAGCACTTTGATATCTTTTTATAACCTTCCCATGCTTTGTCAGCGGCAGTTAGCTTCATTTTCAGATCCTCAGTCAGCTGCATAAATAAGCGCATGGTTTTTGAGTGTTAAGGTTTGAAGAATCAGCTGACAATTCCTAATGACAATTCTTGGCTTGCCTAACAAGTCAAGTTCATCCAGTTCTAACTGGAAGGGTGTCCAAGCCCTTGCGTATAACATACAGTCCTGTGAAAAAGTATTTACCTGATTTCTTCTGTTTTTGTGTATATCTCATACTAAATGGTTTTAGATTGTCAAACAAAATACAACATAAAACAACGTGAGTAAAACACAAAATACAGTTTTAATTTTTTTTATGTTTTTATTGAAGCAAAAAAGTTATCCCACACCTATCACCCATGTGAAAAACTAATTGCCCTCTTTAACTTAACACCTCACCTTTTAGCAGCAATAACTGCAACCAGACACTTCCAATAACTGGAGATCAGACTTTCACTTACTTCTAGGACTAGGACTTACTGTATGATTTGGATCACTGTCTTGCTGCATAATCCAGTTGCGCATGAGCTTCAATTTACAGACTGAAGACCGGACATTCTCCTTTAGTATTTTCTGGTAGAGATCAGAATTCATGTTTCCCTCAATTATTGTAAATTGCCCAGGCCCTGAAGCAGCAAAGCATCCCCACACCATCACACTTCCACCACCATGCTTGACCATATGTATGATGTTCTTTTTGTGGAATTCTGTATTTGGTTTATGCCAGATTGAATGAGACCCCTGTCTTCCAAACAGTTCCACTTTCTACTCATCAATCCACAGAACATTCTCCAAAAAGGTTTGAGGATCTTGAAGGTTGTGTTTTGGCAAAATTCAGATGAGCCTTAATGATCTTCTGTGTTAGCAGTGGTTTCCACTCTTCCATGGATGCCATTTTTGACCAGTGTCTTTCTGATAGTGGAGTCATGAAGAGTGACCTTTGTTGATGCAAGAGAGGACTGTAGTTCCTTTTATGTTGTTCTTGGCTCTTTTCTGACTTCCTAGATGGGTCGTTGCTGTGCTCTTGGAGTAATTTTGTCCATTAAGTCCATCCAAATATAAAGTAATTGTGTATTAACATTTGCAGAGAAATGTTATTTTTAAAATAGTTTCACTTCAAAATTCAACAGAATATATAATTTGGCCAGGGGTGCTCAAAATTTTGCATACAACTGTACCAATATAGATAACGTAGAGGGGAATAAGCATTATTTCTATGTGTCTTGTAAACTAAAACAGTAGCCTATTTTTTAAAGAGCAAACACACTAGGGGTGGGGCTTGTAAACAGGTTTACTAATCAAATAGCCACATTTTTAAATGTTTTGTATTTAAATATCCCAACAAGCAGTCCAATAAGCAACAAACATGTAATGTTCATTACTAAGGACCTAGCCTTTCCGCTTTAAGTTCATGTTGAATAAAAAATTGTAGGCTTTGCTTTTTCCATCATATCATTAAACTCTAGGTAGAGGTTGTTTTATAATAAGCATGCCTACATGTTTATGCATGTGGTGACTCCAGAGACCATTAAGAGTCAGTTCTTATTGAGAAAAAAGGTTGAAGGCCATTCAAAACTGTCTCAACAGTGAATTAAACCAGCCCAAATTCTGTATCAAACTCTAAAATCATGACTACCATTGTGAAATATACTGTAATATTTCCAAAAGTAACAAGTATTTAGCCTGTAAACCATTAATATAATTAATGTACACAAGATGTCCATCCCCCAAATCTACAAAGAAAAAAAAAAATCCCATGGCAACAAGTCAATAGTAGTCCAGTTCTGGGGGGGGGGGGGGGGACGACTCCGACTGCTGGGAAAGAAGTAGCTGATATAGCAAAGTCTTTCCATATATAGCTTCACGTCATTTTTTTAAGCTTAGTGTGAGACTCAATATCAGCTGCTTGTGTTTCAACATTCTGGTATTTCATGACATGCTTAGGCAAAAAATAGTATCAAAAATTACAAAATAATACATGATTGATTTATACGTGATACCTAAAAATTTGAATAGCCATGTGTATACCTAAAACATTACAAAAATTAAAGAAAACTGTTTTTACTTTGTTTTGATGAACTGTTGGTGGCTAAGAGCCATCCGCTTTAAAATAATATCTTGGCAGTTTTTCTCCCAAATAATTTCATCCATGAACTCCTGCAGTATTCTGTATAACATTTAATGTCATCCTCTTATAATTGGTGAAGTTTTAATTAAATGCTGTGACATGCAGCAAACTATTACATATTCTTTTACAATTCATTTCTGAATTTGTCAGAATCCTCATCTGTCTATGACCGATGTCACAAATATTTCACAAATATCTCCAGCCCACACTTGGGCACTTGTGCTTATCTGTCTGAATTTCAGCCTCCCAGAGTCCCTACAGTCATATTACGCTGCAGTCACAATTACATTCCTGGATTTCCAGCTCCCACACATGTTGGGCCAAATGAGTCATGATGCGTTTCTTCCCCACACACTCTGTCCAGTACTCATCAGAGCAAAGAATAGGAACTATCTGAACAGTTTCCGGGTCTGGGAATTCCACACACTAGGCTTTAGAGTCTAGAGTTTACAAAGCATGGTGTGACAGACCAAATAAATCCTTTGACTGGATCTCACATCTGGTCACCTGGTTGTTTTCCAGTCTTTAACTGCCCAGTTTTAGTGAGCCTGAGCCCACTGCAGCCTCAGATGCTTGTTCTTGGCTGACAGGACTGGAACCCATTGTGGTCGTCTGCTGTTATAGACCATTCACCTTAAGGTCTGATGTGTTGTGCATGGGATGATTTTCTGTTCATCGTGGTTGTAAAGAGTGGTTACTTCAGTTACTGAAGGCTTCCAGTTAGCACAAACCAGGCATTTCCACCCACAGAACTCACTGAATGGCTGTCTTTATTTTTTTATTTTTTTTGCACCAATTTTTTACTCCAACCTGCCCATCTGGCACCAGCAACCATGCCATGGTGAAAGCTACTCATGTTCTGTATCTGCATGATTTTCTATACTGCACGGCTGTGACATGATAAATGCATGGATTATCAGGTTGTTCCTATTAAAGTGGCTGGTGAGTGTATAAATATAATATAATGTAATTCCAGAGCCTTTTCTGATCTCTTTGAGAAAATGGAAAGACCAAACACTGTGGATGTTTTCTGAAGCAGATAATCACTAGAAATTAGTTAAACCTGAAGCAAGCTCTTTAGACCAGATATAGGGTTAATTAGGGTCTGTTAAGGGTTCCTAATGATTGCGCTGTTTATGTAAATGGATAACTATCAGTTATCTGCAAATATCCACACTGATAGCTTTACCTGCTTGTGTCCGTTGCAGGAGCCCCTGAGGAGTGTCTGTTGTCATTATATAGTACGAGAGCTTCCTCTAGAGGCGAAATAAAAACTATCGCAGACCAATTTTGTTTTGGATGTTTCTATTTTTATTTGTTATTTGGAGTGTTACTTTTGGCCTAGTTTGGATGTACATCTTTTATTTACTTTAATGTTTATTAATAGTTATATTAACATTGTGCCATTGTTACTGTTTATTTTTGTAATTAAGTTCAGCAATATTTATGTTTTCATTCAGTATTAAGTTTAAAATATATCGGTTTATTAATTGGTTATCGGCCTGTACCGCCCAACTTAGTTATTGGTATTGGTAAAATCGTTCGACGTCTAGTTCAATGATTGTCATTGTGTTATCAAATCTGTCTTTACCATGCTGTTTTAAGTTGGTAAATATGTTCAAGACTAAATGCGCTGTTTTACACTGAGTTTTAACTTTAGGTTTCTGTGGATAACAGCAATTGTGGGTGATTTTTTTATTATTATTTATTTTATTTTTTTTTATGAAACTTTCATTTCACCAGAGCGTTCATTATTACAGGTATCATGGACTTGGTAACAGTAAACTAATTCACCTGAAGCCTATCATCCTGTAATTTCTATTAATTATTCAGTAGCTACAATGAAACTAAGTGTGTAGACCATACAGGAGTTTATGGGGTTAATTTATTGGTCCATAATGCACCCTATTCGATTACGGAACTGTGGACAGGTATTAGAGCTACACAGTATATCATCTGCTAATTGTTATCACGGTATTTACCTACACACCAGGGGGGTAAAATCATGATAATGATTCAAATATTTGATGTCAAATTCAAACTAACACCTGCCTGCATGTATAAAATAAAAATAAAATAAAAATAAAAAGCTGTCCGCAACTCACTATGCTTAAATATTTAAAGAAATGGAAAAGCTATCCCATAACGAAGTTACTTTATCTATTTATTTAATTCTTGTTAATTTCCTGATTAGTCATTTGTCATTACGATCATTGAAGGCTTAATGTTTTGTCATTTTGGCCTCTCTTCCTGGAGTGTATGTAAAATAGACCTTACTGAAACCTATGAAAAGAGGAAGTTTTTTACTGACCTCTCTGAGGTTCCAGTTTTTCGGTGGGTGTGTTTATAACGGACCTGAATCAAAAATACAACAAAACTTCAGATTAATGCAGGTCAGTCTTTAACTGTGACTCATTACCTGTTCATAGTTCATATGTTGCACATACAGTAACAGTGCTTCTCCTTTTTTTGTCCGTATTTTTCATCCATCTCCATCATGTTAATGGTAAACTCCTTTTAACGCTTTAGTCATCCTTGACTCTCATAACCTTCCGCTCAGCATACTCCTCCCCTACTGTTTGTGTTTTCTCAGCTGTTCTAAGTGCCTGGTTATGTGTTTTGAAATTTCTGGATAAAGCAGCATCATATATTCACACAAAGTACATCTTTTCATATCAAGCTCATTATGTGGTATGGTAAGATTTTATATACTCATTATTTTATATTATTAGAATACTCCTATGAATTGCTCATTTTCTCTTGCCTGTGTGAGTAGACTAATTCTCTTATATCTTGAGACTAGCTTTGAGGATTGATACACTTAAGTGCAAATGTACTTTACAGCAACAAGATATATATTATTTAGATACTTCTGAAGACCGAAGTAAAACGTCCTAAATTATGCATGCAAAATGCACATGATTTACAAAGTATTGCATGAATTACATGTGCAAAATTGTGACAAATCAGTCTGTAAACAAGGTTTCTCTATGTGTTATATGCACTTGATAGCCATGGCAATCTCTAAAATCTCCTTTTGCGAATCTGATATTCTCTAATCACTTATAACGACCTTTAACCTATTTTGTATCCTTTGTGCAACATTATGATTTAATCAGTTACAACACATGATTTTTATAATAAGTCATTTAAATGTATGTCTATTGGAGGTACTAAAGTATATCATATTGTTTATATAGCTTGTTATACAATGTATGCTGTTTTGATGAACTGTCTGTTTTCTTTGCTGTGTGTATGTGCATCATCAGATGGAGAATGGCGAGATGGTCTTCCACTACTGGGCTCTGTTTGATGGACACGCTGGCTCAGGTGCAGCTGTTATGGCCTCCAGACTGCTCCATCGGCACATTGCGGAGCAGCTGCAGGAGATTTTGGATGTTCTGCGCAACCTGGCATCACTGCCACCTACTGTAATGGGAGATGACCTGGATCATACCAGTACCCCCTGCATGCCTCGAGCCCTATCAAGAGCATCCTCCCTGCGCAACTCGCCGTGTACTACTGCGCCACGCTTTTTCACTGAGAAGAAGATCCAGCATGAGAGCCTTGTGATCGGTGCCCTCGAGAATGCCTTCAAACACATGGTGAGGATTGTCTGGGGTTAGTGCACTGCACTGTCTTAAAACCTATTGAGTGTTGCTTTTCATCCACATCTTTAACTGAAAGAAAACAATATAGCATTTAATAATTTTGCAATTATTGAAAGGAAACTCAGTATTACATCAGTGCCAGGTATTGTACTATAATCAGAGCTCTGATATTGGTATTATATCTAAAAAAAAAAAAAGGCTCTATATCTAAAAAATCTAAATATTTTCTATTTATACATTTCTACATTTGTAGTGATTACAACTTGGAACTGATATGGATTTACGTGGGATTATGTCATGAACCTACACAAAATAGGCAATAAAAAAGTGTGGGAGAGGGAATCAATGAAATTTGCAGAAATATTCAAAATAACGTTTTGATTGCATAAGTATTAAGCTCTATTGTTGTGAAACCCCTAAATTAGTTATTTTGGAAACAGACATGGATACAGAATCAAGTTTATAGTTTGCTAATGCAGAATTACATATCATTAGCACATTTTGATAGAGTTTATGGTTCTGAGATTATTGCTCTTTTTTGCCTGCTAGTGGAATAACTGAGTAGTGAACTTTGAATTTTTCAGTTCATGGTTTTAATTTTATTGATTGATTTATTATGTGCTGGATTAGGACCTTTACCGGCCTGCAGGCTGTATGGTTGACAACCCTGCTCTTCGTAGTAGCTTGTAGTGCAAGTTAGTCACTTGCATAATTAAAGGTCATATATTAAAGAAAAATCCATTAGCTGATATTTACAACTGTGTGTGTGTGTATACAGTACTCTGCAAATTTTTAGGCACATGCAAAGTAATGCTGTAGAGCAAAGATGCCTTCAAAATAAGGATATTAAATGTTAGTACATTTTTGAAAAAAAATGTGTGACAAAAAATATGAATGAAAATAGTCGTCTCCGGTACAATGAGTGCAGTTTTATAAAGAAATGAGCTGTAAGTTTTATTGAGCATCTTGCAGAACAGACATGGTTCTTCTGGAGACTTTGACCGTCGCACTCGCTTCTTATTTTTGCTGCAAAACCCAGCAGACTTCATTGAGTTTTTTTCTCTGAAAAGTCTCCTCTTATGTAATATGCTGCTTTCTTTACTGACATACAAACATTTTTTTGTAACATTTAATTTTGTGCTAGAAAACTAATGTTTGGGAATCTAAAATGTTTTTTTTTTTTTTTAACTGACTCGATAATGTAGGCATAAAATAAAAAAATCTATGACAAAGTTTGTACTAAAAAATTGGGTGCTATATAAATTTTTATTGTAACATTCAGAATTTGTAGACTTTTCCAGATGTAGTGCAGTTTATGCAATGCAAGTGTTTTTGTTTTTTTAAATGCCATTGACTGTGCAGTCACTCTTCCATTCACATTCTTTCTGGTCCAATGATCATGGCCCTGTGCTGTCGGTAACCTTGTTCTGTGTCATACAAGGTTACTCACAAAGTAATTTTCCACAGTTTTTGCTTCCACTTATATGCCTGCTTTAGTATCTGTTTACACTGATAAAGTAATTATTTGAATTTCCAGGCCTAAATAGTGTTGCTCAGTTTGGAGCTCATGCATTACTGAAATGCGGTGTTTTGCCACTAGATGGTAGCACATGCCAGTGAGCTGATGTGCAGACAATTTGTGACTCTGCGGATTCCATGATTGAAGTACCTTTTATTGTTGAAAAACCTTACAATTCTTTTTTTGTAAAGATTTTTCAGCATTGAATCTAAAAAAGGGTGCAGTTAATCAGGGCATCAATCTCTTTGCTGATAAGGTAATAATGATAATTTGGTTCTTAATTAAAGAGTAATGTTTTTTTTGTTTTTTTAGCATAGATCTAACAAATACAGAAAATGCAGTCAACTACAATCCACACTGATCTCACGAGGATACTAAGGACATTCTGTTAATTTACTTAAAATGTATTTTTAATGTGCTTTATTTTGGTTAACAGGTTTGTATGTTCATTGTGACCTCATCAGTCAATATACCAATATCATTGAAATTTAGAGTGGGAAACAAAAGTGAGAGAACTATGTAGAGCCATAATCCTCAGGAAATGTACTTTATCTAACTTGATTTAATTATTTAATAAATGAAGGTGAATATGTTCAGGTAGTAGGGTTGAGGGAATGTTGTGGGGACTAAAGTAAAATGTACACTTTTTCATAATTTATGGATGACCCACGGAATGTTTCAAGCATGAGATGGTAAATGGATTCACACATTAATGCAAAAATAAGATTTTGGAGGTATTTTAATGATTATATTTGAAGTTAAAATGAAGTTGTAGTGGGCTGGGCCAGGCAAAATGCTGCTTTCTAAATGCTGTACATGTGTTAATGTCTTTACATACATATTTGTTATTGTAATATCAGTGGGACACACGTCACCCGAATCATGGAATCACCTCAGTATCTTTAACAAACCTTAATTGAGACAGGGCTCCACACACACTAACGTTTTTTGTCACCGCTCTGTGTTAGACAGGGAGATCATTATAGTTAGAATTACACATTTTAAGATAAAATAGCCTCTGTTTTAATAACAGGCTACCATGGAAACACACACACAAACACACACACACACACTTAGACACTCAGTATCAATACACTCATCAGATGGTTCATTTGGAAGCTCAAGGGGGAGCTGGACAGAGCTGCACTGCATTTCCTCCCCCCCACCCAGAGACCTTCTGCTCAGTCCACCGCCTCCTCCCTGTGCCTGCTCCATCTTCGATCTGCCTCCTACACACCGCTATATACTCTGACTCAGCTTTCTGATCCACCCCTGTGCTGGCCTGGTCTCCCCCAGTGACTCTCTCCCTTGAGATGAACAAAAATAAGTGTGGCATCTCAGTTGGACTGGGCAATAATTTCAGTAAAGCGTGTCACCAATATCTCGTTCATTTATGAGGGTGTTGTGCTATCAGCAAAGTTCTATAAGACTATATGATTTATGAAAAAGAAATGTAGACAAACTATAAAATTTATATATTAACATGCAGCTGATAGGATGTTTGCCCATTATGCCATTTCTTTAACCTGTTATATTGTACATTTCCTCTATTCTTGAATATTAACTATATATTATACTATATTATTTTTGTAATATTTCTGAATTTTAAAAAAATCACCATATTATTAACCTCTACATTTAATTGATTCTTTAAAATATGGTGCATAAAAAGTGTCAGTAGGGAGAATAAAGTCTAAATTTCTCATATTCCAGCAAGTACACATTTATAACAAACACACCATGTTGTTCCTTTAGCCTTATTCAGATAGAATTAGTTTTACAAACAGAGATGGGCTAATTCCTTTTTTCCATTATACTCAGTGACTATATTACAGTCTGTTTTGTTCTGTCTCCTCTCTTGAGAGCATGCTGGCTGGAATTATAGAATTGCCTATTGTGTGGGTTTTTGTTTGTTTGTTTGTTTTTTGGCAGTCCAGTTCAGTAGTATTTCTTATTATACAGGCTTTTTGATCACTGTTATTCTGCTTATGTAGTTGTTAAAAACATTTCAGGCAATGGTGAAATCATGTTTGATTTGGATAATTTTTACTGATTTGGAAGCGACTCTAGCACAGTGGTTCTCAACCAGGGGGCCATGGAGAGATTGGATGGGGGGTGCAAATTGTTTTCAAGAAAAAAAACACACACAGGTCATCATTTGGGTATTCGGGTATTTGGGTATTGTGCATAAATGAAAAACCCAGCGTTCCCTCTCACTCTGTATTTTCTTTTTGCTGGGGAGAGGTGGAGTTTAGCCCAGTGGTTTTCATAGTGGGGGCCGCCAGGGGGCGCCCGGGGGGCCTCAACAATTTGGTGTGAAAAATAAATTCTCACACTCAGACAACCATACTCACACAATCAATTCCTAATGTAATGTAAAGATGTAAGTTGTAATTATTAATAAAAATGGGGATATATTCAGAAGTCTGTATTTTTAATGTGTTTTAAAGACATCTTGCAAAAGGGGGGCCTCGGTCAAATGTTAATGCCATTTGGGGGGCCTTGCCCTGGAAAAGTTTGGGAACCCCTGGCTTAGCCTGTCTTTTATCTAGCTGTCAGTGCAGACTAATGTTCCCAACTTGGCAACTTTTCAGATCCCTATTGCAAACAAATCTAGCGGCTTTTTGGACAAACCTTAGCAACATTCCAAATGTGCTCATTACTGTCCTGTAAGCACGAGGTCTTGCTTTCCCTCTGCACTCACACCTCTCTCTGCATCTGCTCTGTTCAGTGTGGAGCGGAGAGCCCACATTTAAGATATTTAATAATGCCATGGATAACGAAACGCATCCTTCGTCCCAGTTTACATCATTCATATGCGAATATATATATATATATATATATATATATATATATATATATATATATATATATATATATATATATATATATATATATATATATATATAATGTGTATATATATATAATATAATATAATATAATATAATATAATATAATATATATATATATATATATATATATATATATATATATATATATAATGAGCGAGAGAGAGATTTTATATAGAATAGATAATCTTTATATGGGGTTGGGGGGGGGGCTGCTACATGATGGGGAGGCTTGGGGGGGGGGGCTTTAGTTACAAAAGGTTGAGAACCTCTGCTCTAGCACCATCTCTCAGGGTACAGGGAAGGCATACATGAAAACTCTGTTCTGGCACCTAGGTGGTGGAATGAACTTTCCCTAGATGTCTGAACATTTGAGCTATGGGCAGTTTTCTAGCGAAGTCTAAAGGCCTACTGCTTCCTGAAGTACTTAAATTAGCACTTTAATTTAAAAAAATTGTGCTGACTGTGTACATCTGCCAAATGCTGTAAATGTTTATACGTCTTCAGAGTTGGATCTTATTAAAAGGAGAAAGAAAATAAATTTGATGAAAAATGCACAATCCTGCAAACTGATTTAACTGACCATTATATGGTACAGCAGATATAGAGCTTTGCTTTCTGTATGCATATCCCACAATATCATGACTGTATTTTTCTATAAATTAGTTCATGATCCAGTAATGAACATTGCAACTATTCACATTCGTAGGGGGAAAAAATGTTGCAAACCTACTCGTCTTATCTTACTTTATAGCTTTTATTACAGACATCACCTTAACATCTGAAATAATAGGATACACCAAGGAGTCTTCTATCAAAACCACTGCCATTTTTCCCATCTGCAAGTACGGAAGTGCTTGGGCCTGCAGTAGTCTTTGGAGGGTGAAAAGCTTTTAAATACACGAGCAGAGTGGATCATACTTCTCTCTATCTAGGTAGCAGGAGCTGTTTTATAAAAAGAAAGACCAGTAGTGTGTATGTGTGTTGAATGTTCAAATACTAGTTTATGCTTTTTAGGACCTTTTTTTTTTTTTCTCTCCATCTTGGCAGATTTATAGAAGGTTTTCCCCAAGCAGAAACAGGTCAGACTGATGCAGTGTCCAGCTGGAAGTTTTCAAACTAAGACAATTGCGTCAAACTGTCATACTAAGGCTATTTGACAATGGCCAATGCTCAATGTTCAGAATCACAACTATTCAACCATTCTAGGAACTAAACAGTTATACTGAACTTTTTTCATTCAAAGTATAAAATATAATCCTACATTCATTCAAATTCATTCAAATTAATCATTTCTATAATGTTAAATATGAACAGATATAATAATTTTTATATATATATGGGTATATATATGTATATATGGGTATATGTATGTATAATATACATACACACACTTAATAATTAAATGTATACATAATGATATAATTGTAATCATAAATGTGTGTGTGTGTGTGTGTGTGTGTGTTAGGATGCCCAGATCGAGAGGGAAAAAGCTGTGTATAATATCATGGGTGGATGCACTGCACTCGTGGCGTCGTTCATTCTGGGCAAGCTGTATGTGGCCAATGCAGGGGACAGCAGGTGAGTCACACTGACTGCAGCTCATTATCCCACACACAGTACATGCAGCTTTCACACACACAACTCTCTTCTTTTCTCATTAGTGCTCAATAAGGCTTGTAATGCTGGTGCCACTGGTGATCTTCTCTCTGTTCTGTTCTAACAGCATGTTAGAGTTGTAGAGTCAAACTGGGGCACTGGTCTTAATATTTATGATGCAGCTATACTGATTCAAACAGTGTTTATAAGGGAAAGTTGTGACAGTTGTGCTTGAATCAATATGAGTGGCACCTTTTTATTTCTAATAAATTGTTATTTAGAATGTTGATGTAGAAATGTGGGTGTGGCCTCAGTGCATGTCAGTGCCAGTAATGAAGACATGGAATCTACCTGTCAATCCCCATAAAGGAGCTTTGGCTTCGGTACCTGTCTGTCCACATAAAGAAGGCATAACCTCTGTGCGTATCAATCCCAGTAAACAAAGCATGACCTCTGAGTCTGTCAGTTCCAGCAAAGGAGGTGTGGTCTTGTACTTTTTAGTCTCAGTAAAGGAGGTTTGGCCTTCTCCTTGTTAGTCTCACTTAAGGAGGTGTGGCCTCTGTGCCTGTCAATCCCAATAAAGGTGGCAAGGTCTTTATGCCAATCAAGGAGTTGTGACCTTTATGTCTGTCACTCACAATAACAGGTGTGGTCTATTAGTTTAAAAAAAAAAAAAAAAAGGTAAAGGTTTTATTTTCTATTGAAATCTGTCTGCAAAATTTTGACTCACATTGTAGCTTAATGGAACAAAAGGGTCAAATAAATTGTGTGAAACATACACACAAGTGATTTAATAATTAGCAGGTTATTAATTTAAAATCAGTCACAGAGTGTGTATATTTCTGGCTGCATTGTTCGCAGTCACAGTGTAAGCAGGCCCTTGCAGTTCACCAGCGTGTTTTATTACACTGTATGCTGTTAATGAGGGGTTATTTGGAGCAGGTTGTTAGTGTTGTAAAAATAATTCAGTCTTTCTGACTTTTCTTTGGAAGCCCCCTGGAGAGAGAGAGCTCCACCAAACAGTCTCAGTGTTGACTTGAAACAGTATGTGTCTGCCTATTAATACACACTCTAAACAGCCCATTTTCCTGACATCCTTAATTTGTGCTGTCACACACTGAGAAACATGGTTTGGTGTAGCTGTTCCCTTTTTCATGCAAGCAGTAGGCTGTATTTAGCGGTTCTAGCTGAGCTGCTGTTAGAATCTAAGGGCTTAATTAACCTACTTTTCAGTGTTGATCATTTTAGGATGAACTTGGGTTGGTCTTCCTCTGTGTGTGTGTATTTTCAGAGCTATCATAATCAGGAATGGTGAGATCATCCCCATGTCTGCAGAGTTTACTCCTGAATCAGAGAGACAGAGACTGCAGTTCCTGGTTAGTATAAGATCAATGGAAAATGTCTGCTGAATTTTCCATTGATAACATTTTGGTAACAAAGTAATAAACAATTGAAAGAAATATATTAATTTTGTTGGAGCGGTTATCTTCTATCAAAGTGTTTAATGTTTAAACAATGATTAAGCAAGGAATAAAACATGATGGGGTGTCACTGAAATAATCAACAATGGGGTGGTATGAATGTGGCCAGATGCAAAGTGCAGTTACTGTTATCTCTCCAAACTGGTTTATTTTCCTATAACAGCATGACCCAACGTTTTTTATTTATCTTGTACCACAGCTAACAATTACAATATTTTTTTTGTTTATTAATAGATGACATGATCATTTTTAACCATTTATAGTTACATTTAATGTTGGGGAACATCCATGAGACAAGTTAGTTCCTGTTATCACTTACTTTATAGCACTTATCTTCTCTTGAAGTTAATAAAAGAAAAAAAAATGCAGCCTGTCATGTTAATGAGAAACAGGGAAAGTCCTGTCTTAAAGATTCTCTCACGGCAGAAAACAGTCCAGACTCCTTCCATAAATATTAAATAAACATCTCCTTACAGAAAACTGTACAATATCAATGATTACTCTTTTTGTGTTACATAAAACATACTATTAGTTTGTTTATTATTAGGCATCGATTATGTAGAACATTCACTATACAAGTCCCTTGAATGAATGTTACTATAGAAACGATTAGATGTATTAGAATGAGCACACAAATATAATCTGTGGCTTTACTTACAGCTGATACTACCGTCTGAGCTGTACTGTTATAGAAAATTATTCATCACCCATTGGAAAATGACTCCTGTCTAATCTGAATCGGGAATTCAGAAGTGCTGTGTTATAATCATGATTAATAATTGATGTAGAGTTTATTATATTAAGTAAAATATCATATTATGAGATATCCGTGTCATTTGTGTGCAGGGTTACATGCAGCCTCATCTGTTAGGGGGAGAGTTCACACACCTGGAGTTCCCTAGGAGGGTCCAGAGGAAGGAGGTGGGCAAAAAGATGCTGTACCGTGACTTCACCATGACTGGCTGGTGAGGATTCTGGATCTCTCACTGTGTGTTTGTCCATGTATGTGTGGTATGAAGTTTTAATAAGGAACGTGCAAGAGAGAGAAATAGATGATTGCATGGGTATTAAACATGTCAGATCTTTAAGTCACTCAGAATAGTAAATTCCTTGATGTGGTGGTTTGACAAAAATGGCATTAGACAACAGAAAACGCACATAAGCATCTACACTTACACACACATTAAGAAATTTACAACATGTGAATTGGAAATGTCCCCTACCCTACACGTCATGTCCCCGACCACTTCCATGGTCTTCATTTGCACACTGGGTAACATACACTTTTCACATGTTCAATTTTGCAGTGGTGCTTGAAAATTTGTGAACCCTTTAGAATTTTCTATATTTCTGCATAAATGTGACCTAAAACATCATCCTAAAAGTAGACAAAGAGAACCCAAATAAACAAATGAGACAAAAATATTATACTTATTTATTGTTTATTGAGGAAAATGATCCAATATTACATATCTGTGAGTGGCAAAAGTATGTGAACCTCCACGGTTCTGAAGGACCTGAAGGAAGCAGTTTATCTGAGGAAACCCACCAACACCCCAGAGTTGAAGCTGTTCTGTACTGAGGAACGGGCTAAAATTCCTCAAAGCTGATGTGCAGGACTGATCATCAGTTACCTGAAACGTTTAGTTGCAGTTATTGCTACACACGAGGGTCACACCAGATACTGAAAGCAAAGGTTCACATACTTTTAAGCATCACTGTAACTCATGAACTCGGCTCTCCCTGTTATTTAAAAGAATGTTGCAGAACCACACTTTTCACACGTCCACCCTAATAAATTCTGATTAATTCCCATAAAAGAATGTAATAATTACATTATATTATATATTTTATATTATAATAAAATATATATAAAGTAGAATTATAAAGCCCTGTTCATGTTCATATGAGTGTTCAACAATATCAGCTTCCAGATTATGGTGTGCTGTCTCATACACAGGCTGCTGCTTTTGTTTGTACTACTTTCATCATAGTACTTGTTTGTGTTGTATTTTTATTTTTTTGAGAGAGAGAGAGAGAAATGGAAAAATCTTTTCATCAGACAGACAATTCTCTATTCATCCTCTAATCGTGGAACTTTAGACCATTTCTTTACTCGTTTGTTTTGCCCCTGCAGGATGACCTTCCTTTCCTGCTCTCTCGTGTTTGTCTGTAATTAAAACAGCCTTAGTTGCTTTGTTAGGAAACTAATGTTGATGGTTTCAAGAGCGTGATTTTAAAACCCAGTCATTTAAGTGCTGAAACAGTTTGAGCTCCATCTGTTCTTTACGATCATTGCATCCTTGTAAATTGCATAGTGTTATTAAAGAAAGTTGTACATTATTCTTTAGGTTACATAAGGCCTTGAAATGCATTTACCAGACTGAAAAAAAATCATTGCAAATTTGAATTAATTCAAAGAAATTACTTTTAAAGTTCACTCCAGAATTACTGACACCCTTAAAAACAAATGGGCAGCCATTCAGAAAAATTAGTTCACATGACAACAGTAACTAGTGACTGATTTTGGTTTTTATTCAAATATTTTGGTGGCACTTACTTAACATGGAGGAGAAAGGCAGTCCACATGTGCAAATCTATGAATATAAAGGCAGTTAAATACATCTCTGACCTTGTTATACATTTCAGGGAGAGACTCGATGCTCTTATTCTCTCTATATTAAATATAGTGTTGCCAATAATTTTAAAACGATTGTTTTTCTTTATTTTTACAAAAGTGTGTGTGTGTGCACATGTGAGAGAGACACAGAGAATGCACACAAAACTCTGAAATCAGTTGTACTTTGTGTTTATAAAGAACAAATTATAAACTCCACTGTGTTCAATCAAGCTGGTGTAAAAGAGCAAACTTTTAACAAGCCCTCCATCTTTTTCCTGTTTTCAGGGCATATAAAACCATTGAGGATGAGGACATCAGATTCCCTTTAATATACGGTGAAGGAAAGAAGGTAAGAAGTCAGTGGAGGGGTCCATAGAGAGTAAAGAGTGAAAAATGATATGACCGGGAAAAACAGCCAAAGGGTGCATTTGGTTCAACACTACTCTCTAGAATATAATACATAACAGGAGTGTGTGAGAAAAAGAGAGATAAAGAGAACGCCATTAAGGTGAAGAGTGGAAGCTGATGAGTGGAGGCATAGTGCTAAGTCAGAGAGAAAGAGGGCAAGGGAAAGGGTGTGAGAGAAGAGAGCTTAAGTGTGCTAGCGGGACCGATGAACAGAGAGCTTTTCTGTGTCTCCCTGAGGCTCTGTCTGCTCTCTGCTCCACTGTTAATGGTCTCAGTGGAAAGCTGCTCTCTTCTGCAGACATTAGATACCACTGTCGCTCAAATCACCGAGCTGCTGCTCCAAAACGTGGAGGAGCTGTCTGACTGCACTCCATAAACGCAATACACCTTGTTTCTCTCTCTCTCTCTCTCTCTCTCTCTCTCTCTCTCTCTCTCACACACACTCACACACACACTCACACACACTCACACTCACACTCACACACACACACACACACACACACACACACACACACACACATATGCAGACACAGTCTGTTTTATCTGGTTTCTTCCATGGAGGGTTGCACTGGGAATAGATAGTAACTGTCTCACAGACATGCTAGTGACAGAAGTGCCAGAGGCTTTAGACAAAGACACAAATAAAAAAAAAAATTTAAAAATCGTTTGGAATCCTCAACACTGATACACTGGAAATGTAATTAAAATAAGTTTACCATAAATGTTTCTGATCTAAAGACTTAATTTAAGCTTAATAAAAATGCCCAGACATGAATGCTGTAGTTTGTCAGTTTTTGCATCATTATTATTACTTTTATTACAATTATGGAACCTATGCTTAGTGCACTTACTGTTTACATTAAGCAAAGGTAGAAAAGCTATCAAGTCTCCTTGTTCCCCTCCTTCCAGTTTAACTAGATGCAACTGATATGCCACTTGTTTCTAGACTTGATGTATAATTTTCATGACTTGCAGCTTGACGTGGACTTGGACTTCTCTCATTAGTGTGGATTTTGACCTTGCCTGTGTGTGTGTGTGTGTGTGTGTGTGTGTGTGTGTGTGTGTATGTATATATATATAATATAAATATAATATAGCCTAAAGAGAGTTTACTGTTTTTGGGCAGCATTTCCATGCTCACAAATAAAGACCAAATAGATACCAGCTATACTGTATTTCAAGTATCTTTTTTTGCCACACATCATTTCATTTTGACCCATTTGATGCCTCGTCACCTTAAACAAATAAAAAAGAAAATAATTTTGCAGCTTTTAGATTTTCATACTTTCTTAGAACTATCATTCAGTGAACAGAATTATAAGGTAAGATATGATGCTGTTTTCAAAATTGGCTAAAATAAGGAACCTTTAGAAGTTAGCTGTCTTTATGCTGGCATCCAAGCAGGACACAAACATTATCTCAGGAGTGTAAATGCTGCCCAAAACATAGCTGTCTCCTTCTATTTGCCAATACAGACATTAAGTAATATTAATTAAATTCAACCGGATAACACAGGATAAATTTTTGGTGGTGGAAATACCCCCCCTTACACAAGACCACATTCAAGACATACCTTGGACTCAACGTGGGTAGCAACTTGGGTACTTTGGACAGAGTTGAATGTGAGGGTGAGAGGATTTGAGGAAAGCGACATGATGGAGGTTCACACGATATGCAAACGGACCAAATATTGCGATTATATTGCTACAACCCCTGGCAAAAATGATAGCATCACCACACTTGGAGGATGTACACCCGGCTTTTTTTTTTTTTTTTCCTTTGTAGCAAATAAACAACTCACACATACGAGATAATCAATTGTGATTAATCCAAAAAAGCAAAAACTCTCAGTTGGAGTCTGTGATCAGGAGGATCACAGCATATCAACAGTTTAGTAAATAGATAAATTTATATGCAACCTTGTGCAAAAACTGCAGCAGCACCTATATACATGTATTGGGCAGTCCCAATCATGCACTTTGCAGATAGGACAAAATTGAAAGGGTGGGGAGATGGGATTTTAATTCTGTGTGGTATTTAATGTGCCATGACCTGTGTTTCCTCCACAGGCTCGTGTGTTGGCAACAATCGGCGTGACTCGTGGGCTCGGTGATCACGACCTCAAAGTTCATGACTCTAATATCTACATTAAACCATTTCTGTCCTGCTGTCCTGAGGTAAACTTCCTGACACAGCTGTACTTTCAGTAAATCTCATTTTGTCAACAGAGATTCATCAGAAAACTTTCTTAGACTAGAACCCTATAGCTTTTCCACATTCTATCACCTGGAACTGAAATGGACTTGGGATTATATGTCATAAATGTACACAAAATAGTATTACACAATAATGAGCAATTTTGGCAGGAAGAATGGGCAGAAATATCATGATCCAGATGTGCAAAACTGATCGAGACATATCCAAGAAGACTTAACTGTAACCTAAAAAATGCCTGCTTTTTTTTTAATTACATAATGTGGAAAAGGTTGATGGTAGTGAATACTTGTGCAAGGAACTGTAGCTTTAAAATCATTATGTTTGTTATCATGTAAGCAGTATTTTCCTGATTCTGTGACATGAATTTGACATGACAATGATATTTATGAGTGAGTATGACTGGCAGTCCAGCTCAGCTTCATCTTTATCACTTATCACTTTACATCTGCCATCATGTTGAAGGAAGCTTTATCCCTCGAATGTTATTAAAGATGAACAGAAAGAGAGCTGGTATCATGCTACTCTTTTCTTTCAGGCCTGATTCTCAGTCGCAGTGGATTTTTATTTATTTTTAATTTTTTATTTTAATTTTTTTTATTGGAAGTGGTGTCTCAGAGTCAGTCCTTATGGAAAGCTTATGTGCGAGAAAAGATTCATTGATGTAGTTTTACCGTAATAAAGCTGCCTTTGTCATGTATTGAATAGTGTAGCAGCCATTTCTGTAAATGATTGTTTTAATTTGTAAACCAGCTGTTCCGGCAGTGTCGGGACTGATGTTATAGTCGCATTTGAGAAAGTGCAGATTAACACTTTTTTCATCAGATCTCATCTTGTGCAAATCTTGAGCTGATTGCAGCATGCCCTAAAACTACTTTGGACATCTCAGTCACAGACCATCTCATTTCCTCACATCCAAAATGAAAAGCTCTGTTTTGTGTCTTTCCCTGCCTGTTCGGATCTTCTGCAGTGCTTTCGAAACCGCTCTTTCTCTCATTCACCGCAGACTCTCTGATCTTTCTTTCCACTTCTTCCAGGCAAACTCCTTTGATTTTTAATTCATTACACTTGGAGTTCAGTTAGAGTTCATTTGGCACGCTGCTATCTTCGTCTTAGCAATCCTTGCCCTAATTTTGCAGTTTCGTCATGTTTTTTTTTCCCTTCTTCTTCCTGCCAGCCTTTTTTTTATCGAAACAGCCTATAGTTCTTGACTCCTGTCTGTTAATGAGGTGCTTTAAGCTCCAGACTTGTGCTTTTACACTTCGTAAACCATACTTCTGTTGAAAAGGCTACATGGGGAGCTGTTGGTGCATACTACACATGCTCAGTTTGGCTTCTGCATTACAGCCTTCTCTACACAGCTGAAGAAATCCACTGCAGTAATATAGAATAACTATACTGCTTGTTTGTGCAGGTGAGAGTATATAACCTGACGCAGTATGAGCATGGCACTGATGACGTGCTGGTGATGGCCACCGATGGCCTGTGGGACGTTCTCTCAAACGAGGAAGTGGCTGAGTACGTCACTTCTTTCCTCGCCAACTGTGACCCAGATGACTTGCACAGGTA
The DNA here is from genome assembly GCF_023375685.1 of Ictalurus furcatus. Lineage (NCBI taxonomy): Eukaryota > Metazoa > Chordata > Actinopteri > Siluriformes > Ictaluridae > Ictalurus > Ictalurus furcatus. Next base: position 12,915,118 of record NC_071273.1, read on the forward strand.
CAAAACACCTGTGTTTGTGAATATAATTGGAAGAATGAGCTAATAAGATTATTTCACATTCTAAGTAATAAGTCACACAGGAATGTAAGGCACACCACCCTGATTTCTGCTTTGAGAAAAAAATTATGAATCATATTGTTGAACAGGTCACATTAATGTGACAGGCATTTTTATTCATTGTTGTAATTAACTGTATATAATATAATAACTACAGCATAACCTGGTGGTGGCTGCCTGCGTATAGACATTTCACCTACATGCATGCTGAGAGACTAGATTTAATTTGGCTACATTTAATTGATTTCTGAATTGTTAAAATAGTGTACATTTAAAAGCAGAAACACAACAAATCCTGTTGGAGAAGGTAGCTAGCTAATGTTAGGTAGTACTGAATGCAACTCTGGCACTAATGCAAATGATTGAACTAAAATGATTCATGCACCTTCAGGTTTTACTAGACTGTAAGCTGTGTGTTGAATTCCTTGGGTTTCCATTATCACAATAATCATTGAATTCTGTGAGAAGCAGGTATTTATAGAGCTGCCAGGACATTTATAATGATATATTAAAGAATAATATTAACTTTAAATACTATGTTAATTAAATATTAACGTATACCATGGCAGGCCAAAAACTGTCTTTGTTAGGACTTTGCGTCTTTAGTTTTGCACTGGAGCCGTGAGACTAACGTTGCTAACAAGAAGGTGACGCTTATAGCCTAAACCAAAACAAAATTAGAAAGACGTTAACATCCAAGGCAGTCTTTGGATGGCAAACATGTTTTGGTTGGTCTACTGCACTAGGAATAAAGGGGAAAGTGTTCAAATGACATTTTTGGCCAAATTATTCCTTTAGGTATTGAATGAATTCTGAAAAATGTCTGATGTAGTTGTACTATGTCCACAGGTACACCATGGCAGCACAGGATTTGGTGATGCGTGCTCGGGGCATGCTCAGGGACCGTGGATGGCGCATAAAAGACGATCGCCTTGGCTCCGGAGATGACATTTCCGTTTACATCATCCCACTTATGTATGGTAACCGACAGCCATAGAGCAGGTGCTTCTCTGTTGAACTTTTCTGTCTCTCTCTCACACACATACACACTTAAACAACTTTCCACACCCTGTGATACACAGTGTACAGTGTTCCTCTTTGTACTGGAAGGGGAAAAATACATTTATACAGTTCCCATGACCCATCACTTAGCAGAACTCCTGGTCATGCGCTTCAAGACTAATCCACAGTTATAGCATGGTAATGAGTTGTCTTTTATGCCTATGACTAATTTCTTTCTTTCTTTCTTTTTCTTTTTTTTTTTTTTTTGCTAGATGAAGGCAGGTTTTTTTAATGTATGTCTTGTTATTCAGTAGGAAATATGGATGTGTGTGAAAGTGCAAACATTTCCAAATTATTCATTCTTTCCAATCATTCCTTAATGTTCGTTGTTTTCATTCATATCCCAGAGTGCTCACTACATTTCATAAATGTATTACAGTAATTAAGCAATATTGTAGGTATATTTTAATGACTGTATGTTGTAAAAAAATAGATCATTGGAGTAGGTTGAAGTAAACTATATTCATTTTCAGCTTCAGAGCCATCTCTCTCACACACATGCACTTATGTTATGATTATTCTGTGACTTGATTTGACATCGTGGCACTTTTAAGCCTGGATCATTTGATCATTGGGAAGGTCAATTTATCTTTGGGAGATTCATTATTTACTTGTTCAACCATGGTAAATGCATAATATCTCAGGATGACATTGGTGCATATACTCTGTATATATACTGTCTATATATATATATATATATATATATATATATATACTGTCATATATATATATATACTGTCATATATATATATATATATATATATATATATATATATATATATATATATATATATACTCAATACTGTCCACAAACAATGCATTCTCTGTATATTCTAGTTTTCAAGATTTTGAGTCATGGTATAGTCATAGGCAACAATTTACACATTTGTGAAGTACACTCACTTGCCACTTTTTAAGGTAAACCTACCTTGTATCTACACTCAATGGCTAGTTTATCAGGTTAACCTACTATCAGTAAGTGTAGGTGTGTACTTACTGACTGTAGCCCATCTGTTGCTATGGACAATTTGCCAGCTCTTGTCTACTCCACCCACAGGACCACTGCGACATGTCACTCATGTGTCTAGTAAATGCACCTGATAAAATAGCCAGTAAGTGAAGCTACACAATGTATGTATTGTGTCTTAATATAATCTACTAACTTGGTGTATGTCTTAAATTTGAAATATATTACTCGTGTTTGCTATGTCACAATCCTTGAGGGTGTTCCATTGGGATAGTAGTGTATAAATAAACTAAGCATTTGACACACATTTCCAGCCAATCAGATTTTAGATGGATCTTAAACTGAACGCTAACTAGCTATGTGAGAGGGGCTAATTTAGCTAAAACAACTACACTGCAAAAAAAAAAAAAAAGTCATCTTAGCAAGTGTAAATAACTTGAAGATAGTTAAATATATCTAGTATTTCTTATAATAAGATTACAATAAACCCAGTACAACCCCTGGCAAAAATTATGAAATCACCACACTTGGAGGATGCATACCCGGATTTTTTAACTCATAACAAATAAACAAATCACATAGGACACAAAAGATTCTTTGTTTAATAGCTGAATATTCTGGCTTCATGAAACATACCTCAAATCAATTAAATTGTTTTAATTAATGGCATATTTTTTTCCCTCAAGTAGAGGGGAAAAAAATTATGGAATCACTCACTGTTGAGGAGAAAATTATGGAATGATCAACAACAACAAAAAAAATCATAATTATTACTTTGTTGCACCTCCTCTGACTTTTATGTCAGCCTGAATTCTTTGAGGCACGGACTTCACAAAGAAAAACAATATTGTCCATCAAGCTGGTTCCAACTTTCTCGAATAGTGGTTGATAGATCAGCTTTGCAGGACTGAGGCTCGTCATGGACCAATTTTTGTAATTTCCACCATAAATTTTAAATCAGATTGAGAACTGGATTGTTTGCTGGCCAGGTCACTGAATTGATCTGCCTTTCCTGAAGAAAAGCTTTAACACTCTTTGCTCTGTGGCGAGATGCATCATCATCCTGAAAAATGACTTCATCATCACCAAACCTATTTTCTATCGATGGAATGAGAAAAGTGTCCAAAATTTCAGTGTACACCTGTGCATTGACTGTTGAAGTCTCCCCTGGACCTTTACCTGACATGCAAACCCATATCATAAATGAGTGGGGAATTTGATTGTTTTCTTCAGGCAGTCATCTTTATATGTCTCATTAGAACGGCACCAGACAAAAGTTCCAGCATCATCTCCTTGGCCAACGCAGATTCGTGATTCATCACTGAATATCGCTTTCCTCCAATCATCCACACTCCATGACTGCTTCTCTTTAGCCCACTGTAATCTTGATTTCTTCTGTTTAGGTGTTAGTTCTGGTTTTCGTTTGGCTTTTCTATACGTAAATCCCATTTCATTCAACCCATTACTTACAGTTCTGTCACAAACATTGACTCCTGTTTCCACCCATTTGTTTTTCATTTGTTTTGTTGTGCATTTTCTATTTTCAAGGCATATTTCTTTGAGTTTTCTGTCCTGATGCTTTGACGTCTTCCTTGGTTAACCCATATGTTGTCCTTATATAACCTTCCTATTTTGTTTGTACTTGCACAGAATATTAGACACAGCTGACTGGGAACAACCAACATCTTTTGCCACATTCCATGTTGGATTTCCTTCTTGAAAGAGTTTTATAATCCTTTCATTTATAATAAGAGTTTTATAATTGACAACTGTCTTGTTGGGGCCATGTTTCCTTTCAAGAAGTCCAAGGTTAAGGTGTATAAGCACTCTGATTTAACTGCAGACTAATTTGCATTTTTAGACTTGTGCTCGTATTTGTTTTAGAAATGCAAATTACAGGGGGATTCCATAATTTTTTTCCTCAACATTGAGTGATTCCATAATTTTTTCCTTCTACTTGATCTGTAAAAAAAAAAAAAAAAAAGACATTAATTAAAATAATTTAATTTAAATTGTTTGAGATATGTTTCACAAAACCAGAATGTTCAGCTATTAAACAAAAAATGTTTTGTGTACTATGTGATTTGTTTATTTGTTATGAATTAAAAAATCCCGGTGAACATCCACTAAGTGTGGTGATCCCATAATTTTTGCCAGGGGTTGTATAAGATCATAAATAAGAAGATAAGCCTATTTCTAAACATTATTACTCATTTCAAGCTTGTCATTTTCTTATTCTATTGGCAGATGATTGTGCTTCTTTTTAGAAATAAATGCTTAAAATTAGTGACATTATCTGCTAATAGAACAAGACTCTTTCAAGCTTGAAATGAGCACAAATGCTTGAAATAGGTTTCATAATATTATACTTGGTTTATTGTAATCTTATAATAGGAAATACTAGATAAATTTGACTATATTTAAATCTTCTATATACAGTACCTTTCCACTTTGCTAAGATACTGTACATTTGAGAGGACTTAAACACCGAAACCCATGCCTGTAATAATGCCTTGCATGGAAATGTATTTTTTGCAGTATTGTAAATACTTTCACATAGAGAATATGCTTTATATATACGAATTCAGTTGCAATTTCAGTTTATTGGCAAATTATATTAAAGATAGGCTTTTTATGTAAAGTGCTATGAGTGGTACATTTGCTCACTGTGGGCTGAACTGCATGTTTTGTATGTTTGGATAAAAATACACTTATGTTAATCATTTAGAAAACTATGCCACACCATGCCAACCCTACAAATAAAAAAAAAAACTGTTAAACTCAGGGGTTTTATGGGGTTAACGGTATGGAATGTATAAATGCAAAAACACAATTGTTAAGGCTGCTTTTAAATTAGAAGCAGTAAAATGTTGTACCCCTTGTATGTGGTTCTTTATCTACAGCACAATCTTTTGTGGAGAAATATTTCAGCATGTGCGGGAAAGGAAGATGTCTCCAAAACAATGTGTATGCAATTGAAACATGGGTGTTTATATGACAGAGTTCCCAAGGATTGGTTTGCGTGAAGTGCCAAATTTAACATTAATGTACATTTATAAGTGAGTTTAAGAGTCCCCAATGTGTGAAGTAATATATAATTTTTTGTATGAAAGAACTTCTCAAATGAAGTCTGTCCATGTATGTATTAACTGCTTCCAGACGTCTTGCTTCCTGACTTTGCTTTCCCTCAAAGATATAAATTAGTTTTGCAGACAATCTGGGGTGGGTATTTATTTCTATGTTCGGTATCGAATCAGTATAGCTATAAAGAGTGTGATCTTGGGTAATTGTTACACTTGATTCTCCCATGTAAATATGAAATGTACATTTTGTAATGTTGATGAGGTGAAAGGATATTTTTAATGTTAATGTGTATTTTATGTGAAATGAACATTTTCACCTCCATGTTGCTGTTTTTTGTTTCCAAAAATAAAAATGAAATGATTATGAAGACATTGCTTCTCTGTTTACACTCAACAGCTGCTAACATTTTGTATATCTGAACTCTATAACCACCTTTATGTTTAGAGCCGAGCTTCTGTAATAGTTCAGAAAAGATATATATATATATATATATATATATATATATATATATATATATATATATATCTCAGCACACAGCAGAGAAACATTGTGTAGTGCTTTATTTGTTTCACATAGTCTTCCCTACTTCATCACATTCTGTACTGTTGATTCCTTGACACCTTGCCCACTACCCATGGAGGGAACAGTTTGAGTGTGCTAGTGGAAAATTCACTGCCTGCCGTCAGAGAGGTGGGAGATTTCCGAGGGTTGCTGCGGAGGCGCAGAATTCGGAGATCAGTGAGCCATCTGCTCAGGACATATACTATTTACTTCACCATCGCCTTAAACTCATGTGTAATCTCTTTATCCTCCATAATGCCATTCTTAGTAAGTCCCTTCAATTTTGCCATGCAGAGCATGTTTTAGGACATTGCACCATCACTGTCTGGATATTTTTTAAGCGCTCCTCTCATCTTTTGACACTTACCAGCTTCACTCCTGTTTACACTGTACACACTCCAGTCTACAATGATCAACATTCTGAAACATGTTCGCTACAGTTTGCTTGATATGCTGATTAATCAAAAAACCGTTCTTATATTGATGATAAATGTAGAATACTTTGAGACCTAGACGCACTGCAGATTTTTTCAGCCTGACTAGGAAGATTCGATTTCACTTATTATAGCAGGACAAATCTAGTTACAAGGTACATTTGGTCAAGTATCATATAACATAGTTGCCTACATTTTGAGATACCAGTCATGGTTCTGCAAGACCAGTGTACCAACACCGACTCAGTAACAGCACTGATTATGCACACAGTATATATCAGAGGAGCCCATATGTGGTTCTGTAGGCTATATCATGTAGGCTATAGAAAGGTCAGGTCTTTTTCCACAAATAAAATGGGCATTCTCTTTACAAACAGAAGTGGAGGCAATACAGTACTACTACAATGGTTCCTCTCACCATCCGGACCTGCCTGATTCATCCCGATGCTGAGTTTATACTTGGAGCCTTCTGTTTTGCTTATACCTAATCAGAGACTTGTCTTGTGAACATCCCAGGCTACCTTCACAAAAGGTCATCCTTTCAACAGTGCTGTTTATTGCTTAGCTTCTTTTCACACACCTATATACTTTAATTAGCTATAATCTCAGATCTCAGGGAGTTTCCCCCTCCATTGACACTGTTGCTTCTGGCTTGTTCATTAATCTACAATCAGATTTCTGTAAAGCTGCTTTGTGACAATGTCTATAGTTAATGTGCTATACAAATAAAACTGGAAATTGGATTAACCATGACAATTCATTTGTGCCTACTTTAGGGTTAATTTAGATATTCTAAGCTACTTAAATAAGCAGAAACATCACAACCGACAACTTTCTAGTAAATGTTAGCTAGTCACCATAACTGGATTGATCACTCAGGGGAAATGTACTTCCAAGTTTGCTACCGAATTTTGCGTTACAAATGTAACCTTTATGTATGGCTACATAGTTGACTTTTTTTTTTTTTAATGTAACGTTATTTTATAGTTCAATTTAACTTATTTACTTCAACTCATAACTGAGCTGGCTAGCTAACTGCATGTAAAACAGCTAATAACGTATCATACTCCTAGTAAGCAAATTGTGATTGAAACAGTGCCTTTTTTTTATTTGATTTCTTTATTTTTATTTTTGAGAACAGATATTCAGTTAATGACGATGACGATAGAAAAACTGATTATTAAAAAAAATGTCCCTGGTTAAGATCAATAAACCAATCAGAAAACACACACAAAACTACACAAACGGAAAAAGCTCAAAAATAAGTGGACAGAAGAAATGGCCTCAGAACCTGGTACAGAGAAGACACTGGACACACACACAGATGTGGGGTCACATTTATTTATTTAAAATAAAGCCCAGGTTTGAGTTTGAGTTAAAAAACATAAATGACTGGTGTGTAAATCCATAAAGAAGAGATCTTGTAGATTATATGCGGTTCATCACCATTTCTAGCAAGGCAGTGTTTTGCGCCGTCATCTCCATCAGCGGGCAGAGGAGCGACCCGACCAACAGCACAAAGCACTACCTCAGCCAGCACATGGTGCTCATCTTCATCTCCATCTCCTCTCCAGCTGTACAGGACACACACACGCACACACACACTGCTGGGCTTCGTTACGTTTTTACAATATGCATTTTCGAAACAGCCACTCGTTTCCTCATATGCAACAAAACCTGCTAGGGAATTGCCTCAGCAAAGGAACAGCAGCAAAGCGTTACATAAATGATGAATGAGCGAGCTGGAGAAATGAAACCCCGAGCATATCAACAATCAACATCCAACGGCACCACTGCCTCAGTGCGTGTATGGCGCCATTTGGGATTAAACCAGACGATAATCCACTGCTGTTAAATCGGGCAAAATGGTACCGCGCGCGCGCGCACACGATGCTCTGCTCTAACTGGTGCGTTAAACCTATGCAGTGATTTACATGCAATTTACTTTGATTTTTTCACTTAAATTACACAACCCGAAAACAACGATTAACTAAAACATTCATCACAGTATTTATACTTACACGCAAAAAAAAAAAAAATCCTCATTGTTCAGGTTTACACATAAAGAAAATCACTGATGAGAAACAATTACAGACCTAATTACTGAAATGTGTGCACGTGGCTCGTGCATCCTGTTTCCCCCCCTAAAAAGAACACAATGGAGGGAAAAATGAACTCGTGCCTGATTTGATTTTAAAAACTCTTACTAAATATCCTATAGCGTTAGGTTTAACGATAGCAAAAAAAATAATCCTGTACGAAAGCGAGCACGCGTCCTCAATAACCGAAAAGAAAAGAAGAAAATGCCACCGCGGCATAAAATTCGCGGGACCGTCAGGCAGCCGGAAAAGGGCAGGGCCAAGTCTGTCATTGGTTGGGCTTGTGTAGAGGGCGGGGCCACGTTCGTCATTGGTTGGGATCTTCTAGAGGGTGGGATCAGGTATGTAATTGGTGGATTTTGTATAGAGGGCGGGGCTAAGAATGTCATTGGAGGAGCCGAGGCCATAGTCCACGCCGTCATGAAAGGACGTTAAAATTAACTGTCAGTTTCTACCACCAGATGGCGGCATTGGAGCATTTTCAAATAAATTCAATTCAATTTGACTCATACGACTAGGAATTTAAACTTCAAAGCAAAAAATCTTAATTTCAATGTTATTTTCAAAGTCAGGTTTGTAATTCTGAGCTGGAATTTAATTTAATAGTTTGCTAAATTAATCTAAAATCTAATACCGAAATTCTCACTTAATGATATGCGATTAAATGTTTAAAATAGCTAAAAAAGCATTCAGTCTATTCATTTTCAGAACAAATTATAGAAATAAAAAAACATTTGAATATAGATGCTTTTTTAAACATCAACATTTTGTTACTTCATATTTAATTGTTCAATTATTCATAGTTAATTGAATACAAATAAGTACAGACATATTTCAGTGCTATGAATTCAATGGTGTTTAAATGTAATTGTTAAGAATTCAATGCCTTTTATAACTCCGATTTTTAGGGTTTTTTTTCCATCCATAGTGTGCCAAGCTCCGTCTATGTAGTACAAACAAGTCACTGTTTCGTTTCCTAAGTAGCACACTTTTAAAGAAAGCAGAAAGCCATTTGTGATTCAAAAGGAATGAACCCCTCTTTGGGAAACTCACAAATCGTGGGCACATAAACATTAAAGAAAAGCAAGTGTCTTATTACAGTTTTATAACAGGCTAATCCAAATTTAGAAAATAGCAATACTGACCATTCGCACATTATAGACTATGCAGCTTTTAAGGCCCACCGGGTCCAGTTTATGTCACAGCTGGGGGTTCAACTGCAGGAACTGGGAGACTGGAAAGAGAGCACAACCCATCAAAAACAAGATGCTACATTTGACCTAGGAACAAGTCATTTTAACTCCAGTAACCTACTCTACCAACCGCCCCACAGAAATGGATACTGTTTACAACTGTTTATGAGAGTACACCAAAACTGCAATAATTTTGGCTTATTTCAAAGTCTAAATGAATTTTTTAGGCTGTTGGAGTATTATCAAACAAACTAAAGGTCAAAAGGTTGTAAGGAATAAAATCATCGAGAGCTAGGAACAAAATTCAGCATACTCCAAGTCCATCAATCACAAACAGGTTAAAATCAAAGAAACACCTTATGGAATAGCATGGTGAGGTAATTGTTCAAGGCAAAACATTTGTTTAATTTTGTAGAGATGAATACTCTACAAAAGTCCTCAATAAGAACATAGTGTTTGGTGTAAGAATATAGTGCATGAGAACATTTATATATTTAAATATATATCATTTATTTATATATAATTTATTTATAGGAAGAGGACAGATGAGCATATTTCCCCTATAATACTCAGGAAAAACAAATTTGTACTCATGACGGGTGCTAAGAATTCTGGGAGTTGACTGTAATGAGGTATAATTACATATCTCACCTTACTGGATTGAGCCATACATTGGATTTGCACTACAATTAAACATTAAATATACAATTCACATTGCATTGGAAATATTCATAATGACTTACCTTGATACAGCATGCGCAAATGGAAAACGGCAGCAAAGGACTTTACACAACTTTATTGAAGTTCTGTATATAAATACACATGCACATTTCAAATGTAAACCCAAGTGAACTCAAGTGTAGCCAAACTCTGAAACCCCCTTCATCATGCAAGGATGTCCGAGTTTACCTTTACAAAAGACTCCAAGCAATAGCACATCCTTTAACAGACCTAAAGCCCAGTCCCTTCTATACTGCTGGACGATACATATTCTCTCTTCTTTTCTTGTGGTCTTAAATACATTTGTTTTGTAATGCTTACATATAAATAAATAAATTTATCAAATGTGCACTCACAGAGTGAATTCTTATATACATTATTTATAAAGCCTACCAGTCAGTCTCACACAGTCTGATTATCCCTGTGCCCATGCGCCCTATTACACAAAGCACATACAGCAGTAGCCCCACTTTTTTGTGTAGTTAATATTAAAGGCGATTCAATCACCCTCCCCAAACCCCTAAACTAAAACTAGCACAAAAAAATTAAAATTAAAATAAAATAAAATAAAATTTCCATTGAAGGCATCAATCTAAAAGAGGTCAATTCCTTAGTCAAATACATTCTGGCTGCCAATCTGGGAGAACTGGCAAATTTCAGCAGTCACTAGAGCATGTGTTTGTAGGGTTATGTTAAAGAATGTGTGAGATGAATAAGTGAGCTTGCACCTATGGCTGCATCTACTTAGGCGTGCGTGTGTGTGTATGAGAAATGCAAATAAACAAATATCTGTGCAAACAGGCAACAGTCTGAGATTAGATTTAAGGCGAGGTGATGGAGGCAAGAGACAAATCTATTGCATCACCGAAATGTTCATAATCTCATTAAAAAGCATCTATGGTGAAAGAGAACGAGACTTACATCTGAAGCAATGGTAAAGCTACGGTTCTTAAAAGTCATGCCTTTAAGAAAGCCGAGTCAGGAGACCCTTACTTGCCAGGATTAAGTTACCCTAAAAACCCATAAGGAGGCATACAGCAGCACAATTGACTAAAGTTTTTACATTACATATCAGTGCTCTGACATGAGAGAAATAGCTTCTTGATGCATTTACCATTGGTTTAAAGACATCTTTCTGAGCAGCTGATAGATTGGACACCAGAAAGAAGCGCTAGCTTACGCTTCTGCAGTATGTGTGGCACTAATACTAGCTCTAAAAACAAAATGGAGTGTGCAACAAAAACAGTCAATGAAATTTCGCTATCCTTAAAAACCCATAGGATCACTGTCCATCCAACATTATATACAAGGTCAAATAACGATAAAACCTGTAAATGTGCCTCTTGAGGAGAAAATAAAGAACACCACACTACAATGAAGGAAACTGAAAGAGCAACATTGCTGACTTTCAGGCATCACATTTAGACCTCTGTTTAGCCGGTTCAGGCTTTCTTTCACCATCAGAGCTTTAGGCGTGTAGAAGGAGCGGAGGCAGGGGAACCATGTGGAAAAGTAAAAAAAAAAAAGGGAGAATAAACATCGCCCTGCTGGGTTAGATGCTAAAATCACAAGGGCTCTTATCACCCAGCCTATCCAGCTGTGGTACTCTCTGGTCTTGCTGCTCTCGATATGGCTTCAGATGACCGACCCCACCATCCTGCGATGCCAGGTCTGTCCCACCTCAGTTGGTGTTCATGGAAATGTCATTTGGCTCCAGCTCTTCATCTTGCTCATTGTCATTTAGGTCTTCCTCCTCTTCGTCTTCATCTTCATCACTCTGGCCGTTGACCCCCTGTGCTAAGCTGCTCTCTTGCTCCTCGGCGTCCTCACGGTCTAGAGCAAAGTAGCCCGTTCCCTTTACCGTGTCCTGACGCTGGTAGAATAGGACATATGCCGCTTTGGACTGCAAACACACACACACACACACACACACACAGACACACACACACACACACACATTTTGGCAGATGGTTTGTACTAGTCGTTTCTCATGTCCAAACGAACCATAACATCTCAATGAAAAACAAATCTAAAATTGACTATAACTGTAGAAATGCTCTCTCACCACAATCTGATCCTCACTGACTGGAGATACAATGCTGTCATCAAAGTTGTACCACTTGTCATCGTCCTTGTTTTTGGCATAGGCCGTATCTGATGATTGCAACAAATTTATGTGATTCAATATGTATACTAAAGTAAACCCATGCTGGTGACCATGTGTGTGTGTTTGTGTGTTTACACTCACAGTGGCCTCCTCCCATTCCTCCGTAGTGGTTAGACACGGCAATGAGGTTGTAGCGGCACGGCCCAGCATTGGGGTTGATCAGGAACTCGGACATGTCCAGGTCACTTAAGAACAACAGAGGTCTTTGCTAAACAAATTGTAGATTAATATTGTACATATGGAATTAAACGCTGTAAGATGTAAGATGTTATAGGAAAATAATCAACAACAGGAGGTGTGATATGGCCTGAGGTGTAGTGAAGTTTTACAACAAGCGATTTGCCTTGCAGCTATAACTGTCCGAACCGTGATATTACAGAAAATTAATCTACATCTGCTGACCAATCAGAATGGAGCATTCAACAGTACTGTGGGATATTATTATCATGCACTCTCACAGAGTTATGAATTTTCACAATCACAGTACAAAACTCACCTGAATCATACCATCACACATCTCTTCATAGACATTTAAAATATTCTCATATATTAATTGTGTGTGGTTCTTTCTTAAAATGTATATTTTAAGATCATCACGTGATTGCAAATCTAAGCTTATACGAGCCTACCGAAGGGGGAAGTCCACCAATGAGTCCAGCTTATCCCTCATGTAACGGCTGTAAGAGAAGCGCTTCAGATGGACCACTAGTACAGGAGGCAGGGACCACAGGTCTAACTTCTTAGTGGCCTGCTGGTGCTGCTTACAACTGGGACAATACCTGAAATAACACACACACACACACACACGACCAGTTATACACACATTGAAAAAACAGTATATTTAAATATTCATAACACCATTTAAATGGATTGAATAGTTGATACAGTTTTATGAAAAGGCATACACATTAGCTCTATCATGTGTTTGAACTGTTAATAATGAATAAAGCAATTAAACAATTAGATCACTAAAACACATAATAGTAAGCATATACACTCACTGAACACTTTATTAGGGACACCTGTATACCTCCTGATTCATGCAATTATCTAATCAGCTAACCATGTGGCAGCAGTCCAATGCATACATTCATGCAGATATGAGTAGGCAGCTTCGGGTAATGTTAATATGGGAAGCCAAACAACTCAAAAGCTGGTCCAAACTGAGCTACTCAGAAGAACCGTGCAGCGCGGACCAATTGCCTGCGCAACCCACTGGGTAGTGGCGTGAACCACTCAACAGCGCAGGGCGGACCAGGTGATATGCGCAACCCACTGGACAGCGCGACATGGGTGGGTATTAACACGCTGCGTGGACCATTTTGGTGCTCCCAGCGCGATTCACGAGACCCACGCAACCCACTGACCAGTGCTAGGGCTGCTTGATTATGGCAAAAATCATAATCACGATTATTTTGGACAATATTGAGATCACGATTATTAAACACAATTACTCATTGACTTTGGAAACATTATGCATTTATTAAACTTTATCTGAATATACTTCAATTGAAAATAAAATGTAAAACAAAATTAAATTCAATTAAATTCAATAAAATTAATTAAATTCGATTAATTGCATAGTCCTAATCAGCACAGCGCAAAATAACCTGGCAGAGACTAAATAGATAATCATTTGATTATCTGAAGTCTGAAGAGTTTTCTTATGCTCATAAACCATTTTCTGTTGTGTGTATTATTTTTTTATTATTAGGTCTATTTCTTTCAAGGGCTTCGTCAATTCCGTTAAGAATTTTAGGACTATTTAAAGTAGTTTCAAATATTCTCCTAGCCCTCTGTGCCATCTGTTATAGGAATTGTTGATTCAAATGAATTTGCGCTGCGCTGATCAGTGGGTCACGTAGGTGCCGTGAAACGTGCTGGGAGGCCAAAATGGTCTGCGGTTAAAATCCGCCCATGCCTGGCGGTCCAGTGGGCCACGCATATTAATTGGTCCACGCTGTGCTTTTGAGTGGTTCGCACTGGTCTACCCAGGTATTCATTCCGTGCTGCGCAGTTCTTCTGAGTAGCTCAGTTTGGACCAGCTTTTGAGTTGTTTGGCTTAACCATCAGAATGAGGGAAAATGTGATCTCAGTGATTTCGACCATGGCATGATTGCTGGTGCCCGATGGGCTTTTGGAGTATTTCTATTAGTGTTGCGCTCCATGCCATGAAGACTTGAGTCCATTATGAGAACAAAGGTAGGCCCTACCCAGTATTAGTTTAGTGTAACTAATAAAGTGTTACGTGAATGTGCAGTTGAGTGGAGGTCCATATTTGCTCAAGTGTCCATCTTGCCAAGAGCTGGTCTACTTATAGCAGAAGTTTTGCAAAATAAATTACTCGTGTGTAATATAATCAATAAATTAAGACATGTTTCGTGTCCATAGTTTGTTTCTTTAGTATTGAAGTGTAGCTAACAAGTAAGGGAAACCTATAGTGTCCAGTTTAGCACCATGCCAACTAAACTAAATTATCACACAATACCCTAAACAACACTGAACTGAACGAAAAACAAAACCAAAATGACGTGGTTTCTGATACTGTACGAAACAATGCTATCTATAAAATGGACAACAGTGCACTGTTTAGCAGCAGCCACCCTGAATCAGTTTCTTCCTCATGTTGAACTGAAATGTGAATATTCACTTTATGTGGCCTCTGAGCTGCTGACGTTCTGCTGGTCATATTCTCTTGACCAACCCTTCTCCACAGAAAGATCAGACTCGGGTAGGAGTTGTGGCCCAAAGTTTGAAATTGGAAATGTACACTAGGAATGAACTGGGTAGTGTTATAGCTCTAAGCTGTTTTTATTCTTCTTTGTATATAAACGTATTTTGGCATATTGTTTAATTGCTTGTGTCAAAACTATCAATGAACCAAACCTCTCACACCAAACATGTCTTGGCTGTTTTGGAATAAATGGAAAAATGTGTACATGTTATTTTTGGCCAAATTATAATTTTTTAAGTATTATTTCAGAAAAGGTACAAAACACAGAGGAGAGAATCAAACACCAAAATATTCAAGTAATGGAGTAATGAAAATTTGTTGGGGGAAAATGGGGCATTCCCAGTCTCACCATGGGTCCTCTGCTCCTAATTTTTCTTTGGTAGTGAAGAGCTCTATGCAGTCCTTTAATTTAAAGAAGGCCTTCTTTTGAGGTTTGTATTCCATGCTTTCATGTTTATCAAAGTCCTGGGGCAAGAGAGGCATGAACATGGTCATGACTAGTATAAACAGTGTGATGGAAACAAAAGAATGACTCAGCAAATTTTACCTCCGCTAGACTTTCGTCAAAGTATTTCTTCTTCATCTCTGGCTCCCAGTCCAAGGAGAGATAAGATCTGTCTGTGAGGCAGAGGATAAAAGATGTATGTCATGATTAGAGGTGTTCACAATGCCTGTGCCGCTGATATATAACTAAGACTGCAACTAACCATTCTTTTCATAATCGATTAATTGGATGATTTTTAAAAAATCATATATATATATATATATATATATATATATATATATATATATATATATATATATATATATATATATATATGATATATATATATATATATATATATATATATATATATATATATATAAAAATATATACAGTGAGGGAAAAAAGTATTTGATCCCCTGCTGATTTTGTATGTTTACCCACTGACAAAGAAATGATCAGTCTATAACTTTAATGGTAGATTTATTTGAACAGTGAGAGACAGAATAACAACAAAAAAATCCAGAAAAACGCACATCAAAAATGTTATAAATTGATTTGCATTTTAATGAGGGAAATAAGTATTTGACCCCTCTGCAAAACATGACTTAGTACTTGGTTTAAAAACCCTTGTTGGCAATCACAGAGGTCAGACGTTTCTTGTAGTTGGCCACCAGGTTTGCACACATCTCAGGAGGGATTTTGTCCCACTCGTCTTTGCAGATCTTCTCCAAATCATTAATGTTTCGAGGCTGACGTTTGGCAACTCGAACTTTCAGCTCTCTCCACAGATTTTCTATGGGATTAAGGTCTGGAGACTGCCTAGGTCACTCCAGAACCTTAATGTGCTTCTTCCCGAGCCACTCCTTTGTTGCCTTGGCCGTGTGTTTTGGGTCATCGTCATGCTGGAATATCCATCCACGACCCATTTTCAATGCCCTGGCTGAGGGAAGGAGGTTTTCACCCAAGATTTGACGGTACATGGCCCCGTCCATCGTCCCTTTGATGCGGTGAAGTTGTCCTGTCCCCTTAGCAGAAAAAAAACCCCAAAGCATAATGTTTCCACCTCCATGTTTGACGGTGGGGATGGTGTTCCAGGGGTCATAGGCAGCATTCCTCCTCCTCCAAACACGGCGAGTTGAGTTGATGCCAAAGAGCTCCATTTTGGTCTCATCTGACCTCAACGCTTTCACCCAGTTGTCCTCAGAATCATTCAGATGTTCATTGGCAAACTTCAGACGGGCATGTATATGTGTTTTCTTGAGCAGCGGACCTTGCGCGCGCTGCAGGATTTCAGTCCTTCACGGCGTAGTGTGTTACCAATTGTTTTCTTGGTGACTATGGTCCCAGCTGCCTTGAGATCATTGACAAGATCCTCCCGTGTAGTTCTGGGCTGATTCCTCACTGTTCTCATGATCAATGCAACTCCACGAGGTGAGATCTTGCATGGAGCCCCAGGCCGAGGGAGATTGACAGTTCTTTTGTGCTTCTTCCATTTGCGAATAATCGCACCAACTGTTGTCCCCTTCTCACCAGTATGCTTGGCAATGGTCTTGTAGCCCATTCCAGACTTGTGTAGGTCTACAGTCTTGTCCCTGACATCCTTGGAGAGCTCTTTGGTCTTGGCCATGGTGGAGAGTTTGGAATATGACTGATTGATTGCTTCTGTGGACAGGTGTCTTTTATACAGGTAACAAACTGATATTAGGAGCACTCCTTTTAAGAGTGTGCTCCTAATCTCAGCTCGTTACCTGTATAAAAGACACCTGGGAGCCAGAAATCTTTCTGATTGAGAGGGGGTCAAATACTTTTTTCCCTCATTAAAATGCAAATTAATTTATAAAATTTTTGACATGCGTTTTTCTGGATTTTTTTGTTG
The DNA here is from genome assembly GCF_023375685.1 of Ictalurus furcatus. Lineage (NCBI taxonomy): Eukaryota > Metazoa > Chordata > Actinopteri > Siluriformes > Ictaluridae > Ictalurus > Ictalurus furcatus. Next base: position 12,932,559 of record NC_071273.1, read on the forward strand.
TTATTCTGTCTCTCACTGTTCAAATACAACTACCATTAAAATTATAGATTGATCATTTCTTTGTCAGTGGGCAAACGTACAAAATCAGCAGGGGATCAAATACTTTTTTCCCTCACTGTATATATATTTTTTTTTAAATAAAATTCACAAACTGAGTGTTACAAATATAAACTTCAGACTAAAACTTGTGTTTTCTGTTACTCTCTGCCTTTAGACATATTATTTTACTTCTGTTTACTTTGATTGTAGCGTTTTAATTAAACATTACAGATCTTACCTGCGCTACACTGTGCATCACCACGTCTACTCTGCGAGTGAGGAGCAACGCGGCCTGGTTACTAATTAATCACTTTCGTTATAATAAACAACATAATTTACACTGCAAGCGTGCCGAGACAGTATATGACAATAAACTTGATTTAAACTGAACCTTTTAAACAACATGCACCAGTTTCCCAAACCCCTTGCACACAGTGGAGCATTTTGACTAAAAACATAAGTTTGTGCTCGTGCATCACTGTCATATGTCCGTGCTACACTAGCTCCACTTTGTAAAGTTTGCAGGTTACTGTTTTCTACACTACATTTAATATAAAATGCTCCCCTGCTTTAGAGGACTTGGAGGTCGCACACTTTTTTCCGCTGTGACTTGACAATTACGCCTCCATCTGATGGTGACTGAGGACATGTTGGGAATAAAAAGTAACGTTGACGCTGGGTGTCTGCTAAAGCTAGCGACGTCGCATTACGTGCGTTTGACGTCATGTGCCATCGTCTGGAAAACGGCTTATACTTCCGGTTAGTAAAAAAACGCTCGTGTTCCAATTGAGACGATACTACCGTTCTAAAATTCATACACTAGACAGTAGATTGCAGCATATAGTGCATAGTGTAAGTGCATAGTATGTAATTTGGGACACAACTTGGGTAGGTACTATCCCATGCGTGTTTTATAATGAGATTCGTTGACAACGATTTTCATAATCGATTACTATCGATTAGTTGTTGCAGCTCTATATATAACTGTTAAAATGATGTTGTATTTAAATGTTGCTGAAGTGTCATACCGCTGAGTCGAAGGTGTCCCTCATCGAATCGGATCTGCCGTGGTTCTTCTTTAATAAAACTCAGATCAGTCTTGCCCATGTTGTTGAACTGGAATGTGAAAAGTCGCTTTTTATGGCCTGTGAGCTGCTGGCCTTTGGTCGTGTTCTCTGGGCCGACCCCATTCTCCAGATCGTTGTCCCCGCCCACCGAATCCTCTGACTGGCTGTTGTCATTCTCTGATGGGAGTTCCTGGTCCTGACTGGATTCATCATCCTGCTCATCAGTCTCCATTTCACCTAAAATCAGAGAGACTGTTCTGTAAGGACCAGTTTCTCACTCCTATATAACGGAAGTTTAAAAAAAATAATAATAATAATAATAAGTTTGAATATTGAATATTTAATATTCCTACAAAGGTATTTGCTCAGACAAGACATATGTGGTGTCTATTTCCAACTTTAGATATGAAAGTCTATCACATGCAAAATCTTTCATGTAAATACATGCCTACACATTGGTTTTAAGCTGCAATCCATTCTTAAGTAATGTCATGCAGATTTAAATGCAGTTTAGTAAAGTTTTTTTTTTTTTTTTAGATTACAGTGTGTAGCTGACAGGTGTCTGAATCTGTACAACTCAAATCACTACTTCCTTAACCTCAGGCACTTATGTGGCCCATGAGTGGATCATCTGATATCTTTTGGATACTTGTTTGGTCACAAACTTTAAGACCTTGATGGCTGCAATCTGATTGCCTGTCGGCACCTTTGCTGGTTTGCCAGTAGGAAATGAACTTTGAAACACCACAGCTCAGTGAGCGTGTAAAGTCTCTGGACTGAGGAAAAAATGTCCTGTATTTAAATTTTATTTCAAAGTTTTGTTTACAGAAGGTAGCAGTGAGTAAATGAGTCTGTGGTTGGTCATCTGCCATGTCGGTCAATTTGTGAAAGTAGCTGGTTCTTGGCCACATTTATTTAAACGTACCAGACTCTCTAGTAAATTTAAGTATCTTTCCACATAAGACAAGAGGTAGGGATGAATGGAAAACCAGACATACAGTAGAAGGAACTGGACCAGAAAAGTTTATGATGACAGTTCCACTTTGAAATTATTTTACAAAACGCAGCATAGCAGTTTCATTTGAAGCAAGTACATGTTGATTTGGGCATGTATTTATGAAAAGATTTTGGCTGACCCAAATGTCCATTGCTTATTTATTACATTAGCTTCATTATCTTTTGTTGTTTTTGCCAAAACTTTGCCTTAACCATTTTTTTCCCATTTTGTGTCCATTCACAACAAAACTGGTACATGCTTTGTTATTAGTAGCAAAGCCCTGGGGAAAAAATGATTCGTACAAAACCAATTTGAGTTTGAAGATCTGTACAGTTAATCTGTATAGTATGTTCATTTGAAGATTTAAAAATGTTGAGCTTTTCACTTTCCATGCCTATTTCTGTCCTACTGCTATGGAGGCCTTTTCTTTTCGATGGCTTCAGTAAAGATTTATGTTCCAACAGTTTATAAAACATGTAGACAAAATGCAAACCAAAGGATCTTAGCTCACAGAAAGCAGATGTGAGTCAGCAGAAATGTTAATGATGCTGTTTCTAAGGTGACTTTATGTTACCTAAATCTGCTCCAAAAAATTATTTACTACCAAGAAACTCAGCAAGAGCAACAAACAGAATTAATCATGTTTGATTATTTAAATTTTTATAATGCCACAAATAAATTTACTGCACTATAAAAATGCACCTTGAGCACAGGATGAGTGTGCTTGTTTGCTTGGGCTTGCTTGTAATTAAACTGATAAATATGCTTTCTGTGAACACAAGGGCATGAGATTAAAGGATGCACACAAACAGCATGCTTACTGGGCGAGCCCTCCTCCAGAATACCGTTAGTGGCATTGCCGTTGATAGCGTGCTGCTTGGACAAGTGCGTCTCGTCGCATTCCTCTTCTTCCATAGCTGAGCGCACAAAACGACTGCAACAGTGACACAGAGAAATATTTTACCTGTGCTTTAAAGCTGACTTCTGGGAAAATTAAATCAGGCTGTGAAAATGAGAGGGGTGGGGGGGTGGGTTCATGCAAACATAGGGAGGAGGTGGATGGAACATCAAGGGAGCCATACCACAGACGGAGAAGTAGCAGGTTGTAGAACTTCTCCTCGCTGAGAGTGCGTGGGATGGTTATGAGGAAGGGTAGGCCAAACAGGGGCGTGCTGCTATGGTTGTAGCCGGACTGCTTATATTTCTCTCGTAGGTGCACAGGAATCACCACATGCTCTGTGTCCTCTAGCCGGTTTACTCCAACCTCAAACCTGTTCAGAAGTAACACAATATCATGCAGTTATGACCAATTTCATACAGCTAATACCAGACCTCTCACCAAATTACCAAGAAGCATGTATTACAAAACTTCCTCAACTTTGAGGTGTATACTATAATAATAAATTTGATTAAAATATGAAATTTAAAAAATGCTTCTGTCACAGTTGTGCAAAAGAACAAAGACAGATCATGTATTTTCCCTAACACATTAATTACTGTAAAAGCACTGCACAAACAGCCATGGGGATAAGAAGAGTGGGCGTTGGTGATACATCAGTTGTTGGATTAAATCTGCAACCAGAATGGTTTGCAGCAAATCTTAATGGGTGTGATATTGAATGATAGCACAATATTGCACTAACTACTGTAATGAACTGAATTTAAGCAGTAGTTCAGCAATTGTTTTCAGGTAGCACATGCATAAAAATGTGCCAAGATAAATACCATGGTAAGTGTGACTAAATGCTGGCAGTCAAGTTGAAAAATACACCTCAGTTTTAAGAAACCATAAATATATTTTAACAAAACCATGTGGAAATGTTTCTATTTAATCTTGCCTAGGATTTCTTTCTAAAATGATCGTGTTGTGTATGGAGCCAATTGAACAGATGCAGTAGTAAAACAGGCTAAAATTCTGCCTTAAGATCCTAAAACCTAAAATCATACCTAAAAATGTACTAGCCAAGTGTGATTTCCTTGCAGAGTAACCATTAGGCTTTAGGATCAGAGTAGTTGAATAGCTATGTGCCATAGCGAAATGGCTCGAAGCCTAATTATTTCCATTTGTAATCAGATATTGGTTGTCAAAATGTCTGCGATGCTGCGCTACAGTCAGAAAAGAAACTTTTAAAATGCAATATCTACCTTTCACCTTTGGTTTAATTGTGGCTGAGACACATGGGAGATATATAAGAAAAATATTTTAGTTCAGGAAAATCTGAAGTTTTCAGAACTTTTAAATACAGTATATGTAAAAATAATTTAATTTTATATAAAGTTATTATATACATAGTTCTGAAAAAAAAATATATATATATATATATATATATATGTAAAATGTCAAAACTTCACCATGGTATTCTTCTCAGGTCACCACACATATACTGTTACAGTCAAAATTTTCAAAGCATTGCCATATAAATGTTTACATTTCTGGCTATACTGCTGACCAAAAACTAGTCACATAGAATACTTACACATAGATATCGTCCCTTTCCATTATACTGCTCAGGTTCTCATTTGTAGCAAAGATTCGATGGAACCGGTGGTTGTAGATATCTGTGACAATCATCTAAACAGCAACAGCAAATAAGTTGACTGCAGTAATGCTTCCCTTATGACCTAGGCTTAGTGAATCCGTGATTGTTTACCTTTTCTGCAGGTACTCCAGACAGAACCGAAAGAGATGCACAGAGGTCTGAGATGTAGCCGACTTTGGGTACTGTCAGCTTATACTGTAAAAGGCAGAAATATATAGTAGAAAATTATAGTGGACATTTCTACTCTCTCCCAAGCCAGCCTGTTTAGATTTTTCACTTATGACAAAGGAATAAAAAGATTAGTAGCATAACAACTAGCATATCCTTCAATAAAACCACCAGAGCAGACTTTGGGTGTGCTCACAGCCATATCAACCTGCAGTTCTTGCCGGGTTTCCCACTGAAGCTAAGCAGGATTGAGCCTGGCCAGTACCTGGATAGGGGAAAACTAAGGCTGCTGCTGGAAGTGGTATTAGTGAGGCCAGTAGGGGGCACTCACCCTGTGGTCTGTGTGGGTCCTAATGCCCCAGTATAGTGACAGAGACGCTACAGAGTAAAAACAGCACCGTCTTTTGGATGAGACATTAAACCCAGGTCCTGACTCTCTATCGTCATTAAAAATCCCAGAACACTTTTTGTAAAAGAGTTCAGGTATAACCCCGGTGTCCTGGTGAAATTCCCCCATTGGCCCTCAGCTATCATGACCCCGTAATAATCCACATCTCTGAATTGGCTACATCACTCTCTCCTCTCCACTAATAGCTGGTGTGTGGTGGGCGTTTTGCCGTACTATGGCTGCCGTCGCATCATCCAGGTGTATGCTACACACTGGTGGTGGTTAATGAGTTTTCCCCCCCATACAATGTAAAGTGCCTTGAGTGGCTAGAAAATCACTATATAAATGTAAGTGTAACTAACTAACACAGTCTTGCAACAGGGTTGAAGTTGTGACTAATGTACAGTGTATGCAGCACATTTGTTGTGCTTCTCCACCAAACAGCATGGCTCGGGAACAAATCTAAACCCAAGATCTACACGCGCGTTTCAGTTTACCATAATGCCATGCCACCCATGAAAGTAAGTGGAGTTTGTCTGGAGGTAATCGTCCGGTAAAGGGATAGGCACAAGTAGAAAAATTCTATTTGAGATTTCTGAAAAAATAAACATTTTGAAATGAAACCTGGCATGTCTCCATTTAGCATGTTGTCCAGTGTCTCACAGTGAGACAAGGCAAGTTTGTTTTAATGGCGGTGTGTGCACCCAAAGACAACAATATTTTAATCTTTAGTGGAAACAGAAGCAATTTACTTAATAGCAGTGTGCACACTCAAACAGTGTCACAATAATTAAATCTTTAGTGAACATTCAGAGAACACACAGAGAATGTTGAGTATAAAGCTTACCAAATTATGTAAAAAAAAAAAATTATATATATATATATATATATATATATAAAGCACAAGCAGTCATGCACTAGGGGACAAAGTAGGACATTACTCACCACAGCTCCATTATTACCCTACTATAGGAAGCTTGGGATTTGCCCTACCCAGATGGTAAATTTTACACGGGTCACGGGTAGGAGATGTAAAAATCAAGCTGTTGCAAAGTGTAATTTGCAGAGCTGAGCCATGTGGCACGTACTGGTGGAAAAGCATTATTATTTACCTGCGTGGGTTTGGTGAGGGGGTCTAGCCGCACCAAGTAGACCTCCAGAGTACGCTCCTTCTTCATGGGCAGAGGAAGTGTGAGGTAACAGAACGGATCAAAAGTCACAGAGACCTTTGAACACACAGGGCAGACCAACGTAGATTTGAAGAGGCCGTGAAATATATCCACAATGATGGAGTCATTCCTCTTGATGTGGTTCTCCCAGGCCTCTTCAGCTACTACCTGAGAAGTGAATACATGGATTCAGTGCAAGCAGTACTAATGTGTGCATAATAACTACAAGGTGCTTAACACTTTGAGGGCATATCGAACACTGTATGCAGCATGTGTTTATCTGACACACATACTATATACACAACACTTAAGTAATTAGTTGTAAAGACTCAAAACCTAATTCTTTAATTTAGAATAATTTATGAGCAGACAGGCAGGCTGTGCGAGATACCTTGTCTGGTCTTCCTTCAGCATCTTTGAGCTGGATGTAGGGCTTCTTCCTGATGCGGTTCAAGTCCTCGTGCAAGCCGTCGAGAAGGAAGGCCAGCAGTTCGTGGGAGTCCTGTTGCTGATAGCCTGAGAACTGAGGGGCAAAGCGCCCTACTTGGGTCTAAACACACCGACACAACACTTTAGCTGCTTTAGGAACCACTACAGCTTGCAAATGGTTAGTTTGCACCAGTAGTCACCAACCATGTCCCTGCAGATCTACCTTCCTGAAGACTTCAGTGCCAATCATAATCGTGCCCACCTGACCATCTAATCATTGCCTTAAAACAGGTGTGTTAGATTTTAGGTGGAGATGAAACCTGCAGGAAGGTAGATCTCAAGGAAGAGGGTTTGTGACCACTGGTTTACACAAAACTGCTAACTTTTATCTTTAAACTAATTTAAACTTAAACTTAATTTGAACTTTAACTTTAAACTTTTATCTTTAAACTAATTGTTTAGTATAACATTCTGATGAGGTCTCGTACATGTAAGATTAGGATGTCCTGGTAACAATTAACATTTAAATTTTGGTTTGTTCAGACAAGTGTAAATATATCTTTAAATAACATAACTAAAATTTGAGACAAAACAGTATCTTAATCTCTGTTGCATCTTTTCCACAAAAAACCCTCATACTAACATAACATACCAAACTAAATTTCTATGCAGTTACCACAATATATAAAAGAACAAACAATAAAATCAAATCAGTATCCTTTATTTGTTCTGTTCTCAAATATTCACCACTTACCTTGAAAGGTCTAGGAGTGACGTAGCTGTATTTGCCAGACCAGAGCTGTTTGATAAGCTCAGCGTAAGCCTTAGCAATCTCTCCTTTCATTCCCAAAGGGTTGTCCTCGTTCAGCTCATCCTGATATTTGTCCTTCAGGAAGTACTCAGTGAGCGGAGGAATATTACTCAGACACTGCAGGACATAAACACAAGGTAGAATGAGAAACAGCCAGACTGCAAGAGTGAAGTAAAAACGAAGTACACACACTGCCAGCTTGCCCAAGCACTCGGACTACTCTCTCATCACAACACTCAGCACTAAAAAGCATCAATGTTCATCCTGCAGGTCCCTGCAGTGGCATTTTTTGCTGAAACCACAAATTCCTGTTTGCTGAAGGAACATTAGCATCCCTAGGTTTTTCAGTATCTTTAAAAACTGAAGTCCATCTTCTAATACTCAACTGAGGTTTTCAATTAGACTTTACGTTTCTTGTCCTCTTTAGGAGAGACAAAATGAACTGATTCAATTTTAAATATAAAACACAATTCATGCATAAATGCACATTAATAATATAATCGTTATCTGACTGTCAGATCCAGATCTGATTTCTGCAGCCAGCAGATTATTCAAGTGTTCATATAAAAAAACATTCTTCAAAATTTTATATCAGACACCTAAATTTTAGCCCAATGAAAATTTAGTGTGTGCATACTTCACCTTTCTACATCTGTGCATGTGTACAATCAGAAGTGAGACAGCTAAACTAACAGACTGCTACTGATTTATGGATTTCCCCCCTTAACATATTCAGTGAATAAAAACTGATCAATTTATCGCTTAAATATAAATTGTTACAACTTATCTTGTACGTGCAAACACACTCACTAACTCCAGTGTGCTTCCCCACAACAGAAACATGAGTATACTTTTCCTTATCACTAGGGTGGTACCATCAAGGGTACCTTTAGTATGTATCTTTCAAATGAAAATGTGAATGTCGTGTACCTGTAAGATTGGACCTTAAGGACCACTGATGTACCTTTAAATATTACTCTAAAAGCTTATTATAGATACATGCATCTTCCCTGGTAAAATAAACATATTAAAGCTATAAAACATGCACCACTGATGGTATCACAGCAGCGACAAAGAAAAATACAGTTTGGTACTGAGAAGGTAGTAAATGAGATAAGGAGCTGAATCCATGTCCTACCTGTGTAGCAGAGTTCATGAAGCAGGTATTGCCCAGGTTGGAGAGGCCACACAGGCCTGATTTCTCACTGTGCCTACTCTGGTCCGAGTACTCATAGCTGCTATAGGGAGGGTAGGATGAAAGGCTGTAGCTAGAGTTTTTCACACTGCCGTGAAAGAAATGCCGAGAGACACAGAGAAACAGATGGGGGAAATACAAGAAAAAAAAAAATTATTATTAGAGGAAGCAATTCATCCAAGGGCACGGTCCAAAAAGAAGCTGCATCACATCACAAATAAAGCGCTGACTCGAGTTTCCTGCTCCCATAAACAAATAACCAAATCTGGTTACTTCAAATGCCTATCCTCCTAAATGCCTAAACGTCCTACAGTCCAAACTGGCCTCCAGCGCACGCAGACACAAGCTGAAACATCAAATCTGGCATGCTCAGTGACTACAAACAGCACTCCATGTCTCGCACGTCCTCCCCACCAAGGCCCCAGTGAAAGCATATGGCTTTGCAGCAGACCTCTGGGTGCAGTGCACGCCTCGGTCCCATTGATCTGGCTGTGTGGTGTCACCGCTCAGCACTCTCTCGAGCCTCTCCGGCCTCAGGCACCACCAGCAGCACAGGAGCATCTCCCCTCGGCCGCCATGCCCCCACAAACATGCAGAAAGAGAGAGAGAGAGAGACGGAGAGAGAGAGATAGAGACAGAGAAAGAGAGAGGTGAAGGAGAAAGCAGCTCCCAGTTACTGCTGAGGCAGGGGAGCTCTGCAGGCCAGGAGTGTCATCCAAGCTTGTCCTGTCCCTCCCGCTCCAAACAGGAGAGATGGAGAAAGAGAGCATGAAGGGAAGGGGGAGAAAGAGAGATGGGTGGGTGGGGGGGGGATATTTATAGAACAGCAGCAGGAGAAAGCTAGTAAAGCAGCTTCAGTAGTCGGCAGGATGATCAGCTTGGGGGTGGTTAGGGGGGAGAAAGAGAAAGAGAAAATGAGAGTGAGAGAGAGAAAGCACGAGAGAGAGAGAGAGAGAGAGAGAGAGAGAGAGAGCGCGCGAGAGAGAGAGCGCTAGCTGAGTGTTGCGGTATGCTAAGCAATCCAGGTGCTAAGCACTCCGGATGAGACTTGGTACGGCACTCTTGTTGTGTGACTAAGCATTTCTGTGGAGTGCTACAATCCAATATACAGAGATGAGATGCCTGTAATTGAGCACACTAGCCTAAACACTGCACTGGAAAGTGCACAGAAAACACGGTGTGAAGGTCATAAAGACTGCAGAGTATGCAGAGATAAAAAGCACACAAAGACAGACAAAGATGGAGAGAATCAAAGAGGGGAACAACAGAGCAATGGGTGAAAGATAAAGAACCAAAATGCAGAAAAGGGGGGGAAATAAGGGAAAGAAGACAAAAAGAATCATTATCTAAAGGTTCCGCATCACTGCTAGATGCATGGTTAATTATTTATTAGATGCTACTTTAGCACAAATGATGCCATCTAGGACTGACACAACATCTGCAATTCAGCACACAAAACAATTCTATTCTAACAAATACAGGCTGTGATATTCTGCCTACGTAGTCACTGCTACAAGGACATGAAAGAGAATCCAATCAATTAACACTTGCTATTTTTCCCCCCATACACACTCCATGCCTGCTTTGGGCAAAAGCGTTGGGTAAAGATTAATATTAACGGTAGGGTGTGCTGAATAATTAAACACACATTTTAAATGGATTTGCTAAACAAGATGTTGCATAATGAGGCAGTACTGAGAAGGAGACACAGCAGAGGAGACACACGCCGTGTCATAATTCACCCTGTTCACCATACAGTGCACTATTTGGGGCACAGTCATTTTGAGGTTGTCTGAATTCTCAGTGGACAAATCATGCTCCCTGGATACTGTAAATCGAGTGTACAACTGATGCACACTACGGTCACGCTAAAGTACCAAAGTACATAGTGATTTCTTTCCATTTGAAATTTACTGGTCAGGATGGATAATGGCGTGGTCAACTTCAGGTCAGTAGAGGAGAGATTTCAGACACTAAGGCTGTCAATTTTGTGAATTTTTGTAGTTCAGTTATCACAGCATTATGCTTTTTTTTCGGTCAGGTGGGAATGGGGAGGGTGAAGAACAAAACCTATTCAAAGTTAACAAGTTAAAATTGCAATACGTTTTACTACATTTTCACATAAAGGAAAAGCAATATGTCCCTCTTCAACTGTGTTTTTTTCTCAGTATTTCTTTAATCATTTAGAGCAGTGGTCACCAACCCTCTTCCAAGATATCTACCTTCCTGCAGGTTTCATTTCCAACCAAAATCTAACACCCGTTTTAGTTGATCAAAAACTTCTTAAGGCAATGATGGTCAGGTGGGCAGGATTATGGTTGGATTATGGCAAGTCTTCAGGAAGGTCAAGCTCCAGGAACAGGGTTAGGGACCACTGATTTAGACATTTGGTGGATATTTTAATCCAAAGCGATTCACAATTGAGCCAAGTATTTAAACAAGTCCCAACAGTTGAGGCTAAGCCACGCCCAACTATCCAATCAGCATTTAAAAAGCTTTAAACAATCACAATTTTTCCTCATATTTCTCCAATAGTAACATTAAGATCTAGTGTCTACCAACAATCCCTGTTTTGTGAATACAACATTGCTTCTTCCTGAGCTTTACTGTTTTTATATTCATACACAGTAATATGATTATGTAAACTTAGTAATGCTGTCTAAAAACAACTGGGACAAGTTGTAATCGGCCCATAAGAGCAGAAATAAATTATTCACATTATTCATTCTCTATCTTGTTTAGCATTTGTACTGCATACATTTCACCATTATTATTATTGCCGATGGGTAGTGTATAAATGCAATATCGGTATGATTTCTGAAAAAGATTATCCCCTAATTCTACGAGAAATGAGTAGAGTGAAAACAGCCTAAAGCTTAGGTGTGGCCTTGAACTGATTTATTGATATTTAAACACAGTACATTTACTGCACTACTTTCTGCTCCTTCCTGTTTGTCTACTTATTTGTGTTGTACTTAGATCTGGCGTAAAATATCCAAGCCTGCTGTAAACAAATATTTAGAAATCTATTATACCCAAGCAAAAAAGCTGGGAATTTTTTTTAATTGGTGGCATCCAATAATAGATGACAGCAAAAGCACCTCTGTATGATAAAAAGTTTGGATTTAAGTAAAGCAACTTACAGAAGTACTTTGTAGTGACTTCAATCTAAAACAGCTAGTGTGAGCGTACATGTAGAAGTCTAGGGTGTTTTTTTGTAGATTCAGTGCATGCTTAAGTGCTATGGGATGCATAATCTAATTCTCACTAATCGAACATGAATTCTTTTCCATATTTAAAGCAAACAGTGATTTAGCACCTCTGTATTTTTATCTATTTTTTTGGTTTTGGCTTATTAATACGGTGAAATGTAACAGTAAAGAAGAGTCAAACTGTGCTTCAGTTAACAACCGCACACAGGATACAAATTACATTTCCAGCTTCAATGCTTCTATAACTTTCACATAAAACTATTTCAAATCATTAGACTAAACAGAGTGTTTATGTTTGTTTGGTTTTTTTTTTACTGTCAGATCCAGATATGAAGCTTGCAAGACAAAGAATGGTCATGTTGCTTATGATATTCTCCCTATCTGTATGTGGCACAGTGCTGCTATAAATTAGGATTTACCCATTCATTCATTCATACAGTCATATTTACTAACTGCTTTATCCTGCTCATGGTCACTAGGATTGATCACAACTGGTCAGGTGGTAGTTGGATTTTTTTTTTTTTTGTTATTTTTTAAAGATGAATAAAAACAAAAGTCCTGTACACATCTGTACTCTTCAAATAAAGTGATATGAAAGTGAGTACGTTCCATTAAAACAAAAGGGGGCTTTTTCCAGTGTACTCTTACACAATGTGCAGTTGAGTACAGAATTGGCTTCAAATATTTTCATACCAACAGTGTACCTTTAGCACCTTTCTTCACCGTCTGCCTCACTACTGTTTTCTTCCCCACTACCCTAACCAACAGCTCCACACAGCACCTATTACATGCTGCAACCCCCTGTTAACTGCTTAAATGGACTCAACGGTTAAGGATTTGATCTACTGATGAGAAGGTCATCAGTTTGAATCTCAGCACGAACAAACCGACGCTGGTCAAACCCACAGCTGGTCAACTGTATTTTGTTGTAAATGTAAGTGTTTAGTGAAAACAATGGGTCTTCATTTAAAGACAATCACCTCTGTTCCAGTACAGGTTGTTGAAATTTCAACGAACACCAGTATATGCATGTTAGTACTCATGCATCAACTGCAATGCAGTGCCCTTATCTTAAAACACACTGTAATTAATTTTTTGCACCAAGGTAACCCAGATTTCTGCACCAGCCCTCCTAACCACACACAATTTCCAAAAGGCACAAGCTGCACCACGAGACCATCATTGTACACTCAATATTTTAAAACCGTCAACGAACAGGAATCATAAGTAGAAGAAAAGTTTTACAAAGCAATCATACAGACAGCAACTCAAGAGTGGCGATATTTAAGGTGGCCTTATCAAACGCATGCAAAATGGTGAAACAGTGAAAATGAGCACTCCAACAGTGTTTAGATGTGGATATGGATGTTGTCTCCTCCTGAGGTTTTGTGTCAGCATGCAGCAGAGTAAGAGAGTGGCAGACACACAAACTAGTGAACTAGTGAACACTACAAGCTAAATCTAAACCTGTGGTCTCTTAAGCGCAGCTCAGAGGGTCAGTGTGTGTGCTGATCGTATAAAATCCTCATTTCATCAATGTGCTGATTCGCACTCATTTTTAATGTCAGCATTTCCTTCTGTCATCTAAGGTAATAGCATTTCTTTGAATAAGTAAGCACTTCACAATAATTATACATACTGTAAAATTTAATCATCTCTCAACTACACAAAATGATAACAGTTTCCACAAGACTGTGAGAACAAAAAAAATAAAAAAAAAAAAAAAAGTGTTATACAGGTACACTTTATTCTCCAAAGTACAACCAATATACAGTACTGTGCAAAAGTTTTATGCACATGCAAAGAAATACTGTAGAGAAGAGATGCCTTCAAAATAATGAAATTAAGTAATTTTTATTTTATTTTTTAAATGTAGAAACATTTAAAGAGCAGTAAACAGTAGTAAATGAAACAAAGTCAATATTTGGTGTGACAAATTTTTTTTAAACATAATAAAAAAATAGTAGTCTCCAGTACAATTAGTGCAGTTTTATAAGGAAATGAGCTGTTTTATTGAGCAACTTGCAGAACCAGACACGGTTCTTCTGGAGACTTTGACTGTCGCACCTGCATCATATTTTTGCAGCAAAACCCAGCAGCCTTCATTATATTTTTTGTCTGAAAAGTGTCCTCTTACGTAATTTATTTTCTGCTGGAAAACTAACATTTGGGAATCTAAAAAATTGTTTGTACTGAGTTGATAATGTAGAAGTCATAAAATAAAAAATCTATAACAAAGTTTGTACTAAAAAAAAAAAAAGGGCCTAAAACTTTTGCACGGTACTGTGCATGCATTGTCAGAGTTATAAAAGTGGTCCTTAAGCTCCAATTATGTACCTTAAATGCTTTAAAGCTACTGTACACCTTCTAAATCCTTTAACAAGATATACAAAATACGTCAAATTAAAAGACAGCAGCCGAGACAAGCATTTAAAGTCTGAAAGGTAAAAGTTAAATACCATCTTTTCTCAAAAATGAAGATAATACATTTACAGGAAATCCTATAAATTAGACCTTCACTAGTCTACAACAACAAACAACAACAACAAAAGCACCTCACGCAATAAGCACCATAGCAGTAAGCATTCTCTATATGCTCGTCACAACTGGAGCCATGATTTCACCAGCAGTGACAGAGCAGCACAGAGGTGTTAGGGGCAAAAAAAGGTTTGAAAGGATGTAGAGGTCTTTGGAGAGGGCTTGAAACCATTACAGTTAGTTTGCTTTAATAAATCAGTCAATAAAATTAGTACAAAGCCTAGCAAGTAACATGCAACACATACAACCGACATACCCATTACTGTTTCTTATCATGAACTAAAACACTGGACAGCGCACGCCTACAAGTGATAGCAGTAGCGACACACCAACACCAGACAAACTGCAAGTGAGCAGTCTCTTGCTAGCATGAACATAGGATAGCAAAAATTCCCTAAAGACTTACACCAAAGATTTCCTAATATGTAGCCTAACTATTTTTCTCTTACTGGTACTCTGTCCTCCTTGCACCACTGAGCTGTGACCTGATTGGTCAGATAATAAAAAAATATATAAATAAATTTAAAAAAGCACTTTGCATCACTCATTTTTATAAGGTATGAAAACAGTCAATGGCAGCACTTTTTAAAATGTTTGTGTTCTTCCTGCCTTGTACCCTCTTTCAATAGATTTGCATGTAAAATGTGAGTCCGCAGTTGAGAGAAAAGAAAAAAAAAAAAGACTAGTCTAAAAGCAGCCTTATATTAACTAAATATTTATACTCCATAGCAAAACTGAACAAATGTGTTTCTTTTACCATTTAGAGAGACTACCTATCTATTTGTGAATTTCCCTCTGGGATCAATAAAGTGATCTATCTGATGATCTATTCATCTACCAGTGTTCCTAACCAGATCCCTATTTCCTCCTGGATTTGTCTCTGGAGGAAAGCCAGCCTGATCTTGTGAGCCCTTAGATCCAGTGTCACTATGAGTATCCCTAGTGTGCTACAGTAAGGCAGAGGGAATAACCTCCACTAAACCCAGAATGGATTAGGCAGTGATACACTGCAGAGGAAACCAGCACACACACAGACACTCCAAACTGGGCAAATGAACACACACAAGCTCGGTCCCAATACTCCAAACTGTTCCCACCCTCCTTTCCCTTTAGCACTCAGCCAGCAAAATGACTAAGACTGAAGACAACAGCATCAATATAAAGATTTCACTAGAATTTGCTATCGATGCAGAAATCTGTTGTTGCTGAATGGTGGAGGAGGAGGGAAAGGAGGCTATTTGGCGTACTTGGCTGGCTCTGAAGAGCACAAACACACCCAAACCCATGCTGTTTTTGGGTATGTCGTCAACTATATTAGACCCACCCTCCCATAAACCCCTCCCACTGAACCACGCCCAATTTGGCGCTTACTTCCTGCTGCTGAAGCTGCTGTTATGATTGTTTGTGAGAGATGAAGGGGAGATCTTTGGTAAAGCAGAGAGATTGGAAGCACCAGATGACCTTCAAAAGATAAAGAATATCATGAGTTAGAGGAAATTAAAGCAAAGCCTTTTCAGCCTTTTACAGCTGTTATTCTTTGTTTTTCTTTTTTAAAATAATGAAATGGGTCATGGAAGCAACTCAAGCAAAGTATAAACAGAACACAGCAGTAATGCACAACATGACAAAAAATAAGAAAGAAAGAAAGAGATGAAGGAAGGAGTAGCAGAATAACTAAACTAGCTATAAGTAATCTCAGGGCTCTAAGAGTGCTTTTAAGCTTCTTCTAATAATAAAACAGGAAATACACTGGGAATTAGTGAGTTCATGGTATAGTTCTAGTAGTATGACTTGGACTTCAACGCCACTAAATAAACACCTAGACAGAACATGAGTGAGAGACGAACACATTTTGACTCTCTACTGTTGACCTGTGATGTTAAAAGCAGTGGAAGATAATACGCGAATCACTTACTTCTGCGTAGAGGAACCGCGAGGCCAAGTTCCATCCTCGTTCTTCTGCTCTATAACAAGAACCTGCAAAGAAAGTTTAATTCAGTCACACAAGTCAGCTGAAGTATGGTTTTGAAAATAATTTCAATATCCAGGTTCTTGTGATCTGCTGCTTGCATTTCCCCTTAATTCAAAAACATCAACAAAAAAAAAAAAAAACACTAAATAACATTTTACACTGATTTTTAAAAAAAAAAAAAAAAAAAAAAAAAAAAAAAGGTTTGCATCCCCCTGGCTCTTAATGCATCGTGTTACCTTCTTGAGCATCAGTGAATGTTTGCACTTTTTGTAATGGTTGTGTACGAGTCCCTCAGTTGTCCTCAGTGTGAAAAGATGGATCTCACCATCATATAGACACTGCTGGAAAGGGGTCAAAGTAAAGAATGTGCAGGACCTGGAGGATTTTTCTGAAGAACAGTGGGCAGTTTAACTGCTCAGGACAAACAAGGGACTCATGAACAACTATCACAAAACATAAAAACAGTCGTTGATCATCCAGGTAACGACACACAGTATTAAGAATCAAGCGTATGTAAACTTTTGAACTGGTTCATTTGTGTAAATTCAGTTATTATTGTGTCTTGTGGACTATATGTATACATCTGCTATGTGAAATAGCTTATTCAGGGCAGTGCTAAATAAAACAACAACATTACTTTTATAAAATTATTAACATTTTGCAGATTCAGCAAGGTGTATGTAAACTTATGACTGCAGCTGTAATTCTTCATTTGTAAGCTAATACATTTTACATATTATCTCACTTGGGGCCATTTAATATACAGTATAATCCCAATGAAGTGCACTTCAGTTCCCGGTTGTAACACTACTAAATGTCAAATACGTTTTGTAGGTGATATATGGTGATGTGTTCAACCTGTTTGTGCATTCAGAATCTAACTTTCACGTTCAACTAATTTTTTTTTTTTTTTAAAGGAACACATTTATGAGGAGATGTTTGATGTGTTATTGGTCACTAAACTGATTTTTTTTTTTTTTTTTTTTTAATCCAGCCCACTTGACGTTGGACTATGTATAATGCGGCCTGTTACATAAAATGCAGTTTGACACCCCTGCCTTAAGTGGCCTGATAATATATCTGCAACACACTCCTAGCTGAAAGAGTGCCAAACTCATTTAATGTCTTTACATTAACGGCATTACAGAAGTTATTCATAGTCACTACAGGACACACTCATAGATAACAAGCCACAGTCAAAATCTACACCACGAACGATGCAAATCAATGAATGAAAACTAAACCACACCGTACTTGAGAGGAAAAGATGCAGTGCTACTTGTGCATCACTGTTTTTACATTGTCTATTATTTTCTTACCTGCCCCTGGTAGAGTCCCGCATCCTGAATGGTGCTGTCTGGTTTGTTCAAAGGCTCAAAGGTGTTGCTCATGTATTTGTTCCACAACCTGGTCTCCTTCTCATCAGGAATGCTGAACAGTTTGCGCATCTCCTTTTCGATAGTGTCTACGAGAGACAAGGCTTATATTAGGGGTCGCTCAATTCAGGCATGCTATGTAGTGTGTCTAGTCCAGGTCGTCTAAAAGGTCAACGCAAACTTTTTACACTGGAATCTGTATATCAGGCTACTTATACTGCTATGGTGAAACTACACAAAGGTGAGCCTTGAATAATTTTCAACTGCAATAATCCAGGTGGTTGAACACTGGAAGACTGATGAAATGGGCACAATATGGGCACCATATTAGAAAAATTCACACTTCTTTTACAGTTTTCAAATTAATGATAACATTTATAACAACTACCTTTCTGATTCCTTTCTGAACGCACATTGCTATATCCGAGCAAAAAAAAAAAAAAAAAGAGAGGGTCGGCATAAATGACACTCATATCTTGGATGAAATTAATTATGGGATGAAAAAACAACACCGTTCACTTGCATGCAAAAGAAATCATGAGGTAAAATGAAAGAAAGTGCCAATGACTTGACTGTGACTTTATCGATTTGGATTGCTTTAAATTCACCAAATAGTCTCTAGATCACAAAAACTTACCTATTGTGTCCGCTTTACTAAAGCGTCTAGTGATGACATTGTCCATGTTGCTGTCTTCACATAGCTTTAACTCGGTGAGGTAGACCTCCACTTTGCAGTGCTTCACAAACATACCCTGCTCAACCACCTACAGAGAGCAAAGCCAAGATGCCGGCGGGAAATTAGCAAATTTAGTACTGTTTATTAGTCATTAATGCCCTACTGTAGAAAATGTTTGCAAATATGCAATCCCAACCAAAAAAGCAGTACGTATGAAGTCACTGCTCTATAACAGCAAGCACTGTACTGAAACACGCAAATGAGTGACGCTTAATTTAGCAACCAAGCACAGAGACAGCTGAACGGTCCCCTACTATTTATTTCACACCACTCCTCCACTAGTGAAGCAACACACTATAAGAATAAACTGCCTCACGTTCTTGGTTTGCACTTACTATCCTCTACACAGCCAAAGTGTATAAATTAACACCGTGACTCCTACAGCTATCGCCTGAGCTAAACGATTCGATTCTAAATCAGGTCTGCTCTTGCTCTAGCACACACTCGCTCACTCGCTGTCTCTTTCTGACCTCAGCCAGCATTCCTACTCTTTCCAAACAAGGACACACAAATGCAGGTGACTAGAATCAGCCTCTAGGCCACATCAAGCACCAGGCAAAAGGCGAAATCCCAATCGGCTTCTGTGAAAAGCGAGAAGCCCCTGAAACTGAGGAAAAAGAATGAACCTCTTGCATGTTGTGCCTAGCAGATTGCTCCATGTAGCGTTTCAGTCATCCGGAGTCCCTCTTAAAATAGAAATGCACAGGCTACTCGATACCCCTGCGACATACATGGCAAAAAGGGGAGGAACAATCGGGCTAAAGAGAAACTCCAGAAGCAGCCATTCTGCCATGACTGGGTAAATTTTAATAATCAGCATGGCTGTCTATTCAAACGGAAGTGAGGCAGCGATAATGGCGAAGGTAACGTAGAAAGATGGAAAAGTTTTAGGAGTGCTTTGATTACATACATTATATACATACATGACTTAATGTCAACTGTAATATATATATATACACACACACACCACTTTAGGAACTGATATATGTATCGCCTAATACTTTAGGAGAGCCACAAATCAAGTGCAAAATCAGAGTAAATGCTGGATATCCTGTAACGCTGAAGCAACTTCTCCATTTTTTTTCATACTCTCTAAAGAAAAGTACAGTGGTGACTGAGACGAATGGAAACGGCTCTGTGGAGAACTATGGAAAAGTACCACACCACAACCCCGCCAGCCTTCGCTCAGAACAAACATAGTCATTTAATACACCCAGAGCAATCCACTCAACTCTGAACTAAACTGAATTGGCTGGCAGAAAAACACGGCGCATTTCATATAAACGTTGTGACACGCAAATGTACGCATACACACACCTTTCTGGCGATCGGTTCCTGGCCCTCAGTCAGTCCATACCAGCTCACTAACTTATTCCAGCCCTCAGTAGGCACAAGGATGTAATCCAATTCATCGATAAGGTGCTCCTTAATAGCAAGAACATCCCCATCTAAAACAGTACAGAGACAAGCATCGGTCAATCATGTGGGTTAGAGCGTACATTTTAATGAAACACCTAGTTGCATAAGAGTCATGAGATTAATATGTAAGTATACGCATATAACAGACATGATTTTATTATCATTAACATATAAAAATTCTCAGCAGTCTCACGGCTGAGGCAGGACATCATACCTTCTCAATGTAAATGTGAAACAAGTTTTAGCACCGTTCCAAGAAATCAGAAGCTCTGACTGACCTTTAAGGAGCCCTGAGTTGTCCACTGGTCCAGGGTAGACATTCTGATCTCCCATCTGGTACTTATCCCAACTGTCAAAGCCCACATATTTCTTCCACTGTTTGAACCAGTGACTGTCTATTAAGTACCTGTTAATAAATAAATAAATAAAAGCTTACATTTGCAAGATTAAATCTCTGCATGCTGAAGAAATGGACGTGATCATGATCACACACTTCGTTCTAAGAGGTCGCATTACTGTGAAGGCTTTTAGGATCAGCGGGAACTGTCCTATAGCCTATATATGATATGATATGACATATGATCCCTCAATTCATTAAAATATAATATCTATCAAAACAAGCAAGGTAGTCTACGTTTTAGGCTTACCTGGGTTACTTTAGTATACCAAATACTAAACGGCCTGAGCTGCTGCTGTAAATCTACATTGCAGTTTAATCAGTCAGTGCATGCAGGTGCATTCGGTAAATACATGACTTGTCCCAGTCCTGGTCAAAAAGCAGCTCATCAACACTGAACACTGTGAAAACTGATCACACGGTGCACTCCAATAAAAAAAAAATATCCAAGAGGACACACATTTCTGAGAAGGCTTTTACGATCAGCGAGAACCCGGTTACAGTGATATGATATATGAGCTCTTAATATAATATCATCAAAACCATCAATGTAAGACAGATCAATATGGTCCTCGAGTTGCGAGCAATATGTTGCTGTAATCCTACAGTTACAGTGGAGCTGCCAGTTTATGAAACACATGCAGGTGCATTCAGTACCATCATTTGTCCCACCAGTCCTGGTCCTGAAGCAGCTCATCACCACACATGTGAATATGCGTCTCTCTGCTTTAACACCTTATGCACGTCTTGTTAAAGGGATGATGAGTCCGGTGTGTTAGAGCAGGGAAACTTTAGAGCAGAAGTCTTGCTTGTTAAAGCCAGACTGAATTAAAATCACGCTACGTGCATACGAGTAAAGCTATCGTTAACTGACAGGACGAGATGGTTTGTGGGAGAGATTCTGATGACAGGTGCCAGTCTCGTCTCCGCCCTGGCTGGCCATGACAGACGTGGCTAACGTTAGCGAGCTAGCTAGCAACTGGTTACAAGCGCTAACGCATTTTCTACACAGACCATTTAAAACGTTTAGTAGGTATTTTTTATATTAATAACGACACTAATTGTGTTTAGTGAATATAGGTTAAATAAACCGTATGTACTTAGGGTGGAAACCCTCTATCAATATGTGTGCTAACGAACGCTCAGGCCGGCTAAGCTAACTGCATCGTTAGCTAGCTGTCAACAAGGGCCGTTCCGCCTATTTATCCGCTATTGTCGCGCTTGTCATCACGCGGCTCGGGCTGCCAGAAGCTACACCAATCCCACGGAAGCATGTTATTAAACTCTCACCAAGTGTCTCCTTTCCGGAGCTGAGTTTTGAGCAGCGTTACGACCTCTCCTCTCTGAGTATCCAGATCAGCTGCTCCTCCCTCCGCCATCTTTCCTTAGACCCTCGCCCCGCTGCATTATGGGATAAGCGGTGCGTCACTGTCTTACGTCAAGGTGAACGAAGAAGCCAATCGGCGCCAACATCGGGCCACTGAGCAGAAGTGCGCTTCTGATTGGTGAGCTTCAGTTCTGTACACTGGCGCACTAGCTAGAACAATCTCACAATCTAAATGGAACACAGCACAGTGCTTTAACCAGAGCTGTTCGAATCCAGAGTCGACTCCTAATCGAATCGGAGCGAATCGAGAGAGTTGACTCCAAGAGTCGATTCCACACAATAATTTCTCACCTCTCGCTTGGACAAGTAAAAAAGCTTTGTAAAATTAAGCAGTTCAATAAAAGTTCAGTTCATGGCACACTAAAAAGGATAATAATGTTAGTTAGCAACGTATTTTTTAACCAGTTTCACTGTGCGGAATCTGTGTAGACTTTCTCTTTGGAGCCGACTCTTGATTAGCACTTTGGGATTCACTTTAAGTTCCTCCATGTGTCTGTGATTTCCCTACTCATCATGCTCAACAAGCATCAAGGCACATTACGGGAGTTCTATAGCCACTACTGTACATCATTTGGTCATTACCCCTTTGCATTGCATTGTGGGATTTCATAAGCAGACTGGTATTTATGTCATTTATGCTTTTAGGCGGTACTTGAAAATGATACAGCTCTCAAAATGTTTGTGCAATGGTCTCAAAGTATAGTGAACAGGGACAAGTTTCAGACATATTACTAGTGTTCACCTATTAGCTTATAAGCACTATATATGGTATATCTGGTGTGTATATACACTTTAATAGGAACCCCTGTTTCTGCACCATTCTGTGTTAAAACTAGAAACTGTTGTGTGTGTGAAAATTACAGGAGATCAGCAGTTTCTGAAATACTGAATCCAGCCCATCTGGCACCAACAACCATGCCACAGTCAAAGTCACTGAGATCACCCCCCCCATTCTGATATTTAATGTAAACATTCACTTAAGCTCTTGATCTGTATCTGCATGATTTTTGGAGCAATGGTGAATGGGATGTCAGGTGCTAGTTTAAAAACTAGTTTGAATTATGCAAATGTCTATATTGCAATATATGCAAAAGGTAGATCAGCATTTGTCTTACCATCACCTTTTCTTGTCTCTCTAGGAAGGTTTTTCAAATTTGTTTCAAGTTTATATGTGAAACTATTATTATTATTATTATTATTATTATTGTTGTTGTTGTTGTTGTTGTTGTTGTTGTTGTTGTTGTTGCTGCTGCTGCTGATATAACATCATTGAAAAGATGAATGGCCTTCTTTTCCCAGCCTTATAAATTCACCCTTATATTTTGATTCCAATGGTACAAGTATATAGAAAATGAACAACATAATGCACATAATGTACAGTGCATACAGGTCTAAAACAATGCTACAGATAGAAGAAAAAAAAGAATGAATACTAAATAACAGACATTTTAGTATTTACTACTGCAATACTACTGTAAGAAAAGAAAAAGAAAAAGCCTAGTGGCCATTTAGGGCATTCCACATTTCTACAGACATGTGCACAGTAACATACAATCTGTATCAGCACTTGTATGATATGTAGTAATGCTCAGTACCTGAGTACCCTCAGTACTTTGCTCAATAAGAGACTGTTTCAGTCCAAGTAAAAAAGGGGTGAACCAGCATAAATGGCGAATCTGTTGATATAAACCCTTTCTTTCTTTATTTATTTTCACTTTTACGGCTGGCACTTGTGAAATATGCTCATGGTTAACTCTCAGATTCTTGGCTGTCACATAAAGTTCTAAAACTTTGTGTCCATCTGTTGCCCTTGAGGAGTGCCATCTTTATTAGGTGAAGCCGATTCTGCCAAAGAGAAGACAGCGAGCAAGCTTTCTTGTTCCTTTCTGGTTCTGGGTAAATCAGAAGATGGCCTGATGAGAATCTGTATACGCTAGAGACAGAAAGAGAGTGAGAGAGTGAGAGAGAGAGAGAGCGAGAGTGAGAGAGAGAGCCTTTGCTTTTAGGTTTTACTGTAATACATGAAGACTCACAATATCAGTATAGTATTTTTTGAGGTGTCATACCTCTTTTAGAGTTCCTTTTGTGTTGCCAATTTTGTAGATCATCCATGCAGGGATACAGAGCATTGAGGACAAAGCAAGGAGCCAGCCTACTGCATAACCCCACCAAGGATATGCATACTCATTATTGTATTTAAGAGGTGTATATTTGATGAGAGAAAATGCAAATGTGCCCTAAACAGAAACACATAATCACTTGGTTAAAAGCAGCATGTACTCTGGGTGGTCTTCAATGTGGATTATATAATTGGATAAACTACTGACTACAGTCCAATAGCACATGAAAGGAATTATTATTAGTTGAATTATTAATTATTATAATTTCACACTGTAATCTGTCATCTGAAAGTAAACCAAAGTTAATCAGTATCAGCCTCAGCTTTTCCCAAATTATATAATCAGCAAATGTGATGATTATAGTTTTTTAACCCTGGCTTAAAGTAATAAAGTGTGTCTCACTATGCAGGTGACTGGGGTGAAAAACATCCAGCAATACTTAATTATAGGGCCTGGGCGGTAGCCAATCATATCCTCCATATTATCATAGAAGCGATCTGCACCTGAGAAAACAAGATCGGAGGCCTCATCATGAAAGAATCAACAAGCAGAAACACCAGAAATCTTCTACATTTCACGCAAATCTGGAGAAAAGATATGCAAGACAAAAAAAGTTGCCCAGTCAGATGGCAGAGGTGACTGTTACATAATTATGAGATTTCAAATTCATAGAATTCTTTAATTGTTTCAGTATCAGCAAATTCAAAAGGAAGCAGATATTTAATATTTTTTATTTTTCTCTTGTCTTGTATTATCTCCAGCTATAGCATACCATAAATCCAGGCAATGCAAACTGTCTCAAATATGGCCATGAAGAGCAGACACATGCCAGAGGCTGCATAATAGTCAAAGAGCTGAAAGACGTACATCCCACCCTGTTTAACACAGAATAAAATATGTAGGTTATTTTTGTCAAATAGCTTAGCGCTCAAATGGGTCATAATCAGATGAATTCTGGTGAGCCATTTTTTTAAAGAAGCAATTTAAATTTTTTTCATATCTAGTAAAAGATATACTCTCAATGGGGCAGATTTAATAAAGATTTGATATATATCTTTCACCTGGAAATGTGGATACAGTGAAAGACTGGATACCTTTGAAAGAGATTTAAGGTACATAATTATATTTTAGGGTAAAGTTTAGACTATATACACTGTTCTAGGTAAAAGATACATATAGTTACAAAAGATAAGGGTACTACCCCAGCAACAATGAAAACAGTTTAGTACCCTATGTTTGAAAATGTACTACCATTCTATGAAACGTAGTCCATGAGAATGCAGTTGCCAGTTGGAAAGACCAAAGAGACTTTTTTTTGTTTGATTGCTTCTGTTTCCCTTTTAATTCACAGCTTGGCAAATCAGAATGTTACTGACCATAAACCCAATTAAACAAACTAACTGTTCTGTGCTTTCACTGCAGAAGTGAAGTGCTTACTTCCATCAGCATGATAAGTCCCACAAGGAAGGAGAGGATGCACACCACTAACAATAAGAGCTCCCTGCGGTTCTTACGGCGAAACACAGTGGGATACATGTCTACTATGGCCGTAACCAGGCTCTCGACACACACAAACTATGGAAAGAAAACAAAACAATTTGCTTTAGATGCCCAGTATTGTGCAATGGTTGTTCAGGTAATCACAACAATAAATAACATGGTACATGCAATAACCACACAGTTTGTCGCACTGTTTAAAAAATGATGGATCAAAAATTTATTTATCAGAACCAAAAATGGTATTATCAACACTCCTAAATAAACAGTACATGGTGTTAGTGAATGGTAAGTGCTGTTTTGTCCATGACACTATTTTGCATGATATTTTAGCAATTTTAATTAAGTATCTGCAGGATGTATCTTCTTTGTACCTTGCCAACCAATGTAAATCAATCCACACAAATTAAAACTGATATCTTGCACTTCAAGTTAAGTAGTAAGACACAGTCAAAGAGGTTCATTTAAGGTTAATGAGTATGCAACTCCACATAATCTAACTCTAATAATGAATGGATTTTAAAAAACAAACAAACAAACAAAAAAAAAAGTTATTCAACAAACCAAAACGTACAACCATTGATATGAAGCTTTCTGTATTGAGATGCTTAGATAACATTTATGAAAGGAGATTCCTTTGTAGTTTCTCATGGGGAAAGTGTTTTTTCACTTGGTAGTTTCTCTGTAACAAGCTGCACTTTTTTTGTATTATTCACTTCAAGAGAAAATAAAAAAAGAAAGTAACAACTGTGTATAGCTGCTACAACGTAAGTGGATAGGAACTAAGTTATTTTGTAGACATTCAACAACAGTAAATGTAACTTTAAATGGTTAAAACTATGCCACACCATTTTTTAATGAATGAAATTTAAAAAGGTAGGCAAATTGCTGTGGTATAAGAGGAATAAAAACGCTTCTGAATATGCTCTTATAAGAAACTAATCAACTTTATCACTTTATCATCACATCACACTGACATTGATTTTCACATAACAGCAAGCCACATTGTGTTTTATCACACTAATTAGTTCAGCTTTGCTCCATGTTCCCTGCTCTCTTCAATCAAACCCAATCCATCCGTCTCACACCCAGCTAAATCTTCTCACAATGCTAAGTCATTCACCACTAAAGAGGACACACTTATCCACCAATATACACTATATGGCCAAATGTATGTGGGCACCTGATCATTACACCCCAATCTGTCCCTGAATATCCCATTCCAAAACCATGGGCATTAATATGACTGCTTTAACAGCCTCCACCATTTGAGAAGGTTTTCCACTAGAGTTTGTAATGTGGATGTGAGGATTTGTGCTAGCCACTAGAGCTTTACTGAGGGAAAGCTCTGATGATGTCAGGCGAGGAGGCCTAGTGCATAGTCAGTGTTCCAGTTCATCCAAAGATGTTCCGTGGGGTTGAGGTCAAGGCTCTGTGCAGAGCACTCAAGTTGTTCTGCTCTAATCTTGGCAAACCATGAGTTTGTTCATGGTGATCACTTTGTGCAAACGGGCATTGTCATGCTGGAACAGGTTTGGGTAATTTAGTTCTAAAAACTGTAAGCTACAGCATACAAAGACATTCTGGACATTTGTGTGCTTCCAACTTCATAGCAACCACAAGAAGACAAATAGATGCAAATGAATGCACTACAATGCATAATTCCAGGTAGATGTGGGGCAGATCTAAAGGTATTTAGGTAATAGAAGCAGCTAAACACTAACCTGGCTGTCCAGTCCAAGGAAAATAATCATGATAAAGAAACAGCAGGCCCATAGAGGAGAGAAGGGCATCAATGTTACAGCACGGGGGTATGCAATGAAGGCAAGGCCAGGGCCTAAAATGCAGCAGGGTATAAGTGAAAGCTTTAGTTATATTAATGTTGATCTACATCTAATACAGAGAACATGTTCTGAAGATCATCATCATAATCAAAACATACATTCAACCAAGTCTCATGCAAAACCTGCTGGCATTTTGATATACTGTGAAATGTTATATTAAGTAAAAAAAAAGAAAAAGAACAACGACCAATGTTGTTTCTGACCCTAACCACTGAAAACATTTCATATTAGTTGACTCTTACAAATGCACAATTGTTAAACCATTTTATATCACTAGTGGAAAGCAAATGATTTAATATGAATTTAGATCTTGTAAGGTGATGCTGCAAAAGGCCTGAAACTGATGAAACACTTCATCAAACGCATTCATTTCTGATAACTCGGCTATTTCCCCAGAGTGTCGTACCGGATTCAGCCACTTCTGAAATCGGCACATTCTGCTCATATGACATGAAACCAAGGATGGAGAAGATGGCAAAGCCAGCCACAAAGCTTGTCCCGCTATTTAAAAAGCACAGAGCCAAGCAGTCCCTGTGACAGATGGAAACATATGTTATGAAAGCTGCAATTCAAAATACAGCGAATTGCGAGTCCTATATAGAATGCACAGTGCAGTTGTCCAAATACATACAGTACAGTCTACACTGTGAATATAATGATGATCATATGTAATACCTGTAGCAGTTGTTGTTGTACTTGTTGTAGCTCCCTAGTGCCGTTAAACACCCCAAGCACAGGGCATATGAGAAAAAAATTTGTGTTCCTGCATCCATCCATACCTGGAAATCAATAGTTTCAACATAGTGACCATTAACAAAGCTGTTCTGTTTCTGAATTTGTTCTTGTGTTTCTGGATTTGCGTTTTTCTGGATTTGTGTTTCTTGTGTTTCTGGATTTGTGTTTCAAGTTTTTGGACTCATTGTTGCATACTCTGATTTGCCTGTTTTGTTTGTTGGTTGATGTGTTTACATGCAATTAACAAAAAAAAAGGCTGAAATCTGTTAAATGTTAAATTATCGGTCAAAGCTGAGGCTCTCTCTTTCTGACTGTGATATACTGTATATATTCTCTAATACCTTGAATGCCCACACACTATATCATCTTTTAAAAAGGGTGTGGCACCTTATGCCTTTGCCTTATGTTTTGGGTTATTGCATGATACAGCCATATTTAATTTTTAATATATTTGAAAGAAGTATTCCTGGACCAACTGCTGTGTTCTCACTTAATGTACTGCACTGAGAGAGAAAAGGCACCAGTGTTCAATTGAGATAAATGCTGCATATGTGAAAGCACCCAAGATAAATATTCTCTTGAGCAATATATCAGTGATTCTGCAGTGAGAAGTTAGCTCATCAAATAGGAGGAATCGGATGTTTTGACACAAAATGTCTAAATGAAGTAGGTTAAGTTCAGAATAATAATAATAATAATAATATACAATGTAAATAATTATTGAATTACTTTAATTGTTTTTTAAACAATAATACTTGAACTAATAATTTAAGGACTGTAGGCTACTATAATCAGCTACTCATCGACCAATCAAATCAATGTGAATCAATATTGCTGTGATTTAATAAAAAAATAAAAGATTTTTAGCTGCCAGCCATGAAGAACCTGCTGCCAATAACAGTATGCAATATCTATAAAATGTGTGGTACAACTCTAAACAATCTAGCATTGTTTATATCAAATCCATGTCAGACTTAGCTCACAGAGCAAAGTGTTCAGAGTTTCCAGATTGCTATGAACTTTGAAAGCAAGCAAACTGCTGATTTAGATCACAAAAACAAAAACATTTTAGACTGTGTGTCCGGGACCATGCTGTTGTAATCTCCACTCTGTGATCTCCATCGCAGAATCCAGATGTCCTCAGTAAACACTCTGAACGCCAGCTGAGGGTCTCGACATCAACTAAGGCACCTGTTTGTTGACCCTTAATGCACCATGAGAGAATCACTGAATTTACAAGGACATAGTGTGGATGTAGAAAAAGGCATGATTGGGTTGTACCTGTGGATCAGCTAAACGTCCCAGGTCAGGGTACAGATAAAACTGGATGCCTCTGCTGGCCCCAGGCAAGGTGAGACCCCGAACAAGAAGCACCAAGAGCATGACGTAGGGGAAGGTAGCAGTGAAATATACTACCTGCAAGGAAGAAGACAAATGAATATTTAGTAAATCATATAAACCATGGCACATCTCCAAATCCTAGGGAGAATAAGTGATCAAGTTCAAACGCAGTATTTTACATGAAACAGACATTAGGGCTGAGCTATATGACTATATAGTATCCATATAGCAATAAATTCCTGCACCTTACACTTTATTGAGAGTACTGCACATGTCATTAGTACGGTTAGTATTGACTCTATTGTTACTCTCTGTAATAATTAACTGGGTGCATGTTCAAATCCATTTTTTTTTACCTCATTTTCTGTTAAATCTTTAATTTTTGTTGATATCAAATAAAGATATCACTGAAATATCTGTTCTTTCTGGCACTTTGTTAGTAAATTTAAATACTGTGCTTTGCCAAAGTACTCCCCTCCTTAAACTTTTCCTGTTTCTGTGAAACCATTTGCCATCAATCATTCATTTTCAGTAGCTACATTATCCTGGTCAGGGTCCTGGGAACACTGGGCTCTAGGGAGAAATACACCCTGTAGGGGACACCAGTCCATCACAGGACACGATACACACATTTACATCTATGGGTAATCTTGTGTAGTCACTCCACCTACATGCTTGTTTTTGGCTGGTGGGAGGAAACCGGAGAACTTGGAGGATACCCACGTGGAGAAGGGGAGAAGAGAAACTCAAAGACAGACAGCAGCCTGAGCTATCGTAGGGTGTCACATGATCTCAGTATAAATAACCTTGTTCCTGGAAGGCCAGAGTTTGTTAGAGAAAAAACCTTAACAAACAGCATCATGAAGACCATGGAGCTCTCAAAACAGAATGTGGCACAACCTAGAGAGAAATTATTTTTCCATCATTACCCAACCTCTAAAAAAAAAACCAACCTTTCCAGTAGATTTCACTCCTTTCCAGATGCAGAAGTAGCAGAGGATCCAGGCCACCAGCAGACACAAGGCCAGATCCCAATTTAGGGATCCCATGTGGTCGATACCAGAGGAGAGTCGCAACACCCTTCTCCTGTTTCCATGCACCAAATAGACATTATTTCACTTAGACTGTATCCCTGTTACATCCTAGATGTACAGTCAAATACAAAAAGTTTGCAAACCCTTGCAAAATGAAGAAGACAATTTTATACTGACAGGGCATTTAATTTAGGCTTCACAGACATTCCTTGATCGCAAGTTGTATATATGGTGGGATTAATGGCGAAAATATAATATAATATAATATAATATAATATATAGTCATGTGAAAAAATAAGTTTGACATATTTGGACAAGCAAATTTAAATTAACAAAAAACAGATCAGTCACATGGAAAATGTAAGTACACCTCTACATTTATCACATCTTCAAATCCATAAAATTAGACTCAGGTGTTGAAGATTGGGTGCCAGTGATCAGAACCTGCTTAGGGAGTGCAGGTGGAACCTGTCTTATTTATACCATCATGCCAAAATCTAAAGAGTTCTGTTAGGCCTTCAGAAAAAAAAGGTTGTGGATGCCTATGAGTCTGGCAAGGGAAGTAAAAATATCTCCAAATTATTTGAAATACATCATTCCTCTGAAAGGAAAATAATCTACTAATTGTGCAGATTTCAAACGACTGCCAATTAGTCCAGGACTGGCCGTCCCAGCAAATTCAGCCCAAGAGCAGACCGTGTGTTGCAAAAAAGTCTCCAAGAATCCCAAAACGTCATCACAGGATCTGCTAGTAAGTCTTGCAACTATTGGTGTCAAAGTACATGCTTCTACAATCAGAAAGAGATTGCACAAATTTGACCTGCATGGGATGCATACCAGGAAAAAGACTTTGCAAGACTACAGTTTGCTAATGAGCTTATACGCAAAGAGCAGGCCTTTTGGAATAATGTGCTCTGGACAGATGAATCAAAGATAGAGTTGTTTGGCCACAGTAACAGCAGACATGTTTGGTACAGACCAAAGACAGCTTTTCAGGAGAAGCACCTCATACCAGCTGTGAAGCATGGTGGTGGAAATGGGGTTGCTTCACTGCCCAGGGACTGGATAGCTTGCATTCATTGAGTCAATTATTTTCTCACATGACTTTATATACAATATAAGTATCTGCTTAAAAGTTTTCATTTCCCTTCATGCATGTGATTTGAGTATTCTATGAAAACTTTTACAGTATGTATACTGCCTGTGACTTCTCTCCTTTTCTCCCAACAGCTTTTCAATCCCTTCAGTCATAACATTGAACCCAATATGACATATCAGTTCAAACTTGCTCGAACAATTTATCACATACTTCTTACCATATCTGTTATAACACTACCTTCTTCAGATGAGGTCTTCAAGAACAACAGTTAATTTTGTATTCCTTTCTTGCAGCAGGAAACACCCCATTTCATTTCACACTTCTTGAAATTTCATTATTTAGAGGTAAATTTTAACATGAAGGGGCAGCACAGTGGTGGAATTAGTAGTGATGCCGCCTCGCAGCTTCAAAATATATTCGATTCTGAACTCAGGTTACTGTCTGTCTGGAATTTCCCTGTGTTGCATCTGTGTGTGCAGCAGGTTCCTTTTGGTTTCACTGGTTTCATCCAACCTCCCAAAACCATACTTGTACTCTACTCTGCTCTATTCTAAATTGCACCTGGGTATGAATGAGAATGAGTGTGTGAATGTGTGTGTACATGGTACCCTGTAATGAACTGGTATAACATCCAGGGTATACAGTCCCCTCTGAAAGTATTGGAACAGCAAGGCCAATTCTATTGTTTTTGCTATACATTGAAGACCTTTGCGTTTGAGATCAAAAGATGAATATGAGACAACATTTCAGAATTTCAGCTTTCATTTCCTCATAGTTATATCTAGATATGTTAGATATAACAACTTAGAACATGGCACATTTTGTTTGAACAGACACATATTTTCAAGTGATCAAAAATATTGGAACATGTGACTAATAAGTGTTTCTTGCTTGCTTTTTTGAGCCCTGGGTTTCGCCTGTGAAGACTGCATTTGTTGTTAAACAGGACAAACCAACATGAAGACCAGAGAGTTGTCTAAGTGAGAAAAGCAAGTTATTTTGAAGCTGGGAAAAGAGGGAAACTATATCAGCGCCATTGCACAAGCATTGGGTATAGTCAATACAACAATTTGGAAGTTTCTGAAAAAGAAAGAAACCACTGGAGTACTAACAACCAGACATGGAACAGGTTGGCCAAGAAAAACAACAGCAGATGATCACAGAAACATTGTGAGAGCTGTGAAGAAAAACCCAAAAACAACAGTTTCGTAGAAGAGTTCAATTGCAGAAATGTATAGGCCATACCACAAGATACAAACCAATCATGAGCAGTAAGAATTAGAAGGCCAGATTGGAATTAGCAAAGAAATACAGAGAGCCACAAAAGTCCTGGAATCAAGATTAACCATTACTAAAGTGATAGAAAGGCCAAAGTGTAGAGAAAGAAGGGATCTGCACATAAATCAAAACATCAGTCAAACATGGTGGAGGTAGTGTCATGGCTTGACACAACTGAAAGAGACACAACTTTAAGAGGCTGGAAAGTTTTGAAAAGCATCACAAAAGAAGAAATTAACAATCTGGTGATGTCCGTGAGTCACAAGCTTGGTGCACTTATTGTAAGCAAGGTATATGCAACCAAATATTAAGTGTTATTTACTTTAATTTACTCTAAAACTTATCTGTTCCTATACTTTTGCTCACCTAAAAATTGAGTGGTCTGATGCAAAAGGTTTTATGTTTTATTTTGTATAACACATCTAGATATAAATACCAGGAAATAAAAGCTGAAGTCCTAAACTCTCGTCTCATATGTATCTTTTGACCTCAAACCCAAACAAATGAATTGGTCTTGCCGTTTCGGAGGGGAATGTTTCCTGCCTTGCTCCCAGTGACCCTGACTAGGTTAAAGATGTTAATAATGATGAATGAATAAATGACTTAATGTAACACAAGTAATTTTTCTTCCTTCCACTCAGAAACTACGGGATGCAAAGTTTTGTAGTTGACTGTAAAAGTAACTATACCATCAAATTCTGAGTCCCAAGCCTCACACAAAGTTACAACAGGGTAAAATTAACATTTTCCACTTATTTTCTAAAGCCTGAAGTGAGAACACTATTTTGTTTTTGTAGAAAACAAAAGCAACTGGTCCAGTTTTTACACTTACTCCCAAAATTCAATGACAGGAGACGTAGCATTAGCAGGCACTGTGAAGTTGACCGAATCATTCCTCTTATGGAACTCCACACAAGTGTCTTTCAAAAAAAAGCACAACAACCAATTACCCAGCATGCCATACACTGTATTTATCTACACTAGAAAGACTAATCGGTATAGCTGTTTTTATGATCATTTTGTAATTCTCACCTAGATTCCAAACATTTTGACACGAGGACCATGGCAGCTCCCAGGAAAACGAGTGGTAGAAGTAAAAGATGGCCCATGCCAGAACAATGATGTAGTAGAAATTCAGTAATGATACAATGACCTGTGTGCCATAGCCTAGACCTGTGCAGAACATTGTGAGAGAGGAAATAACCCAGTAAATAATGACAACAGATGAAAAGGACATTTGATTCTGTAAGGAAAAATATATTGGAGAAATAATTTCAATCTTTGTCTGATACTCTGTTATTTGTAAAACAGAATAGACAAATGTTTTACCCTCAAAGAGAGGGCTGATCTTTCTCCAGCAAGTGACACCTCCTTCACTAGTGTATTGGCCTAAAGCTGTTTCCAAGGTGAACACGGGGATCCCACATGTGAACAGGAAAATCAGGTATGGGATGAGAAAGGCACCTGCAAAAAAACATCCAGTGAGTGGCAAGTCTGAGTGAAAATGCTTTGTTGATGAGAGAGGTCAGAGGAGAATTGCCAGATTGGTTTGAGCTGATAGGAAGGGTATGGTAACTCAAATAATCACTCTTTACAACCATGGTGAGAAGAAAAGCATCTCAGAATGTACCCCAAAACTTTGAGGCAGATGCGCTACAACAGCAGAAGACCACATAAGGTTCCAGTTCTAGTTTGTAACTGAAGATTGGGAAAAGATCAATCTTGTATGGTAGCTGGTGAGTGTATATTTAGTAGCTGAATTGATAGGGAAAGCGGCTTTTTAAAGGGTGGTTAGATTTCAAAGACCTCAAAACAGTCACATCTGACAGCTGCTTGGAGGTGGGAATCCAAGCAACTGCTGCCACTCTGAACTTTGACCTGTAACCTTTAAGATCTCTTCAAAATTCTCAGAAGGGGCTTTAATGCTAACACAACCTTCAAACCTATAGATTTTTTGATAGCGTCATCCAAAATGAAAAATCTTTGGCAACCTGAGAGAACCTACCATTGTCCAAGAGGAAACATCTTATTTGCACTGATTACCAGTCAATCTCAGGCTTCTGAGAAAATAAACAAACAAACAAAAAACCCTCACCTCCTCCATTCTTGTAGCATAAGTATGGGAATCGCCACATGTTGCCTAGGCCAATGATGGAACCAGCTACAGATAGCACGAATTCCAGCTTGTTGCTCCATTGACCTCTTTCTTCGATCTTCTGCTCATCTTCTTCACAACTGATCCCATTAGCATGGCTTGTGTTGGCTGTATCTTTTAAGCATTTGAAATTGTGAAGTTATGCTACTGAACATCTCGTTAATGAAGAACAAACGCAATTACAAAAAGCAGAGATTCATTAGAGTTTTATTAATTAATGAAAATAATTGTATTTCTCTGGTCTCTAATTTGGCTGGTACCTTTAACAATAATAGTTCACTGTAACACAGAATGTGTCTCATTACGTGTGTCAATGGTTCATCATAAGTATCATATCATACATTGATAGCTTGTAGATAGAATGATTACTTTAACAGCTTTACAAATAATTTAGCCACAATATCAGACATTCCTATACAAATATAAGCTTAGATTTGTGCAGCTCCACTACTTACCATTCATTGCACCAAAGCACACTGCAGCAAGGAAAATTCAAGCATACACTCCGGTTGTTACTATAGAAAGAAAAAGCGGGTGAAGGTTTGAGTGTGTAATCCAACCTCATCTGGCCTGCTACCTCCCACTAAAACACCACCCCCTTACTCACACACACTCCAGACTGTTTTTTAATGCCCTACACTAATAACTGCAAGAGTTCACAGCGTGCAGAATGGCCACTGGGGGAAAATACATATTTGGGATGAGCTATTTAAAAGATCCAACAATTTACATGCTTTAATAACATTTTAAATTCATTATTAATTATAAATGATTTATTATTAATTATCAAGCTCTCACAAGCTTTCATTCTGTGCTTCACAGATGAGACCTAAACATAAGTTAACTACTATTTGCACACTCTGATCCAAGTCCACATATTCAAGATCAATGACCTTACTCAAACCCTTTTCAACCTGCACATTTACATGTATCAATTCTAATATATATATATTACACATACACACACACACACACTAAATACATACTGTACACTAAATGTTAATGCATGTACAGTGGCAAGAAAAAGTATGTGAACCTTTTGGAATTTCATGGTTTTCTTAATAAATTTGTCATAAAATGTGATCTGATCTTCATCTAAGTCAAGGGTATTGACAAATATAATGTGTCTAAAATAATAACACAAAATAAATTCTGATCCTTCATGTCTTTATTGAACACACTCATTCAACATTCAAAATGGCAGTGGAAAAAGTAAGTGAACCCTTACAATTAATAACTGGTTGACCCCCCCTTGGCAGCAATAACCTCAACCAGGCGCTTCCTGTAGCTGTGGATCAGACCTGCACATCGTTCAGGAGGAATTGTAGCCCATTCTTCTTGGCAGAACTGCTTTAGCTCTATCATATTCTTTGGACGTCTCATGTGTATGGCTCTCTTCAAGTCGTTCCATAGCATCTCTATTGGGTTGAGGTCTGGGTTCTGACTTGGCCACTCCAAAAGGCGGATTTTGTTTTTGCCATTCTGTTGTGGACTCGTGTTTTGGGTCGTTGTCCTGTTGCATCACCCAACTTCTACACAGTTTCAGCTGATGTACAGACATTCTCACATTATCCTGAAGAATTGTCTGATATACTTGGGAATTCATCTTCCCCTCAACGATTTCCTCCACCATACTTTATGGTTGGGATGATGTTTTCATGATGATATGCCGTGCCCTTTCTACACAAGATGTAGTGCTGTGTGGTTTTTCCAAATAGTTCAATCTTAGTTTCATCAGTCCACAAAACATTTTGCTAATACCGCTGTGGAGTGTCAATGTGCTTTTTTGCAAACTTCAACCGTGCAGCAATGTTCTTTTTAGTAAGCAGTGGCTTCCTTCATGGTGTCCTGCCGTAGATACCCTGCTTGTTCAATGTTTTACATAATGTAGACTCATGAACAGAGATGTTAGCCAATTCCAATGATGCCTTCAAATTGGCTGTCATTTGGGGTTGTTTCTTTACCTCATTGATGAGTCTCCGTTGTGCTCTTGGTGTCATTTTGACTGGGCGCCCAATTCTTGGTAGAGTATCATCAGTCCCAAGTGTCTCCACTTGTAGAATGTTTACCTAAATGTAGACTGGTGAATATCTAAAGTCTTTGAAACCACTTTGTAACCCTTGCCAGCTCTTTGTAAATCAACAATTCTTGATCGTAGATCCTCTGAAAGCTCTTTTTGGCGAGGCATGGCTCACATAAGCGTGTGCTTCTTGTACAGAGAAAACTCCAAAAGTTTGAGGGGTTATCATCATTCAGAGTAGCTGTAGTTCACACCTCCAAACTCATTTTTCTTAACGAGACTCCAGGTGTGCTAAAACCTGACTCCAATTAGCTTTTTTGAGGTCAATAACTCAAGGGTTCACATACTTTTTCCACAAGCATTATGAGGTTTTTTTGGTTGTTCTCAATAACGACATGAGGGATCAGAATTTGTGTTAATATTTTAGACACATTATATTTGTCAATACCTTTGACTTAAATGAAGATCAGATCACATTTTATGACAAATTTATTCAGAAAACCATGAAATTCCAAAAGGTTCACATACTTTTTCTTGCCACTGTATGTATATATAAGAATCCAGGAAGTAACTGCAGTGTAGTTCCATAATAATAGTGGCTGTAGTGAAAATCAGGTGTTTTCAGAGAAAGAGGACATTGCAAACACAGCTGATGAAGGACTTCTGTCAGGGACATCCTATTTCTCTGGAAATTTTGTGTACCGTCACAAATATACAGTATATTTTCACTGATTTAAAAAAAAAGGCTATTTTATTATTATTGTACATTATATATTTTCTTGTTTCTGTCACTACTGTTATTTATTGCATTTTTATCTGCCTAATTAGATTCTTTAGCTCTGTTTTTACTTTTACTGTTTATAATTATTATTGTAGTCCCTACTGTTATACAGAGCAATGAAATTACAATAAAAAATATATATAT
This sequence comes from Ictalurus furcatus, assembly GCF_023375685.1. Classification (NCBI taxonomy): domain Eukaryota; kingdom Metazoa; phylum Chordata; class Actinopteri; order Siluriformes; family Ictaluridae; genus Ictalurus; species Ictalurus furcatus. Next base: position 12,970,447 of record NC_071273.1, read on the forward strand.
TTACTATTTTTATTGATCTCTGAACTAAACTTTTTAGTATAGTACAACGTTTGATTTTAAAAGGAGAAAATCTTAAAAATCAAACAAAAATACACCCATACAACGATTCACAAGACTCTAAAAACATGTATTTTTACACAAAGAAATGCACACACAAAAAAAACAACAACAATAATGGCCTGGATTTGTTTCACTAGGAACCATTTTAATAAAGTTGAGCGACAAAAACATCCACATTGACTCATTAATTCTTTAAAATATATTTACATCATAAATATTTCACCTACATACATCCATTTTAAACTAGTCCTACATATTTGCGTGGTAAGTCGTTTATGCGGCAGGTGTATCAACCAAATAGCATAATAATCCTCCTACAGGCTGTGACGGGATGTCTCGAGCAAACCAGCAATGGATTGTGGGGTACTTCTTGTATTGTATGACAATTGATTTAAGCAGGTTAAAAGAGAGCTGTGCAAATGCAGTCTGGTCCAGCTGAGACAAACTAGAGCCAATGTGAGAGAGATGAGAGGAGACACAGTAGTCTTAAGCTTAGAACTGAGCCCAATTGTCTGCCAAAAAAAAAAACAATACCCAGTGAAGACTCATGTCTGGTGGAACAATGCAAATCTCCAGCACACCATATCTGGTCATACCCCTCTAAAATCTCCACATTTATTGTATAGCCCATGCACAGAATCCTTAAATGGATCCACCTGGGGAAAAAAAGCAGACCGGTTGCTTTTATTCATGTGATATCCTCGTCCTTCTCGTTTACAGATTGCAACTTTTGAATTGTCCAAAATCATAGTCAGCTCAAAATACAGAGAGGATCACTCTGCATTCTGCTTTCCAAGTACACAAAGAAGGTGCAACAGCAGTTGTAGGGTGTACTTGGGTGTGTGTATGTGTGGTGCGTGTGGTGTGTTAGCTGCCGTCCTGAACCTCTGCTTGGTACAGGGGGGAGAGAGTCTGTGTGGTACACATGGCTGACGTCATTACCACAGTCTCTACGCCCACTTTGACTCCAATCACTCCGCCAGCCTTACGCTGGCAAGCCGAGCAGATGTAGTCTTCGTTCTCCGCCATCTCGCATGACACACCTACACATACCTGATGGAACCATTCATCACATCCACCATCACACTGAACCCAGTCCACCTGAGAGGAAAGGACAGAAATGATAATATTAGAAAATAGGGTACATTAACTTTTTATACCACAGTACGGCTGAATTTTTAAAAGGTGTGGAGGAATTTTGTACAACAACACGGCTTTGACAGCAGTTACAGAATTTTTATATTAATTGAGCTTTGTAATACATTATTGTTTCTATAGCAACAGCTCATTTACAGAGCCATCTAGGGGGGGATGCTCCATATAATCTACTGCTAACAATACAGATTTTTTTTTTTTAAATAATGTGCCATCATTTAACAAATAAAAACAGATCATCATTGATAGGGTGAAGTCCTATCTTCCTAGAACAGCACAAACTGTTGTGTGTTCTTCCTTACTTGTACCACAGTGCTGTTCAATTCTTGATTCAGATTGGTCAGAAGATGATTTTCTATAACGGCGACTTTGACAGTAGTTCCAGCTGCACATTTATATTAATGCACCTGTTATTAGAATATGTTATTGCTTCTATAGCAACAACAGTATTTTTGGAAGGAGTCTCCAGTTACAGTCAGAGGTACAGCTGTAACTACGTTTTCTGCAACAGGCATGTGTTTAGGATGGAGGGCTTTGTGGATTCTCTGTAACAGAATTTTTTATTTATTTATTTTTGCCTTGGAGAAAGAGATCAAATTGAGGCTGGTGAGAGAACAACTGTTTACAGCTGCTATAAAATAAGTGCTAAGAAAAACTAACTTGTCTTGAAGACATTCCACAACATTATATATAACAATAAACAATTTAAAAGTATGATGTGTCTTTCTTTAATTAGTAATAAACTGTAATCCTTGGCAAACTACTGTGGTTTAAGAGGAATAAAACACATCAGGACATGCTATTTTCATCCAGCCCTATCACACCACCCTGTCATTTTTATTTTCCTCTAACAGCTTCATGGTGTTTCATTCATTAGTTTCTGTTAGAATCCTTGATAATCCACAGCACGATTTCTGAGCAATTTTTCAAATGGGCTCTTTATTAACCTGATGCTTACTGCTATGACAGCTTTTCATTTGAAAAAGATTAAAAGTATAGTTTCAGTATAGCACAGTACAGTTTGAAATATTTAATCTCAAAAATAACTGAGCGGTTTCAATTCATATTACACTTTTTATTACACATTATACTTGTCTGTATCCTGATACATGTCAGCAAGAAAGTGTACATGTAATTTGAGCAGACCTAAACACTCATGAGCTTCCACCAGGGGGCATTATAGGAAGGAAAAATGGCCAGCCTGTTATTGAAGCTATGAGCTGTGACTCATTGACACGAGTCCAGAGGTATAGTATTTATGTGCCTCTGGATTCTAAAATCTGTTCCGGTCTTATTTGGACTTATAATTTGTTTTTATAAACCAAAACAACAACAACAACTACAACAACAACAACAACAACAAAATGGCAGCAGCCTTGACAGTTAAAGGTAGTCAGGAGTGCAGTGTCATTTAACTGTATACAGTGGCCTCCACTAATATCAGCACTCTTGGTAAATATGAGCAAAGAAGGCTGTGAAAAATGGTTTTTTAACCGTTTGATCTTTTGTTAAAAAAAAAATCACTAAAATACTCTGCACTCATAGATATCAAACAATTGCAAACACAACACAGGTTTATCAAAAAAAATAAAAAACAAACAAACAAAAAAAAACTTTGTTAAATATAGGTGTACAACAATTATTGGCACCCCTATGAATTCATAAGAGAAAAATATATTTGAAGTATATTCCCATTGATATTTTACATTTTTTTTTAACATTACATCTTTTTATCTTCTCAACAGTTAAAGATGTTCAGATTGTGTGTCCATTTCCATTGAAATGAGTCTAAGGAGATACATGGCTCTGAACAAAATCCCCAAACAATAATTTCATTATTATTACAATTCCTACATGACTGACTGCTTGACGCCTGCCTTCATTATTATCATTATCAGGTGAACCTGAAATCTCTCACTAACCTTATCCTTGCATGGTCTCTGGCAGTTCTTCGCTGCACAGACAGCATTCTCGTCGTTGGAGTCCTCTGCACCTGACCAGTCATACTTAGAGGGGATGTCCAAGATCTTCTTCTCCTTCTTCTTCTCCAGACCCTCCTTGGCGAACTCGGCTTTGGCCGCAGCTTTCTCTTTCCTCTTCCTCTCCTTCTCCTCCTTGGCGAGCCGCTTGGCCAGTTGCTTCAGCTCGCGTGACTTCTCCGGGCTGAGCTTGAGCTTCTTCTTTTTGGGCTTGCCACCAACCTCGAGTACCCTCTTTATGTCTTTGCATTTGGGCCGGCCTTCCACGCCTGACGAGGCCAAGAGTAACTGCTGCTCGGCTCTTTCCAGTTTCCTCTTTCTCTTCTTCTCCATTTCCTTTACCTTTAGCTTCATTGGCTTCTCCAGCAGCGTGTACTCCGACTGAGGAAGAGAGTATGAATGAAGGAAAGGGGGTGGAGGACAGAGAAGACATTTAGAGGAAAAAAGTTAAAACAAGAAAAATATGCTTAAAGTACACGAGTAAAGTATGCGAGTTTAACAAGATGCAAACAAAGAGGGACAACCACCATAATCCTATAGCTAAACCCATGTACCTCGATTAGATTCAACACATCTACTCTATGATCCTACAGCTCAAGAGGACTTTTAGACAAAATGTTCTAAACTGTACCTTTCAGGGTACAAATGCTTTTCAAGGAGTTCAAGGTACCTAGAGGATGTAGGATAACTTTTAAAACTTGCCAGTGCATTAGCTAGCTTCCTGTGACACTCACCTCCACCTGCAGGAAGCGCTCCTCTGAGGGTGGGTGCGTGGCCTGCAGGATTCTCCAGATGTGTTGAGTTTCATCCAGAGAGACTTCCAGCAGGTCTCCCTCCATCATCAGTATCTCCAGCTGGGCCTTGGCAGCCGGGGACAGCTCCAGCACAGGAGGCTCCAAACTGCGTGGAACCAGGGGCGTCTTCCTGGGCTGTTTCCGTGGAGTGGTTGGATCTGGGAGAGGGATACAGGAACTAGATGATCTTCTGCTAAACTGACTCAAAGGATACATGTAGGCTACTCTGAAATTGTTTCCACATCAACTAGACTGACCGAGTCCGTAAATAGTGCTGTGCTTCTCTTACACGTTGAGGAGTATAAACTCCATAAAGATGCGTCCAGATCGCACATGTCCAGTTTTTCATAATCATAATCTACAAAGAGGCCAAGAACTGTGCAACCTGTATTTGCATAGAAAAGTGTATGTATGGAATTTTGGGTCAGATACACCACAAGGACAAATCTAGAAATAACATTTGTCTAGAAATAAGTTTTGGCTTTAGGACCAGTGCTGAAAATGAGCATGGGTAGTTAAACAGTGAGAGGATGGCGAAGAAATATGTATTCATACAGTAGGGAAACTGTATAAGATAAAGAGGTATGAATGCATATTTGCCTTTCAGCAAACCAGATTAAAACAGAGAAGCAGAATTGGCTTTGTTTTCTTCCTTGACACATGCTTTGCATACAGATATCAGTGCCGAACACACAATGAGTAGTTAGAATTATATAGTTAGAATTGTACTGTATAATTTTAGTACAAAGTAAGTTCCACACTAAACGTTTATTGCATTTAGAAAAGTTTACAGATTTGTCAGATACAAACTGCCTGTAAGGTTACTTACTCTGGGGGCAGGACTTGGAGGCAGAGGAGTAGGCGTGTTCAGCACAGAACGAGGGTGTGGCTGGCCACATGTGACTGACTACCTCTTCTGACTTCACAGGGATCTCCTCATCACAGAACAAGTAGGGCTTTACCTCACCCGGGTCCTGGAGACAGAGACGGATATTAAATTAATACTGAATGAAACTGTATTTAGCGTTTAAGAGATAAAACATTAAAACATGTAATTATGCAAAACAATGGATTTTTCCCAAAATGAATGCTCTCATATAGGGGTCAAACATACATGTAAATATACATTTGAAATCTATAAGAATTTTTTTTAAATAGCAGAAACTGTGATGAAAATATTGTGCATCCTCTGCACTTTCTTAAAGATACCTTCATTTCATAGCCATAAGTCTCACGGATGTCCTCATCCGAGTCTGTCTCCTCGTCGTCGTAGTCTACAAATGGCCGTGGTGAGGTGGTCCTGTTAAATCCGGCCTGCTGGAACGTCTGAATGTGTCCCTGAGAGGAAGAGAAGAAAAAGAAAAAGGAGAAGAAGAAGAAGAAGCCTTTATTTGTCACATACACATTACAGTACAGTGAAGTTCTTTTCTTCAGGAGAGGGAAAAAAACTGAAAAAAAGTTCAGCGCAGTAAACCGAACATCTTTCACATGCCACACAGTAGTAAAGTTAAGGTTATGCCTAAAATTGGCAAAGTTTTAAGACCCCAAGAATAGATCCAGAGGCATGTGTTAAATGTTAGTGATGATAATATTAGATAAAGTGGTTTTAAGGCCACAGACTTGCCTGTAGGTCTGGATTGGCAGCAGCTTTCTGCAGCTCGGCGTTGATGATCTTCTCAGTCTTCTCGCGGGCTGCGAGCTCCACCATGCGCTGGCTGAGCACAGACAGCTTGGCCAGAGCAGAGGAGAGTTCGTCGGTGGCCAGGGCTTGCCGCGCCCGGTCCTGCCAGCCCATGGCACGCTCCGTCAAACACTGCAGCGCCTCGCCCTCAGGCAGCCGCACAGGAAGCTTCTGCAGGGAGACTAATAACGATAGGATGGTCTCGAGTCGGGGTCGCCTTGAACGCTGGCATAGGGGGCACAGAAACTTTGACTCTTTGCTAGCACTCTGCCAGCTGCTGCCTGTTGTTAGCTTCTTCTGCGTGCCTGCTTTGGGCAAGGGCACACAGGCGCCATGGAACCAGTCTTTGCACAGCTCACACTGTAGCATTACACCTCCGGCTGTCTTGCGGCACAGGCAGAAGCGGACCTCATCGATGCGCTCGGCCATGCTCATCTTGGCCAAGTTGGCAGCCCGCAGCGAGTGCATGGCTTCTGCCTCCTGCTGCTCCTGAGCCTTAAAGGCAGCCACAACAGCAGAGGGTGAGCGTTCCTCGTCTGCAGCCTCATCCAGGTCACTCAGGCTCTCTGGCTCCGCACCACGCTCTTTCTCTAGCAGCTCTTTCGCTCGTCTGCGCTTGCTTCTGCTGCTGCCGTACACACCAATGTCAGCCCGGGGACTCAGAACCTAAGAGGCAAACCCTTAAAATGAGACAAGATAACAAAACCAAATATTATACTTTCTCCGCCTTTGATGAACGCGGTCCCTCACCTGTAGCAGCGTGTAGGTAGAGTTTTTCTTAAGAAAGGTGCGCGCTGTCCTCTCTCTCCAAGCTCGTGCTGAAGCCACCTGGGACTCCACTTGTGGTAGAGCGTCCAGACGCACAGGAATGGAGCGGCCCCTCGCCAACAGAGCCTCAAGCTGATCCAGGTATGCATAACTGGTGCCATTCTGTTCCAATAAAAAGAAAAATACAGCTCATCAGTTCTACACAGCCAAATCTTTCTCGATATATTAATCAAATTTAACAAGTACTTTTCTACCAATGAAGTAACCGAACGTAAAACGTCTAGCGTATTTAGAGATTCCAACGTACCTGGATGGCCTCGACTCTTGCTGTCCACTCTTTGGCTTTGTGGAGAGCTTCCCGGAGAGCCAGAACATTAGGCAGATAGGCAGGGATGTTTTTGGCCTCTACAACGATGCTTTCGAGGGTGACCATACTATGGCGAGGTCTACGGCGGGATTTAACACAGCTCATTTCCTCAAATGTTTTTTTATTTTTGTAATGACAAAACAGGAAGAACTTGACATGCTTAACAAATATATTAAAGAAAAGATGCTACGGTAAGAAAGGTGCTAAAGTATGCAGAGGAAGCATTTTAAACAAGACAAAACAGCTGAACAATTGGCACATGAACTGATTCAGATGTTTAGGTTTGACCCGCTATCCACTATTGCATAAAAACAAGTTTAAAAACTTTGGAACCGGCTTTAAGCCTTCCTAATCTCGAACTCAAGGACAAGCTTTACATAGATTAAAAAAACAAACAAACAAACAAACAAAAAAAAAAACACGAGTGTTTAGGTCTGTTTTGGCCATTACCTGGCATGCAGGCATGCACGTGCCTTGTCCTCCCAGCGCTCAGACACAGTGAGGATTTCCTGAAGCTCAGCCATGGCTTTTTCCACAGCATGGTGCGGGGCCAGACCCACGCCTGAATCGATGAGGCGCTTCATGAGCTCGAGCGTGACGCGCTGTGGCTCGTGCAGGGTGAGACGCACCTCATCTAGCCAGCGTGCCTGCTGCAGCTCCTGCTTCAATCGTGCCAGCTCTGGTAGCTCCACGTCAAGCCCCGAGCCCAGCTCCACCAGAACCTGCAGCTTAGCTGAGTCCGGGGTCTCATCTGCCAGGGCCAGCTGAGAGCGCTCATGGAAATCCTCCACGTTCTCCAGCAGCTCCTGAGAGAAAGGAGGAGGAAACGGTGAGGGATAAGACTGACAAGTTGAATCATGACTGAAGAATAAAACTGTTTTATAAAAGTCAACATGAGGTTGATTCTGTATCTAAGTGCAGTCCCCACACTGCTGCTTAGTTAATTCAAGGAGTCTTCATGAGCAGACTTAAGGAGGCGTGTTAAACCATTATTCTTCTGTTTCAGTTTCAAAACTATTTTTACCTTTCATAATATTGAAGATTGAACATTAATGAAATTACAATTCACATGATTGCCATGCAACAGATCTCATTAGGTCTTCCTGTTTTTCTGCTGTTTACATTTTTCTAGCTCTGCCCCTTTTCCTGAAAAAAAGCATATGTTATATTTACCAGGCCTATGTCGTTTCAGACTGAATGACTTGCTATGTCTTCACAGTACTTGCAAAGCACCTTGAAGACATCAGAGCGCTCTAAAAATGACACTCTGCCCTGTTAAGTCATGTTTGTAGACGAACAGCTATTTCCGAACAAAGTACAAGGCTCAGAGCTTTGATTCCGACATGACAACTGAAGCGAATCCATTTAAGATTTTCTTAGAGATTTTCTGATCTGGGTCCTTAATGCACACTCTTTCTACTCTCACTTCTTTTTTTATTTCCTACCAGCTCCTTTTCAACATGGCTTCACCTAGGAAATCCCTGCATGTTCATATATGAATTTATAGAGATTGTTTCCTCTCAGAACATATCCTTTGGGAATGTACACTGTCCAGTGGTTAAGTATTCATAGAGAATGCAGGAAGTCTGTTTAAAGAAAACTATAGAAACCATTTTAAACAGAATTAACTCGATGAAATGTATTATTAAACTAGACTTAATTTCTTATCGAAATCTGATCCCTCACAAACAACATAACTACCAGCAGCAGTGCTACACGGCCAAGAGAGACAAACTAGGGCAGGCGTCAATGACTTCTCCAGATGATAAAGCTGTATTAGACTTACATAGACTCACATTCAGATATACTTTGGCTGTAAGGCGAGAAGATGAGTGTCTGAGACTGAGGTTGGTGTCTTACTTTGACCTGCCGTGCCTGGCTGATGATACATGGCAGACGGAACAGCTGCTCCACAAACGCCTTCAGCTCCTCCACAGTCAGCTTGGTGCGAGTACGACTGATCTCGGTGCGCTCCCTTCTTAACCCACAAAAACCAATCCATCAGTTTGTTAACCAATCCAGTTCAAGAACATTTTCATCCAGACAAGTGACAAATTAAAGGAAACATCTGTGACTCTTTGATGCTGGATTATGCTGGCATGGTTTGGGTGCACTCACCACAGCCCCCGCCCCCCCACCCCCCACCTCCCCCCGCAACCTGCACAATACACTGCAAATCAATACAAAGTTCTTCTAACTGATCACCTTTAGCCTGTGATGACCTCGTCCCTATCCACAAGACATGAGGACTCACTACACAGTTTTAAAAAAAAATGCAAAAATGATGTAAATCATATGCTGTCACCTTCACAGTCACCAACCCAAATGATCACCTTTTTTTGAGCAACTTGTAAGCGCTCTGCACCACCATCATCATCATCATCATCATCATCAAAAAACGAGAATGTTTTGGAGGAATGGTGTTCATCCCTTCAGCACACTTACAGAGACTTGTAATATCTGTGGAGAGGTTCACTGGAGCTGTTCTGGTGACCCAACACTTTACTAACCCACTTTTTCCTTTAATTTAATCACTTGTCTATATATGGGTCCATGACATTAATTTATATCAGCAGTATGTATGCAATACATAGTTTAATTAACTGTAAAATAAAAAAAGAACAAAAATCATTTAATTAAAACAAGAATTATATAAAAAGAATGAATAAATATAAAAAAAATATATTGGAAAATATAAAAATTGCAAATAATATAATTAAAACTACTAATATTACTATATATTGTTGTTGTTATTATTAGGACCCCTCCTTTGTCTGCTATGAATTCATAGCCTGAAGAAAAGTGAGTTAATTTACTTGTGTCTCTGTTTGTGGTTGAGCAGAAGCTGGGCTACAGAAGAGCAGGTCTCCGCCTCCTTCACCATCTCTCTCAGCTTACGGAACAGATTGTTCTCAGGGTACTTCCTGTCCTCTGCGTCCTCCAGCAACACCTTAAGCTCAATCAGATCTAGAGGAGAGATGAGTGTGTTAGTGTCAATGTGTGCACATGTAGTGTCTGTATATGTGATAATTGCGAGAATAACCTTTCTTGTTCTTTTGATCAGCTGACAGTGCCTCGCTGACTCTTTTGGCCCAGGTGTCATAGGACTGGGCGCGTGACTTTACCCCATACAACATGGCAGGGAACTCCTCCACGTCGTACCGGTACCTATAACACACACAAATTTGTACAATATATGTTTGCACTGCATAAATAGGCATTAAGACCCATTCATTATCTAGTGTGGAGATGATACACCAGCTTCACATAGCTACATGACACCAGCTATTTAGGTCTATAATATGTGTTTAACAAAAACACATGCATAATGATCTGAGCTGTAGATTCTTGTGTGTGTGATAGTGTGTCTGCTGACCTGAGGCATTTGCTTGTAAGAGGACAGCTGCAGAGCTCCGCAGCATGGTGCAAACAGACAAGGCGATCTGGACTGCACGAGCACGTCAGAGCAGACAAGAAGCAGGTGGTTTTACACCTGTAACACTGCCGCTCATCATCTGGAAGCAGCTCGAACACTTCCTGTTCGGAGGACTGCAACCCCTGCAGGCAGAGAGTAGAAAATACAATACAGTTTACCGAAATAAATGGTCTGCACTTATATAGTGCTTTTTGTTTTGTTTTTTTTTTGGTTTTTTAACCCTAGTGGTTCTACAAAGTGCTTCTACACTGGTTCTCATTCACACACACACTCACACACCAGTGGTAGCAAAGCTGCCATGCAAGGTGCTAGCTTGCCATCAGGAGCACCTTGGGGTTCAGTGTGTTGCCCAAGGACACTTCGGCATGTGGAGTCATGTGGGCCGGGAATCGAACCGCCTACCCTACGATTAGTGGACAACCCGCTCTACCACCCGATCCACAGCTGATTTAAATTATTTAAATGCGGTCAACTGGCTCTTTTCTGAGCCCTTTTTAGTCTTAACAGTGTTTTTCTTCTTTTTTTTTTGCATCTTGATGTGAAATAGTTTATCTACATTCATAAGAAAATAACACTTCAGTATAACAATACAAAATAATAGTATATGATCATAGATCTGAACAGGCTGAGCATACATCAGTCTAGCTTCAGTAAAGACAAATAAACTGGTGAAACTAAGGTTAATAATAAAAAGGATTAAACCATGTTATTTAACAAAATTTTTAATCCTTGATATAACGAAGCTTTCTATAAGGAGACATTTATAGATCATATATGGAAAGCGTCTCCAGTGTTTTTATCTTATTAACTTCAAGAGAGAGGCTGGTGAGGCTGTTTATAGCTGGTATAATATAGGTGATCAAAGGAACTAACCTATTTTTCAAATGTTCCACAACATTAAACAGAACTGTAACCTGGTTAAAAGTATGATGTGGTGTTCATTAATAATTAAAAATGATAATAATTGGTAAAGTACTGTGGTGTAAGAGGAATAAAACAGTCCAGGGCATGTTATTTGAAAATAATCAACTTTGGGGTGGTAATAGTAGCACTGTTTTACATTCGGCTGTATCAAACCACACCAGTGTGGATTATTTTTCACATGTTTTATTCCTTATGTATGGACTAGTAATCAGAAGGTCATGAGGTCAAACCCCAGCACCACCAAGCTGCCACTGTTGGGCCCTTGAGCAAGGCCCTTAACCCTCAAGCTGTATAAATGAAATGAATATAATTCACTGTGGATAAGGGGATCTGCCAAAAATGTAAATGCAAATGTAGAAACGTGCACTGAAAGCGGTGTCTCACCATGTCCTGCACAGCCTGTCGGAGTCTGCTCTCCTCATCTATCACCTCGGTCAGTTCTCGGCACACGGCTGCTGCCAGCTCCACATCCAGGCTCTCAGGGTCTGCAGCCATCTTACACAGCAGCTCCTCGTGGGAGAACACGCAGTGACGCTGCAGTCGCCGGTAATGCGCAACACACTGACGGCCCATGGGTAGCTACACAGCGCACAGGCGAGCAACATTAAGAAAATGGAGGAATAATGAACATAACTGACGTTGAAGCCTTTTTGGCTACAACAGTGTTGTCTATCGACCGATGATTAAACTGAATGAAACAACACTGACACATACTCGTGTAAAAGTCTATGAGAAGACTCAGTGTCGTTATGTTAAAGGAACTAAGTAATACATGCAGGGGTGCCATTTGGTTTGGTTAAGATTGTATTTGTGTAATAGCATTTTATATTTGTTTTTCAAAATACCTGAAGCAACACTAAGCACACTGCTAAAGGCTAAGTACGATTTGTGGTACTCTTCGAGCCCATGTTCAAGAGTTATAAGAGGGTTATCCAGTGTTACCCAGTCTGCAGTGCAGAAGTTGACAGCTTCAGCAAAGTTGTAGCCCTGGTTGAAGCCGCTGTGATAGGCTCTCGGGAAGGTCACCACAAACTCTCCAGCGCACTGATTAGTCCGATACACCTGTGGAGGGGGGGGGGGGGGAATCTGTAAAGGTCTCTGTAAAAATAACCTATCCCAAAATCAAAACAAAATCCTGAACTTGTCGGTGTGCATGTAGAGTAAGTGTGTTGACCCACTGGAACACCATGCTCTATTAGAACGTTGGGGTTCATGATGGTGACCAGTTGGTGCAGTAGATCAGGCTGAGAGTCGAAAAGCTCTGGTGCCAGTTTCTTCATCACCGCCTCCAGCTGCTCTGCCGCATGAGCCGGAACTCCGTACCAGGTCTTAGGCTCTCCCCTGATCCACATAACACCAAGAAACTTTTTTTTCTCAACATTTCATCAAGACACCAGCATGACACCAATAAAAAAAACTTTGACTACAGAGTGGAGTGAACGTTTTACAGATGCAGATATAAAATGTGTTTGATCAACATTATTTCTTTCAATTCAGCATTGGCAATGATTTCAGTTCCTTCTAGATGTATCCAAGGAAAATCAATTCTCTCTGAAATGATTCTTCACTGATGCATAGATCTCCGTAATCAGTTTTTTTTAATTATGTATATTTTCAATCAGATTTAAGAATGCAACAATGCTGTAGAAAGCAGCACTTTCACATCTCTAGTTATAAACCACACTGTTATACTATAGCAAACTTCTACCTCTACATGCTGTCTTGTTGACCATCTTACCAGTGCAGATAGTTGATGGAGTAACTCCAGTGGTCCTCGATGTGCCAACAGAAGGAAGAGAAGCACATGCCTACGTAAAGCCAGGGTACCTTCATCCCCGAGATGTCTGCATTAATGTGGGCAAGCACAGATTGCTCCAGCACTGGCATGTTGTTCAGGTTCCAGCCTGAGTTGGTGTAATCCTGTGGAAGAGAGTGTCATTGAAGAGATGTTGTGACATCACTATATCTGCCTGAAAATGAGCTCATATGCATAGCTACAAAGACACAGACCTACTGGTAATTCTTACCAGACATCAAATGTAACACTGTGCATGTTAGTGTAGGTAGGGAATAACAAGATCTTACATCATCATCAGGAAAACGTGAACTCAAGCTAACCTCCTCATCCCCCAACAGTCTTCTTTTTCCGTCTCGGACAGGAAAGCCGCTCCCTACATCTTTGGAGCTGATATCTGCTCCGTACTCAACTATCACATTCTCTTCTATGCTGCTTACCAGCCTCCAGAACTCTTTCTCCACCAGCTCTGTAGGGACCATCTGTGAAGATTGCAGTTCAAACATGTGAACAGTAAGGTATGTAACTATCTAAGTATGTAAATAATTTTTAAAGGGGTTAATGTGTTAGCAATATGTCATGACTAGGCACTGACTGTGTTGGTCTTACATGAACTGGCATGTTGAAGTAGTCGGATTTAAAATGGTCTGCCATCTCTCCAAAGCTTTGGAGTGTGTATTCACGCACGGCCTGCTCAAACCCAAATGCCTCCCGGGGCTTGCTGCACTCCTGAGGGATAAGAGATGAGGACCATCACCCAACACACTCAGTTAACCGGTTTAATCAGAATCACCATAAGACACCAGGCTCAACAGCTAGGACAAGCTAGCATAAATTTATTTAAAAAAATAATAAATAAAAAAAAACCTGTGGATGCAGGAAGATCATAGTTCATAACATCAGCTCAAAATAAAGCTGTAAAGAGAATCAAAGTTTTGCATACCTCTGCCACACACTTGGGACAACGCCAGTCACCCTTGGGCACATCCTGAAGGGGTGGGATAAGGCAAAAGGTGTGGTAGCTGTCATCACAGCCGTCACACAACAGGAGGCGGTCCTCCTCATCACCCCGCCCACATGCCATACACATGTACAGGTCAATCTATAAGATGATAAAATGTTATTTATAAACATAGTTTATTAGTTTAAACATAACACCAAGTCTCAAAGGAAGTAATTAAAATGCTTCAAGCTAAAATGCGATCAAAAGCAAACACTTTATACTCACAAAATTAACCTCCAGGGTCTCCCTGCGTGGACGCATCTTAATAGCAAACGCTTGAGCCTTCAGGTGCTTCTGCTTCTTTATGAAAGCATCATCTATATCACAGAAACCCAGACGTAAAACACAATTCTGAAACCGTGGATGCTTCTTTGCATGGTTTGAAACTCTAAACTCTATTTTCCAGAAATCACAAGCTCACTCACATTCATTCAGTCTCTAAATAATGTGAATGTGTGTAAATCTTACCGGCTGGAACGATCTCAAAATCCACCACCTTAGGACTGCTGCTAAAGATCTGTAGGCCTTTGGGCTCTTTGTTCTCTCTCTGAAATGAAGAGCAGACAAGGTCTGTTTGAAATCTGGTGCTCAGACAAACCAACAAAGTGTAGTATTGGGCTAGAATGACAAGCATGCTCTCCTACACTGTGTGCTGGGAATTCTGGGATGGTAATAGTTGCCTTACAAGTCATAATTCTTCCTACTGTTAAAGAGCCTTTTTGTTTTTGACACTCAATACAGACACAAAAGAACCAGAACTATTTTTCAGAGGAAGAGGTCATTTGATTGACATTGTACAGTGCTGTGAAAAAGTATTTGCTGGTTTCTTGATTTCTGACCTGATTTCTTCAGTGTTTGTGTATGTTTCATTTTAAATAGTTTTAGATCCTCAAACGAAATACAAAATTAAACAAAGGCAATCTACCTGACTAAATACACTTTACAGGTTTTTATTATTATTATTATTATTATTGAAACAAAAAAAAAAGACCTAAAACTAAATGAACCCTTAAAACGTCAAATCTGGTTATGCCACCTTTAACACCAATAACTGTTATTAGACGCGTCCGATAACTTGAAATTAGTCTTTCACTTACTTCTAGGACTAGGACTTACTCCTATGCTTTGGATCATTGTCTTACTGCATAATTCAGTCGCTTGAGTTTCAACTTACGGACTGAAGACCGGACATTCTCCTTTGGGATTTTCTGGTAGAGAGCAGAATTCATGTTTCCCCTCAATTATAGAAAGTTGCCCAGGCCCTGAAGCAGTAAAGCATCCCCACACCATCACACTTCCACCACCATGCTTGACCATAGGTATGATGTTCTTTTTGTGGAATTCTGTGTTTAGTTTACACCAGATGTAACGGGACCCCCGTCTTCCATACAGTTCCACTTTCGACTCATCAGTCCACAGAACATCCCCCTTGGCTTGTATTTCCTCAGTCGCTTGGATAAAAGCGTCTGCTAAATGAATAAGCGTAAATGTAATGTAACATTCTCCCAAAAGGTTTGACGATCATCAAGGTGTGTTTTGGCAAAATTCAGATGGACCTTAATGTTCTTCTTTGTTAGCAGTGGTTTTCACCTCACCACACTTCCATAGATGCCATTTTTGCCCAGTGTCTTTCTGATAGTGGAGTCATGAACAGTGACCTTTATTGATGCAAGAGAGGCCTTTAGTTCCTTTGATGTTGTCCTTGGTTCTTCTGTGACTTCCTAGATAAGCTGTTGCTGTGCTCTTGGAGGAATTATGGAATGCCGGCGACTTCTGGGAAGGTTCACTGAGCCGAGTTTTTCCATTTAGAGATAATGGCTCTCACTGTGGTTCTCTGGAGTCCCAGAGCCTTTGAAATAGCTTTGTAACCCAACAAAATTGGGTGGTCTGATACAGAATTTGCTATGTTCTATGTTCTTTAACACATCTACATATAATTAGCAGGAAATAAAAGCTGAAATTCTAAACTCTCTTCTCATAGTCATCTTTTGATCTCAAACCCAAATATCTTCAGTCTACAGCAAGACAACTGAATTGGCCTTGCCGTTATACAACATTAAACATTGTGCAGCATGAAAATCTTTTCAAATATTGCAATACTATTTTTGCCATACATCATATCATCACAATTCTACATGATATTTAAGTCAATGTGTCAAGCAAAACAAAAATTACAGCAGTGAGCATAAGGCGGTGGCTGTGTGCATGCCACAGCTCAACATACTCAAGATCACATGCCCTGTAAAACAAGACTCTTCCCCTACTAACCTCAGACTTCAGGCGTCGTGAACGTCTCTCAGGAAGAGTGTGCTCCTTCTTCTGCGACTTGTCACTCAGACTGTCTCGCTCCTTGCCTTCCTTCTCTTTAGGTTTCTCTTCTTCATCCTCCTCATCCTCCTCACAGCCACGCTCTATTCCTTCATCCATCTCTTCAGCTTCGTCTCCTTCCTGACACAGCCGGTGGATGCCCTGAAACACAAGAGTGCTGATGTGTCAAAATGCTTACTAGCTCTTAGTAATATGCATATAACATGTCTGTAGATGCTTACTAGTGTCTCTTAACAACAGATACAAACAGGGAAATAATGAACTAGTATATTACAATCTCATATGCTTTCAAAATCTAACTGTTTAAGCACTTCAAAATTTATAAAAAGCATAATCATGTTTTCATGCGCAATAAATGAAACGTGCATATTTATTAACAGCTGATCCATTCATTCAACAGAGACTTTTCCTGTCACCCAAAATGCATATATGCAGTGAATGTTTGCTACAGTTTGTTACCAAGGACACTATGAATCCACCAGACTCATTCAGAATGCCATATAAAAAAAAAGTCAAATATGGAACAGCATGTGATGGTCTTACATCATTCCTTCCATTCATTTGTTTAGTTGAGCATAAAGTCTTCTATACCTGTTCAAAATAGGATGTAAACATTATCTATTTTTTCCCCTTACCCAACTTTTGTTTTGTTTTTTTATAACAACTTCAACTGCATCATGCGCTTTGGGTGTTAGAAAGCCGTCTTATAAATTACATTTATTATTATCATCATCATCATAGATTTTTATAGATAACTTTTTGTATAGCTACCAATTTGTCATTAGTATTTACTTACTCTATGCCCTAATGAAGAAAACAATAACAAAATGGTGATTAATAAAGGTCTTTACTGTCCTACAATTTCTTTAAACTTTAGATCAATATATACTGCAAAACAAACAAAAGTACTGCACAAAATGCAAATGTGTATATTTATTTGTTATTATTCCTTTATGTTGGTTAATGTCTGCCACTTTTTAGACAAGTTTGGTGTTTTGTAAAAAAAAATTTGTTCTTTCATTACAGTTACAGTGGCATTAATACATTTTATTACCATCCCTGTTAGAAAGAACATCATTAGCATTGCCATGGGAATTTGTCAGTAAGGCGTATCGGCGTGTCAGGTATAACTCACGGAGAGTGAAGCTCCAGACTGGAACAGCTCATATGGGTAGAGGATTCTCTCGTAGTGAGAGCGCAGCAGAGAACCGGTGCCCTTCCCGGCTGGGAAACCCATGCGAGTGGCTATCTTGGACCAGCGCTTCTCCTTACAGACGGCTTCAAAACCTCCCTCAGAAGACACAATCTACAGGGGGAAAAAAAGGTTTATAACACAGCTCTGAAGGACAATCGTAAAAGTAATAATCAAAACAATCAAGAATCAGGAATAAAATGTAACCACAATAATTATGCTTCTATAAGAACTTATTTTGTATGTCATACCCTAATTAGTTGTTAGGAACAGCAAAAATAAGGACAAATGTGACATGACACTTGGCAGCGCACAATATAAAAACAGCTACGTGTTCTCTTTGCAGAACAGACAGAGTTTTTCTGTGATTGTTGCAGCCAGAAATGCTTGATTTTGCTGTGGCTTTTTTCAAAACTACTTGAATTGACGAAATTGCAATTGCACAAAAGTGTTGTGCATGGTCTTTCACAGTGATGTTCGTCAGTAAATGAGTCCTTTTGGCTGTACTCATGTTTGATGGACGTGAACTGAAGAGGGCTTTGGCTGAATGCATGTTTTGATAATGTCACATGGCACATTTTGGTCCAAATCCGCAGAAAATGCTCCTCCGAATATTGCGTTGTCTCCTTGATTTTACGTTCATTTCTGCAATCTTAAAATCCTGGAGGGTCTGACTGCCCAAATCTCATTCATTCTGGTTTCCATACAAAATAGTGCAAACAGACATGATAGACAGCTTTCGCATTGGTTTTGTATGAAAAAGGGATTTTGACGATAGAGATATTCTGAGATTTTGAAAATCGTTTACTATCCGCTAGGTATAAAACAGACTTTCATGAGCTTTGTAGAAAGTAAGGCAAGGTTTAAAACTAAATAAAAAAATGTTTCCAAATCATTATGGTGTAACATGTTTATGGTTTAATATCACAAGCTGAGGCCTTAAAGTATGTTATAGGCAGAAAAATTTAATTTTGGACAAAACCAGATTTTTTTTTCTTCGTCTGTTTGCCAGAATTCAGTGACAGTGACATTTGACACCTTTCCCAAACCACCAACCATACATGCTACAAGTTGAATAAATTATTACAGCTTTTTGTGAAAGCAGTGATACTCAGGCAACGGATACTATGATTGCAAACTGCTCTTGCATTTTGTAGCTATAAAGAAACAAAGTATGTACGACCGTGCTACAATCCATCATGCTTTATCTGTTACACGTTTCATATTTGTTAGAAAACCAATAATGATTGACGGCAGTGAGAAATCCTTGCCTTGCTGAGAAGATACAAGTCCAGGATTTTTCTCTCCACATGTGGAAAGCGTAGTTTGGAGCCCTGCAGTTCCCAAAACTTTGCAATTTGATCCAAGAAGTTGAGTTTTACTCTGGTGAGGGCCTGAAAGGAAAGGCAAATGATGAAAACATACATATTGGCACCTCAATCACAGTGAGAACACTTTGTGCCTAAAAGATAGAACATGCTTCTATACAGATCCATGAAATAATTCACACCAGGTTAGTTTCAATACTCAGACATATCTGGACAAGCAAAAATTTGCTCCTCTTTGAAACAGTGCCTATTAATAAAGTTGATACACTCTATCAAATGACACATAAAATTGACATTTTGTAGTAATTTTCACAATTTAAATTACCAAAAAAAAAATCACACACATGGAAAAAAGTAAGTACAGCCCTATATTTATCACATCTTCAAATCCAAAAATTTAGAATCATGTGTTCAACATTGGGTGCCAGTGATCAGAACCTGCTTAGGGATTGCAGGTGGAACCTGTCTTATTTACACACCTCACATATCTAGTGTCTGGTGTTTCCTTTGCTATTGAGATGTGTGGTGTCATCATGCCAAGATCTAAATAGTTCTGTAGGGCCTTCAAAAAAAAGGTTGTGGATGCCTAGGAGTCTGGCAAGAGATTTAAAAAGATCTCAAAATTATTTGAAATACATCATTCCACTGTATGGAAAATCATCTACAAGTGGCACAGATTTCAAACAACTACCAATTAGTCCAGGACTGGCTTTCCCAGCAAATTCAGTTCAAGAACACCAAAATACCATCACAGGATCTGCTAGTAAGTCTTGCAACTGTTGGTATCAAAGTGCTTGCATCTACAATCAGAAAGAGATTTGACCTGCATGGGTTGCATACCAGGAAAAAAGACTTTACAAGACTACAGTTTGCCAATGAGTATATAGGCAAAGACCAGGCCTTTTGGAATAATGTGCTCTGGACAGACGAATCAAAGATAGAGTAGTTTGGCCACAGTAACAGCAGACATGTTTGGTACAGACCAAATACAGCTTTTCAGGAGAAGCACCTCATACCAGCTGTGAAGCATGGTGGTGGAAATGGGGTTGCTTCACTGCCCAGGGACTGGATAGCTTGCATTCATTGAGTCAATTATTTTCTCACATGACTTTATATACAATATAAGTATCTGCTTAAAAGTTTTCATTTCCCTTCATGCATGTGATTTGAGTATTCTATGAAAACTTTTACAGTATGTATACTGCCTGTGACTTCTCTCCTTTTCTCCCAACAGCTTTTCAATCCCTTCAGTCATAACATTGAACCCAATATGACATATCAGTTCAAACTTGCTCGAACAATTTATCACATACTTCTTACCATATCTGTTATAACACTACCTTCTTCAGATGAGGTCTTCAAGAACAACAGTTAATTTTGTATTCCTTTCTTGCAGCAGGAAACACCCCATTTCATTTCACACTTCTTGAAATTTCATTATTTAGAGGTAAATTTTAACATGAAGGGGCAGCACAGTGGTGGAATTACTTGAATTGTTGAAATGGGCAGTACATGCAAGAAAACCCTCAAGCATCTTGCACCTGAAAGAATATTGCATGGAAGAGTGGTCAAAAGTTCCAACAAACCGATGTCAGAGACTGGTGGTCAATTATGCAGAACACCTACAAATAGTTATTTCTGCTAAAGGGGGCAATACCAGCTTCTGAGGCCAAGTGTGTACTTACTTTTTCCAGAGAAGAATATCATATCTATTGATATTTCTGTTGACTAAATGATTGAAAAATCTAATTTTCCAAGTAGTTTTGTTCAAGTGTATCAACCTCATTAATAGGCACTGTGTCAAAGATGATCAAATGTTTGCATGTCCAAATATGTCAAAAAAGTCAACACTTATTTTTTCACATGACTGTACATACAGTGCCTGCCAAATGTTTTTGAATACCCTACACTTCACTGTTTGCATCTAAATGATGTCATCAAATGGGTTATTTATACATTACATGCCAGGCTTTGCATTAGCCATTAACAGATTAGCAGCACAAGCTAACTGTACTGGCAGGAACACTCTCCAGAGACACCACCAATCTCTGCTACTTCTTTCTAAGCTTTATTTGAATTTTTCATTTCTCTATACACATTTAATGGGAGGTTGTACATGACAGGACATGATGAGATCACGGCCAATATTCCACTTTTCTTCTATTTTTTTAGTCAAGCAGTAAATAGGAACTAATTTCACTTAGGAATTAAAGTCGTGAGAGGGGAAATGAAAACATGCAGCACAAGTGCCGTAAGATTGGTCTGAGGAATCGTTCGAGCTAATCATTTTGATTTGTCATTTTACAGCATCATACCTAATTTGCGTAAAGTTGAGAAAAACTCAACTCACATGCCACATGTCGCTTTGATGCTTTGCGCTTGCTGGTGAAATTGCAGCTCAGTGTGCTGCAATTGTGAGAAGCAAACAAACCAAATATGCATGGCTTGTAGCTATAAATTACACTCCATTTTTATTCTCGTTTTTTTCTCCTCCTAAGTGTATGCAAACATTTGCACTCAGCTGTACTTCTTCCATTATACACTCTGCCAGAGAATTTGTACATTCAGGGGCCGTAAACAACGTGCAAGCCTGGGGGAAGCGTGCGCTGTGCACCGAACAACCGACAGACCGAGCAGAACAATGACAGTGTTGTTAAACATGCTGAAGGGGAACCTTACCTCAAGCTCGTTGAGCCGCTGAACTCGTGGTGTGAAGCGAAAGTTGCGCACATCACAAGCAAAAGGAGGCTGCCAGTCCTACACCAGCAAAACCACAATGAACAAATTTAACTCTAAAATGAACAGAGTACTGAACGTTCCATGAATACAACATGCTGCAATCTGTCCAGTTTTACTCAATGTTTATGTTTACCCCATTTAACACCAGTTAGTGAATAATTCACAGTATTTACCGTATAATATGCCGTAAGAATAACGAGCTGGGACGTATAGAATTTTTTTTTTCTAAATGCTTTTTACTGAACCACCCCAGTGCACTGAAGTGTTGTGTGCTTTGAAATCTACTTCAAAATAGTTGATAGGACCATGATTGAAAGTTTTTGGCTATAACTACAACATACTGTCATAGAAATGTACAGGATTATCATTAAAAATCAATGCATTTACAAGCTGAAAAGGCTTAACATAGTAGATGGATGGTACCTTTATTCTTTCTTATAGTCTATGAATCAGAAATCATGCTGCATGTACAGTATACCTCCAATATGGATTTAATGCATAGACAGTAACAATACCAGTCAATTTCAGATTAATTTGTCATGCATCTATAACAACATCTCCTAACCAGCATTAACAAAACTATCAAAACCCAATAGAAAAATGTTTATTTCACTGTTTTTTGTAAACTTGCCACTGCATTATCTGAAACTTTAAGCTGCAAACACTCGGCACAACGAGTCATTAGTGATTCCAGACTTTACTTCCTGTACTAACTTATGTAGGTTTGTAACAAAAAAAACAAAACAAAACAAAACAAAACAAAACAAAAATCACCCTCTGGTCTTCAACTGGCTGCTCACAGACAGAGCTGAAACTTGTTATGGTAGTGGGCATTTCCTTTTTTAAACTCGCTGACAGCGGTAGACCAATCACAACAGACTGGGACATCTAACCAATCAGAGCACAGTATGCTCTCTGAAAGGAAGCGTTTAGAATGAATCCCTTAGAAGGGATCATACGAGTCATTTGTGACACTGGGGGGGGGGGGGGGGGTAATGCTGCAATTTAAATTATGAGCACGTTAAAGTGTTTTTTGACCTTAGATGAATGTAAATCTATTGTATGAGAGCTTTAAAACAAAATTAGGCACGTTTCAAACCCATAATAGGTGCGCTTTAAAGAACAGGGATCTATGAAAGTCTGATCTTCACACAAGTCATTATGATACACATGCCAATTTCCTTTATAAACCACTGAAAAAGTTTCTCTTAAGAGTGCATGGGCGTAACCACGCATTCTTTGGGGTGGTCGTGTCCCCCCCAGTGTTGAGGAAATACCAATCTCTCCCCGCAATATACAGTACAAAATATTTTCTATATGTCCCCATTTAAAGAACCCTGCCAACGGATCTGTCTTTTCTTCATCTATTCTATTTATTTATGTCTATTCCTTTTTAATATATTTCCATTTGTTAAGGAAAACAGGTGTGTGCCCCCCCTCCAATTGTACACTTGGTTGCGCCCATATTCAACGCAAGTTCGTTGATATATTTTCGCAGCTCAGTCTGTAACAAATGGAGACAGCAGCCAAGCATAGAAAAGTGCAGCAGAACATACAAGCTTTTTTCAGACAGTAAGTAACTAGATACCTAAATAGTAGGTAACCTTAGCTTAGTATAGAAGGCATCATATCATGGCTTGGTTTGTTCTTAAGAACATCAATTAATTTTTGATATTTGCACACCCACGAAGTAGGCCAGGCTAACGTCAGTTCCAGTTTTTGACCATTAACATTACATTCACTTGCATATCCTCCCGCCGAGTTCGTTGTGAACCCTCACGTTGTGATAGACTGTTATAAATGCGAGTGAAAGTGAGGAAAGTTGCACAACATTTCGTTCCTTTACACTACATTTGGCCTAAGGACAACTAAGTGATTTTACAAATATAAGGCTCAGCATAATGCTGAGATGTGCTAGCTTGGCAACGAGAGATATGGAACTAACGTCTGAGTTGTGGCCATATTGTAGTTATCCATTCAGAACTAGTTATGGCAGTTTGTCTTTAGATTTAAGAAAAGAAAACTCCAGTACCCTTTACATAGCTAACGTTTCAGGTTACCCCTATATATTGTTGTACACTTTGTACACTTATTACATAGCAAGCTAAACAGCATGGTGACATTAAAATAATAAATGACACCAGTTACACAAACAGAATATTCAGTTTATCAAATTAAAATGATCATCTAAATCAGTCATTGCTCTTCTGGGAAAATAATGGTACCTCGTCACAATGCAGGCAGCACAGCATTGTTTGGAAGCATCCGTGGGGAAATTGTATTTACAACATGTATAGTGTTGAATTTAGTTTCATAGGTAGCCATCCTTTCTGAGTTTGTTTAAAAGTCATGATTGCGTCTTTAAATGTTAGCGTGTGTGGTTTGCCTACACACATCTTAGCTCGCCTCTACTTGGTGTGGTAGGTTTCATAGTAGGTTATGGAGCAGGGAATACATCTGCTCACAGGACGTCCACAGCACCCTACAATTTCCCCATGCTGTGGGAGCTTCTATCACTCAGAAATCAAGTGAATTCAAACGGTAAGTGTAATCCTGAAACTATGTTCTAAATATGCGAATTTTCAGTATCAAACTTTGGATGTTGGGGGGGGCTTGGACCCCCCAATGTCCATACCATGGATACGCCCTTGCGAGAGTGTATTCAAAGTAATATAAATATTTTAATTCTAACATCATCCAAAGACTGGATTTGTGTTTTGCCATAAGTATGCCAATTTATGCACATTTATATTATTATTATTAGATTATTATTATATTTGCTTGAATACATGTATATTTGAAAAGATTTCCACTGGAATAAAGTTGGTTTGACGTTCGATATTCGCGGATATGCGGAAATTAAGGGACCATCTCTAAAGTTACATATGACATTGTTAAACATGTTTGTAACTTGAATAGCATTTGAAGGGAATGACTTACAGTCACAAAACGAACTGGAAAGTGTTCATCTAGGTGTCAGGTATGAGGCACACCTTTTAGATTTTTGATATTTATCAAAATAAGATATTAAATCATATGTAAATTAGACATGAATTTCACTGCAGAATGGGCCCATACACAAAATATACCATTATTTAAAGCTCAATAGCATTTGAAGGGAATGACTTAGTCACAATATATCTATCTCTCTCTCTCTCTCTCTCTCTCTATATATATAAATTTACATATGATTTAATAGCTTATTTTGATAAATATCAAAAAATCTAAAAAGGTGTGTCTCATACCTGACACCTAGATGAACACTTTCCAGTTCGTTTTGTGACTGTAAGTCATTCCCTTCAAATGCTATTCAAGTTACAAACGTGTTTAACAATGTCGTATGTAACTTTAGAGACGGTCCCTTAATTTCCGCATATCCGCGAATATCGAACGTCCAACGTCAAGCCAACTTTATTCCAGTAAGATTTCCAATATAAAAATACTTGCAAAAATACGAACAATCAATTAACAAAGAGTGACTGCAATATCTAATGATGTATTTATTTATTTTAATAATAAACCTATCATCCGTAGTCTTTTGCCTTAAATCACAAAGGATCTGTAGAAATGTTTCTGTTTTACTGTTTATTATCTTTCTCCTTTTGCCATTTTTTTATGCGTACACATAAATGATTTTGGTTTCATCCAAGACAATTATGTTTCTGTTTGTGAAAAAAGCTGTGTTTGTGTGTTTTATGCGTGTGGACATGATGTCCTCAGCAGGGTCTTCCACACATTTAAAAGGGACACACGTTTAAAACTGTTCCCAGTGGTTCTTCCTTCACTCTGCATGAATCAACAACAGTACAAACAAAAAGCGTAAAGCTGAAGATGTGGTGTACCTGAGGTGGTCTGATCTTGCAGATGCCGCTTTTCTCTGCGATAGGTCTGATCTTGCTGATGAAGCCGAGTGGATCAGAGAAATCCTCCCAGCTCGGCTCAAACACCGGGCACTCAGGAGGAGGCAAGAACTCCGTATACACAGCCATGATGCAGGTTAAGCTTCGATTCTCACTTCACAACAACGCGATCTTCACACACTTATAAGTACAGTAAACATACTGTCCATTGCGTCAGTATTGCATGCATGATCGGCTCGCAAAATTTAAAAAGACACAACTGAGACACCGGAACTGCTTCTGTTCATGTTTTCATCGCCATGATTGTGGCCTACGAGTACAAGTACAAACGACGTGAAAACAATCCCGTTTCGCCCATTTTGTACCACATACGAATAGTATATCCGAAATACCAACAGACTAATGCGTCGTTTTTCCCGAAAACAACCCCCTTGGATTAAATTCCATGAAGTATAGCCAGGGTCTAACCTTTTGCCGTTACAAAAACAGTAGGTCGAATTGAACACAAACCCTACAGTACACCACTCCCGAGTTAGTTTTTCCTACCCTCTTTAGGGCAAATCCCACCTCCTACAATCAAATGTCTCTGATTGGTTGACCGTGTCTGGGGATAAGCTACTGTCCAATCACAACGCACAACTGCAGCTGCTAATAGCCAATACTAATGTATGAGGCGGGACGTATCGGAGTACGGGTTGGAAAAAATGAGGCAAAACACTTGTCTCAAGCTTCGAAAGGTTGGCAGAAAGTGACCACGGTTATTTACACGGGCAACCAAATGCTGTTTATTTACAAACAGAAAACACATTTTATAGTAAACAGGTTTATTTTTTTTATTTATTGCCTTCGTGACGTAACACACAATGCGCTTTGTCCTGAGCGGTTTGGTTAGCCAGGTAAGCTAACTGACGCTGTTGATGCTACAGAGAACTGACTACGTCACATTGGTGCCGGAAGTGAATTTCACCAATCATTTCCATTTCTAGAAATGTGTATCACACACGTTTAACTGCCTCGTATTCACTCATAAGTACGTATGGAAGAGAAAATAGCCAAATTAACCATTTTTTTTTATTTCTATAATTGAACAGATTACAGTTGCTAAAGTCTTGCTTGCAAAGGCTGCCGGGAAATCCCCGCCCAAAGCGTCAGGAAACGCCAGTTGCGTTACAAATAGTTACTTACAGATGTTTCTTACAGATGTTGTACAAGTCAAGGACGTTTTACTAAACGATGCACCTGTGTGTGCT
Organism: Ictalurus furcatus; assembly: GCF_023375685.1. Taxonomy (NCBI): domain Eukaryota; kingdom Metazoa; phylum Chordata; class Actinopteri; order Siluriformes; family Ictaluridae; genus Ictalurus; species Ictalurus furcatus. The sequence goes on from NC_071273.1 coordinate 12,997,106, forward strand.
CCAATGGCCAATGTGGCAGTCACGTCTGTATATTATATTTAAATTGTTACATATTTTCATATACATACATGCATCTTTACATATCTGTCTAGCAATTTTTTTACCCCCAGTTTAATATCATTTAATCAACTCAGTTTCAGGACACCGTCCTTATTTTGGCCAAGAGTGCTATCGATCATACTATTGGTTCTTTTTTTTCTTTCTTTTTTCCCCTCTGTACCTGGATACAAATACTCTGGAAAGGTTGGCATTGTGTTTTTATTTATAACCAAATAAATTAGGGATTTGCAAACCAGACGATGGAGCGGTTCCCTCTCCGGCTCCAGTTCAGACTACACAAGCTGCTCCCAGTCACAGCCGAGCCTCAGAGCAACAAGTCCCAGCAGTTAATTTGTCTAACTTCAGCAGTACTCAGGGTGCTTGTCACTGAGTTTTTAGACTTTATCTGAACCTAGTTTGTCTAGGAATAAACTGCCGTACATGCACACACACACGGCATCATAACTATCTGATGTCTTCCACTCCTGTTGTCGGGTTGTTCACGTTGCCAAGGGAGACACAATTGCCAATTATTATGGGATGTGACACACCCAAGCTGAACTGTGACAGTGTTTACCTGGGGTTTTGTGGTTTTACTGTAAAAAGTACATCCAGTGCTTATGAAATCCCAGAGTTTAATGCGATGACTTAGTGCCATTTTGTGTACCCAACAGGTACAAAATAGTTTTCCAAACGGGTTTTTTCAGCGACTTTAAAAACGCTTGTTTTTTAAAGGTCATGGCTTAAATCCATGGTTTGTTTAGTTTTTTTAATGAATTATTAATTTATTTGATGTTCTACAAGTAAGGAATTGACAGTTGCACCTTTTAAATAAATGCAAACAAATTGTCATTCTACAAAAACATACACAATATGGCCACAAGTATGTGGACACCTGACCATGACACCTATGTGCTTCTTGAACGTCCTGTTCTAAAGTCATGGCATTAATATGGAGTTAGAGAGCATCAGTGAGGTCAGGCAATTAGTGATGTTGGGTGAGGAGGCCTGGTGCACTGTAGATGACTCTCGAGGTTTAATTGTCGAGATTTAAATGCTGGTTTCATGCTGTTATAAGAGAGCACTTTGTCACATATGGCTGTGGATTTTCTTCACTGTCACAAAGCCCAAAGAAATATTTCTCATCATATCTGTGCCTCTTTGAAGGTTTTTCTGCAAATTGCTGGTGAAGAAGAGGTGGCATTTCATCTTCGGTTACACTGCTGTGTGTATATCAGTGTGAACTGGGCTAGTAGCAGTGGGTATAGATGTGGTGTTAGAGGGAGCTGGGCTACTGTTGTCACAGGACTGTGTGGATCAGCAACGCTGGAAGTAGAGGGGCTTTTTGTGGTTGTGTGAAGTGTTCTTGGAGCCATTTCTCCATTTTAATGTTACAAGCTATTACTTACTTATGTGATTTCATCACATGTGTGCTGGCGATAAATGACCTGCGGTAATATGCACACTGACGCAGGACTGCTGAGTGGATGCCGTTTTGACCGCGAAAGATAGGATAATTTGATTGGATGTCATGTATTTGACCTTCATAACATTGCAATTTCGCTGTTTGTACACTAGAGGGGGCACAAGTTTCTTTTTTGTTGGCCGTGAGAAAAAACATGGATTGGATTTTAATGTTATATAGTGAGGCGGAATTAAGTGAACAGTAAATCTCAGCAGTTTGGGATCTATAATATTCATTTTCCGTCAAAAGTATTGCGGTCACGGATCGAAAAATAATAAGCATTTAAAAACGCATTTACAATTATATTGCACAAATAAATCGCACACAAAAACATGTTTTCTTTCTTTCTTTCTTTCTTTTTTTTTTTAACTATTATGCTGTGTTTTTCCCTTCGCGCTTGTTTCCAAATGTTGCAGTTCGAGTTTCATGTAAATCAGGGTGGGCTTTAGCGTCATAATCTATAATCTAATGCAAGTAAACAGAGGAGCTGCGGTTTTTCTGGATAAAAACCGCAATGACGATTACATTTCTCAAACGATTTCAATGGTTTATTTCAAATAGTTATGTCTCCAGTTACTTAGAATCTAGATAGTTAGACTTGGAAAATTATTACTTGTCACAAGGAATTGTGAAAACCCACGCTTGTCAAGCATGGATTTAGTTTATTTTTCTTGGTTAATAAATGCTGAGAGATCCCTAATGTAATATAATTGAATATACATGAAATGTGCATAAAGGTTTTTTTTTCATTGTGGAAATGGATTTTTCTGTCTTCAACCCCATATTTTAGCTTTTCTTGGGCTCCAGGTCAGAAGTCTGTTAACAAAGCTCGTTCATTTTTAAATACTGAAGAAAAAAAAATCGAAATAGTGCATCTTTAATTACTAACAATTGACCATCATTGCACCAAAATGGAACAAAATCGGCAAATACAAATCAAATAGTGAGACACTGGCAGTCAGTCTGCTTTCTATATTTTATTAGCAATAAAAGGAAACAGATATACTCAAACACACAATTACAAAAATCATAAGATAATCCTTTATGCATCCGGTAAAACATTTCCAGTTACAGTGGTAATAATAATAATAATAATAATAATAATAATAATAATAATAACAACAACAACAACAACAACAGGCCACGATTTGATGAGAAGCTATTAAATCATTATAGCCTATCAATACACCTACTGTTTGGAGATGAGTGGGGAAACTGAAGACAGGTGGTTTATCTCCATCTCTTGTCCTATCCTGTCCTGTCCTGTCCTGTCCTGTCAAAGTCCTCCGGCTTGAAGTGCTCACTTGCGGAAACACCTTCCCTTCTTACATCTACTTCCCTCTGCCTCAACTGTTTCTCTTTGGGAAACCATCCGTGTGAGAAAGGTTAACCAGCCAACTAACTACAGTAAGATCACTAACTACTAACTTCAGCCGAAACGATGAGCTTGTCATAAAAGCCGGGTTTGCAGAAAAACGGCAGTATAGATTATAATATAAACTGAAATGTATTACTGTTGTCCTACTATTCAACAGTCAACAAAAAAAGGTGTCTATATATGTCTCTGAACACAACTGCCATGAGTCGCAGTGGTGTGACGTCAACTCCCCTCTTCGATTGATTGGCTAGAGGAGGAGCTGTAGTGGACCAATGGTGATGCTAACTCCCACCCTGATTTACATGAAACTCGAACTGCAACATTTGGAAAACCGAGTGGAGAATGTGGAAACAAGTGCGAAGGGGGAAACAGTATAAGCTTCTAAAGGGAAAGAAAAAAAAACTATACATGAGCAAGGAAACCAATGAAAACATGATTTTGTGTGCGATTCAGAAATCTTTGAATTGATGTTTCAGTTTTGTGCAATATAATTGTAGATTATTAGACGGGAAGTGAATCCCATAGAGGATCCCACACCTCACTGCACAGAGTTCAATCGGCTCAATTACTGAGTCTAATATTTTCAGCCAAGTTCTAACAGGAATTTCTAAAGGACATTGTCTTTTGATTGCATAACATGCCCTGTGGGTTTTATCTCTCAGTTCATTCTCTGCAGAGTTGAAGTTGCCTGTGGAAATCCTAGATAGTTATAGTGTGATGAGCGAGTTATGTGGTTATTTCCTAATGTGAATGTGTTCCCTGGGATGTGGATCTTTTCTGAAAGGTCATGATTTGAGTCTTTTTGAGGTTTACTGCCAGGGCCCAAGTCTGGCAGTACTGCTCCAGCAGGTCCAGATTCTGCTGAAGTGGGAGACAGCAGGACCAGGTCATCTGCATAGAGCATGCATTTGATTTCTGAGTCCTACAGAGTGAGACCGGGGCTGCTGAACGCTCCAGACTGCTCACCAGTTCTTTTATGTATTCAATGTTGAATAACATTGGGCAGCAGCCCTGTCTCAACCTGCGCTCCTGGGGAAGATATTTTGTTAATTTATTGTTAATTTTTATTCCGCATTTACTTTCAGTGTACCTTGATTTAATAAGGTCATAGGTTTTCCCCTCTATGCCACATTCAGTAAGTTAATAAAATAATCCTTGGTGCCAGATAGAGTCAAACACTTTTTTTAAAGTCCGTAATACAGGCAAAATATTTCCTTTTGTTTTGGACAACGTATTTTTAAAATTAGAGTATGTAAGATGTCGATGTGGTCAGATGTGCGAAAATTTGGTAAGAATCCAGTTTGACTTCTACTCAGGACATTGTGTGTTGTAAGGAATTCCAGAAGTCTAGAATTTATTATACTACAAAATAACTCCCAGGTTGCTGCTCACACAAGTGCCCCTGTCATTATTTTGGTCAAATTTGTTATCCGCCCTCGATTCCAGATGTCAGGGAAGTGTCCTACACTTAGAACAATATTGAACACTTTTAGTATGGACAATTGGAATTTAGGATTTGGTATGTTTTATCATTTCATTTCATATTCCATCAGGTCCAGATGCTTTTTTGGGTTTTATGGTCTTAATTTGGTTTTTGAGTTCATTTTCTGTAATGGGTAAGTCTAGATCATTTTGATTGTCTTTGATTATTAATTGTAGTTTTTTTGTTTGTTTGTTTGTTTGGTTGGTTGTTTTTTTTGTTTTGTTTTGTTTTGTTTTGTTTTTTTACAATTTGTGCTAGTTTCAACTTTGTCAAACAGAGTTTGAAAATGGTTTTCCCATATTTCACTATTTTTGATTTCTAATACTTCATGATGAATCTTAGAAAATCTTTTGAGGTTGTAGAAAATATAAAATAGGAAATTGATGAGGATGAGAATAAAAGGCGCCTTCACACTGCCACAGCTATGTCCTGTTTTGAGAGCTTGGGAGAGTTGCCATAAGACACACATACACACACACACACACACACACACACACACACAAGGTCAGATAGCAAAGTCTATCAGTTTATTCAAAAAGATGAGCGTTTTTATATCAGACAATCACAGTCAGGTGCCTTAGCAAAAGTATGCTCATTGTTCAAGGTAAAATGGTGGGCCGTTGGTATGTCCTGTACCAGGTGCAAGATAAGAGAAACTAGGAGAGAAAAACACATTCCTGTGATATGGGTTGTCAAGGAGACAAGTAAAAGGTCACAGTGTTTTCAGGAGAGAGAAAGAACTCATAAACTCATGAGCTAAAGTAGGAGAGCATGCTGTATTAATATTTGTCAATAAGGTTTTTTTTTCAGGTTGTTCCAATTGTCCAGAATTGGTTTGTATTGATTGATTTCTCAATTTTTGTCAGTTGTGCTTTTTTGGTGTTTGCTTGTATTGTTTTAGTGTTTCACAGTAATGGAGGCGAATCTCTGTGTTATTTGGATCTCTGTGTTTTTTATTAGACAATGTTCTGACTTTTTTCCTAATATTTTGGCAATATAGGTCGAACGGATTATTGTCGCTGTTGGATATGTGGTTTTGTCTATTTTTCATCTTTAGTTTTGCTGTTTCTTCAAATAGGTCATTTACATCTTTCACAGCCAGATTGACCCCTTCTTTAGTATGAGCATAGGTGGTATCCAGAAAGTTATCTAGGAGCATTCATATTGTTTGGCTGCCTATTGCTTTCTGGTACTTCTCTGTGCTGTTTTTAGTCCATCTGTATTGCTTTCTGATGTGATACAGCTTACTTGGTTGTGTGCTAATGTTACAGTTCAGTTTACTATTAATGCACTTATTACAGTACCTTGTGTGTCAGTAAATTCTGTTCTTGCATTTAGGTCCCCACATATAAGCACATTTTCCTGGGCCTGGAAATAGCATGTTCTCTTTCAAACATTCGCTCGGCATCTCAGTATGGGAAACACCTTGGGCGTGACCAATCCTGGACACACCAATTACACCACGTCTGTCAGTTGACATACATATTGTTGCAAGCGGTCCCCACTTCATTCTCATCATATCTCCTCTCCGTGCCACTGCAAGGAGGGAAGTGTGGTGTGATACCTCACTAATGTTATTAGAGAACCGGGGTTACGTACATAACCTTAATTTCTCTTTCAAACATTCGCTTGGTATCACACTATGGGATATAGACAACTCCCGTATTGCAGATATGCTGTCTGAAGCAGGCATGTCAACCAACTCTGTGATGAATGTATAATAAACATTTAATATAACTATACTCTGAATAGAAACAGGAATATATGTGAACAAAAAGCAAAAAACATCTCATGAACGAGTGGTGTTTTTTTTACACACTTAGGACAGAATGAGCCATTGATAGATCTCTGACATCTAGTCTATAAAATCAGACAAATGTGTGAGGCGAAGCCCAACTTGCTGCCACATATATGTCCTGAACCGAATCGCCCTTAAATGCCCATGAGGTAGCCATACATGTAGAATGAGCCCTCAGCCCTTCCGGAGGACCGAATCCCATGCTATTATAACCTAATATAATAGCTTCCACTACCCAATGGGACAGGTGCTGACGTGATATAGGTTTACCCTTATGAGAATCAGCCCATGAAACAAATAGCTGATTACTCTTCCTTAGTGCCTTCGTTCTGTCCACCTAGTGACACAGTGCATGGACTTTAGGCACAAATGCTGGATTAGTTTTGAGAGTTACTATGAGTAATCCATAGCATATAGCATATAGTAATCCACCGTAATGAATGAAAATGCTTCATGTCCCACACAATCAGCTTCTGTGCCAGCCTGTGAAGCTGAGGAGAATGTGTGCTTCTACCATTGTGTTGTCTGAGCTGATCAAAATGTGGTGGTTCCTAATGAACTGCAGAAACACTGTTAACCATTCTTGGAAGTTTATGTATGCATTCTGTAGCGAGACGGGCCATCTCCCTTTCGCTATTCTGCCCTCGCACACTGCACCCCAACCTGTGAGTGACCTTTCTTAGAGAAACTGCCACAAGCAGAGTCCCTGACTCAAGAAACACACAATCCCTCCAGTGACAGAGAGCGCACACACAGAGTGATGATACTATCAATTTGTGGTTGCGGTGGCGTTTTGGACACAAAAATTGCATTGCTATCCCGTGCTGAAACTCTCATTTGCAACATTCCCAGCGGAATAACCGAGACAGTTGAGGCCATCAGTCCTAGCAGACGTGAACGTAGTCTGAATGGAACCTTCTTCCCGTTCTGAAAAAGGGATGAACAGCCGCGAATTGACCTGATGCTTAGTCAATTTGTTCTTACAAAAGTACTATGTGAGAATAAGAGTTCTTATTTGCTTACAAGGTTGAAGGCCTCTGTTGATTGCTTTGAATCCAGTTATTTCTTCTGTCCTGTTTCACCTTTGTTGTTTTATTTCTGATGTTGTTTGGTTAGTTGTCCATTTTTAGTTATTTTTCATCCAATGAATTAATAATTTTTGTTGTGCTAGGAAAGATTTGATGTAGTTTCCTGTTGTTTCTCTAGTTTCTGTTTTTTTTCTTTCTCTCTCTTCTCTTGTCTGCTCCAGTGTTAGGATCCACTCAGTATGCAGAAAGTTCCTCAGTGCTGCCTTCCTTTCATTTGCTTTGTTCTTCGAAACTGGTTTCTTCGCTATTTATAGTTGACTTGAGTTCACCATGACATTTTTACAGATTTGGTGTTGCTTCCTGAGGTTTATCTCATTTTAAAAACAAAAAACTCCAGAGGGTTCAGCAGCTCATGTTGTGCATGACCTTTCCCCCTCTACTGAAGGTTGTATCTTTTAATGTTCTGAAACCCCTGTATATATATATATATATATATATATATATATATATATATATATATATATATAATATGTGTGTGTGTATATATATATATATATATATATATATGTATGTGTGTGTATGTGTGTGTATGTGTGTGTGTGTGTGTGTGTGTGTGTGTGTGTGTGTATATATATATATATATATGAAAGGGCTTAACACAACTCTTCTATAAAACATCCTTTAAAGGGTACAACCTAAATGTATAATCTTCTCCAATGTATAAAAATATTACTGCTTCCCCTGTTTTATCTGGTTCTGAATTAATTCTACCTTATTAGATGTCATTTGCTTGAAAACCACAAAATAAACCTTCCACATACAGGTGGACTGACATGCTTATATGTATTTTGCACAATATGTTAATACATCCAGCCTGAACTCAGTGAATAAACAAAAGGAGAAGTGATTTGTGTGATGAAATTATTTATTTGCAATTATTCAATTGTATTAAATGTTACCGTAATCTATGAGGTGATAGTAAAAGGTTACACTGAAATGTACAAGGAGCATGCTGATAATAATGCAACAAAAAATGTCACCTTTCTATCATGCATTGTTGTTAATTTTGTTGCTTATATAAAACTGCTTTAATATTCTTCATGGAATGGATATTCAGGATGATCACTCCACCTATGAACAGAGAAACAGTGATTAGGCTCAATTCAATTTCTTCAGTGGGTCCAAGTCTCACTTCCACTGCTTAATATTTAACCTGCTAAAACACATCTCAGTCAGCTCATGAACACTTTCACATGTTCACTACTTTGGATAAAATATCTGTTAAATAAATGAAAATACATGTAAGTTAATAGCTGTGTGTATTAATGACTTACATGAGAAGCTCCACAAAGCGAATGTTCTTGTTAAGCCCTTCAATTGCTTTCATTTCATCATCAGTCAAAGAGAAGTCAAATATCTAGCAAAAAAGATAAATACATTACAGCTTGGACAATCTCTTTTTCCAGAGACAATATGAGACAGCTAATTATCAGCTAATTATACCGAGACATCCATATCCATTCATGCATTAATGTCTCCCAAATTTTTTTCCACATTACTCGTTATTGTTTTGAACTCGTGCAATCGTATCATAAATATTGCAGTAAATATTGCATATCACCAGTGCAGTGATTTGAACCAATAAATCATTACACCACCACTGTCCAACTTCACAATACCAAATTTTGTTTTCACCTTGTTTTCTTGGTGAATTAAAAAATAAATAAAAAATAATTTAATTAATACTTAATACATATTACAGCAAAGGACACTGCAGTTAACTTTGTTTGCAAGTTCAAAAGCTTGCTTCCTTGTTAACATCCATCCATTCATTTTCTATACTGCTTATCCTACACAATGTTTAACACACATTTACTCTGTTAAGCCATACAGCCTTAACTCAAGAAAACAGCAGTCAAAAGACTTAAAACTGACTGCTGGAGAGCTGGAGAAGGGGATAAGAAGATACTACTAAAATTGAAAACCAAATTGAATACAGAAATGGAAAGACACTATAAAAGACTAAAAGCGTGAAAAGGAAATAACTGAAAAAACTGCTAAAATAAATGCATAAGTCCAATACAAACAGCAGGAATCCTGAAAAATTGAGGCAGGTGAATCACATTCAGACATTTTCTTTTTACTTTTCTTTTCAGTCACATTTATAGAATTTTTTTTCCACTACTAATATCTTAAAATATTTTAACCATTTTGGTTAATTGTGATAATGAAGAAACAACTGTAGAACCTCAAAGAAGCCTAACAACCTGTATGTCTTATTAATTTTTTCAAGTAAGTGTAGTCCTCAACTATAGATTGCTCCTTTCTGAGAGTATACAAACCTCAAAGTTCTCCTTGATACGATTCGGGCTGAAGCTCTTGGGAATGACCACCACACCTCGCTGCACATTGAATCTAAGCACAACCTGTGCTGTCCTCTTTTTATACTTTTTAGCAATGGACACCAGAAGCTCATCCTCCAGCAAAGGGGGGCACTTTAAATTCACCCTGTATCACAGAAAAAGAAATGAGTGCTAAACTATTCATCCTTGTTCACAAATTGGTCCTTTTTTTCAAACAAATAGCAACAACTTGGTTCAATGGGCTGGAATATTAAAGAATTCATTCTTAAATCATACCACATTCATACCACATTTCTTGCATTTACACAAGAAATGTGGTATGAACATTCAGTTACTTCAGAAAAACATTTGTATCCCACAAGAGCTCCTGAGTTTGTGTAGATTTATGAATTCCGGAGACTCATTAATATGAACCACGATCAATAGGCTTCAAATCATATAATTAAAATGAATTACTGCAATTTTATATAGAGATTATGTTGTCCAGTTTATAGACAGTGTATGGCACAGGTCTATAAACCTATGTGCTGAAGACCCAAGTTTATGTTCTTGAAACTGAATGTAAATCAACTGTGCCCTGAATGCACTGGGGATTTACATTTAACTTTTATCAATCTGAGAGGAATCTCTAGTTAGTTTGGCCTACAAAAACATTTACACACAACTTTACTAAATGATGCTCAATGTTTATAGATACATGTGTTATTGACAAAAAGAAAATTAAATTCTCCATAAGGAATGTCAATGAAAATAAAATCTGCACTCAATTTGTAATTTACAAGAAATTCTTACACACGAAACTCTTTTTTTGGCCTCCGACGCCTTATTTTTTTCAGGTTGTCTGTCCGTCCTTCTTTATTTGTTCGGCAGAAGCTTCTGCGAAATGAATCAATCTAATTGTGAAATAAAGAAGTATTTTATACCAAGATGGGTCTCTGGATGTTCCTAGAGGACTGTATCCAACAATCACAATTTCATTCTGCTTACAAAATTCCATCATTTTAGGCTGAGTGAAGTACGGGTGGCATTCAATCTATGATTTAAAAAAAAGTACATGGATAAGAGTATCTAAAAAAATAACTGCATCAGTACAAGCAACATTAAGGGACAAGAAAAAGCTTTCCACTCATCTGCCACGTGTAGCATGCTATGGAGGATTACCTGATTCGACACAGGTTTGTACTTTAGACCTGGCTTATTCAGGATCAGCTCCAGCTGCCGCTTATTGAAGTTAGACACGCCGAGAGATTTTACCAACCCTGCATCTTTACAGGCCTCTAACGCCTGAGAAGTGGAAAAGATTAAAAACAGGTGAGAAAACGGTTGCATTTAGGAAAACTCCACACATTTTTAAAAGGCCTTATAAATGCTTTGTTTACATGCACTTTTCAATATTTTGATATTGCTGACCCTGACTTGTTCCGTTCAGGTCAAAATGACCTGTGTAAATTTTTTAAAAGGTATAACAATAGTAAAAACATGAAGATGAAGAGACTGTGTTAGATCTTACACCTTCATCAATGTAAAGCACAAAGCATTTTATCACACAACACACTTTTTGCAAATCATTTTAAAAGAAAGTTTAATATTAATGTTTTATAAAATGTTTCTCTGTGAGAGTTTAGATCATGCTATTCTCAGTAAAAACATGAAGATGAAGATTACTGAGATGGTTTTGAGCTGAGAGTCTGGTGTTTGCAAATCTGAGGTCAATTTATGGCACTTTTCCACTGCATGGTACGGCTTGACTTGACTCGACTCTGCTCGTTTTTTGGGGGCTTTCCACTGTGAATAGTACCTGATACCTGGTGCTTTTTTTTTAGTACCACCTCGGTCGAGGTTCCAAGTGAGCCGAGCTGATACTAAATGTGAGCCACGCACTGAGGGGGTAGGGAATTCTCATTAACGAGTGGTTCTGTATTTTGCCTGAATAAATGTGTCATTTAATACAGACTTTGTGTATGGTAATATTCTACTAATCGAAAATTATGTATCATAATTTTGTTACAGATTTCCAAACAGGCATTAATCGAACTTAATCCTGTTGTGGCTGAATCTAACTTAGTCATATCGAGCACTACGTAGGTTCTAGAACGCCGTTATTTTACATACGTTATTTTAGGATGCAACACTGTTAAGTAGTGAACAGAACACAAAAATGAACAGTCTCACTTTAAAATCTAATCTAACCAGCACATTCACATACCTCCCATGTGGCACAAAGGTCTGTCTGATGGTAAATAGACTTCCCACTCTCATCTTTTGGATAGAAAGTATCGCCTGGCTAGGAAAATCAAAACAAAACCATATACAATCATTTTACATGTAAGTGACATATCTGTTGGTGGATTTTCTGCATTACAATAAATTGTGGATGATGTGTGGATGGTCTAAGGACCTTAAAAGCTATTGGGAGTTCGATGATGTAGAGATCCACGTAGTCCAACTGCAAAGCTTGGAGAGTTCGCTCCAGTGCTGGTCTTACAAGCTCAGGAGGATGAAATGTGTTCCATAACTGGGACAGGAAAGAAAACACTATGGCTAGATTTTGTGGAAATGAACTCAGCAGAAGGAGAAAATAAAAGTATGTCAAAATCAATTTAAAGTGGAGTAGCAGGTCAAAATTATACAAGAAAGTGTCCTTTCTTTAGGGTACATAAATATTTCAAAGCAAAAAGTAAATGATTTTAAAAGAAATTACTGAAATGAGAAGTCTTGCAAATCCATAAATATTTGTAGGATAAATAGTTACAAAGGTTAAGGTTAGGATTCTGAGCAGGGATTGTATTAGTACCTCTTCTTCAAACTTCTTATAAACTGTTAATTACAGTTAGACTAGTAAGTGGATAATAGTCCTCACTCAAAGTCAAGTGGTTGCGGTATCAAATGTTTATAGATAATAAATGAAAATGTATTTTGCAAAATATCATATGGTGTCCATCCAAACATTAGTTCACAATTTGTTTGAAATTGCTCTAAATCCCTTCTTTGTTTTTATTGTGCCACATTTGGTGTTCTGCTTTAATGAACAAAACTGCAAACCATTTGTATTTATAATTCTTTCATAATTCACTAATGAAAGATATCCAAAGTTGTTCATTTTCAAGATAAAATATCATTCAGTGCGACCATCAAGAAATTTATATTTAAAAATGTATACATAAACATTTATGACAAAAAAATTACATCATACAACAACATACCAAGGATCACTGGAAACATCTAGAAGGTTTATAAGACTAGGTCAAATTTGGAAAACTTTCACCTTTTTAAGGTAACGCTCTGTAGTTGTCATATCATATTGCCTCGAAAAAACAATGAAAATTTAATTATATCTGTAAATGTATATTTTATTACAAATGTTATAATAGATATTGGTGAGATGAAGTTTCTGCTTTGGTGGTCAGTTCTGTGCCTGTGAATGCATAAATATACATAATATATATACATAAACATACAGTACTGTGCAAAAGTCTTAGGCATCCTATTTTTTTAATACAAACTTTGTTATACAGTGCCCTTCACTAATATTGGCACCCTTGGTAAATATGAGCAAAGAAGGCTGTGAAAGTTGTCTTTATTGTTTGTCCTTTTGATCTTTTATTAAACAAACAACACAGGTTTACGTAATCACCATTACTGTGTTTGTTTGTAACTGTAGCCGGAGTTGTGTGTAATCATATGCTCTCCTCCTATTGCTGGAAGTAGTAATATCATACACTTACTGTCAAATTGATTGATTGATGACCCTCTGTGTTCCCCTGACTGACAGTTCTGTAGGAGGACCTAATTTATGACTATTGGTAACCCTATCCATCTCAACGTGTGTGTGTGTGTGTGTGTGTGTGTGTGTGTGTGTGTGTGTGTGTGCTACTAACCATTGTCTGTGTGACTGATATAATGGGTATGTGTTTCATGGTTTTGTTGATCAGAAAATGCTTAGGGTATGTTTTGTTTAAGAGTTTGGTGTGAACTGTGCTTTTCACAGTTTTAATCCACACACAATGAATACATTTTATGGTATAAGTGAATATTTGTTTCTGAAATTACTTTTGTGGTAAGTATTGTTTTATTTTGAAGCATAAGCATGGTTTAGGCGAATATGGATGATGTAAGAAAGTGTATCAAATGGTTAGCTATGATACGTGTATGTATTAATGGGGTCAATCCATTTTGCTGTTAGAAAATACTAGACCTGATGACTGAATGTGGTAGATGTATTAGAATTGTGGATATAAATGAACAGAATGTTGTTTGTGAAATAACTGAAATATTTATTGATTACATTGTTGAGAAAACACTATGATGTCTATAAAATTTATACAGTCCCTCGATGTTGTATGATACCATTGTTCTCTTTTACTGAAATAAAACCCAAAACACTTAAACCATCAGCGTTATTCTTTGTTGAGACTGAGATGACAATATGTCAGAAGAAATTTAAAAAATATTTATTACATATCTTCTAAACATGGTTCTTTAGGAGGTAAAAACGATTAAAAGATGATGTTTTAAAAGAATCGTGCGTTTTGTTTAAACTATAAACAAGTTTTTCTGGAAAATGGCTCACCAGCAAGGATACTTAGACACTACACAGAACTACCCCTAAATACATAAGATTTTGTCTATAGTTTGACATCCCATGTACCCTTGGCTGGCAGTTCTGTAGATGGTGTAAATTTATGACCTCTGGTAACACTGCTTGATCTGAATGTGTGATCTTTCCTGGCAGTTGTTTGTCTGTGTGAGATAGAGATGTGTTTTCTAGGGGTTTGCTGAACAGAATGATTACAAATGTGTTTATGTTAATAAATTAAGGGGAGAGTCATGCGTCTCAGTATTTAACTAACGGTTAGGACGTTGTAGTTAAAACACAGAAGAAACTCTGAAACTATCTGTTTCAATGGCTGCTCTGAGAACTCCTAACACCCCTAGAAGACTGCTGTGTATTTCACCAACGAGAGGACCTGTTGAAATGAGAGAGGACCTGACTTTTGCTCAAAGAAAAAACCCAAGATGTTAGTTTGACAAAAATTCTTCATGAAGATGTAAATATTGTAAAGATGTTGTTGTTTAACCCTGGGCAGGGTGTTACCAACTCCAAACATTGTCTCTTAAGTCCAAGGGTTCTTTAGGAGGTAGAAAAACATTTATAGATGATGTTTTAAAAGAAACGGGTGTTTCGTCCATAATGGTAAAAAAGAAAAATGGTTGTACTCCAATGTGAAATTAATTGGTGGAGACACATTGAGTACATTTCTGTTCCACAGTCTATAAGGACCCCCACCCGTTAATGTAGTGTGAAAAATGTACACAACCTCCATGACTACATTACATGAAGTTTAAACATTTTCATTTTGTAATGACAGCAAGACAAAACTGTTGTACATTTGGTATCTGGTGATTTTAGAATTAGGCCAAGTGTCAAATATGTTTTGTGAATGGCTTTGTCTGGCAAAGAGCACGATGGCATGGAAAGATTATACAAGAGTAACTAGTGTGATATAATTCTTAGGAGTTCTACGTCAACTTGGGAGCATCCGAACATAGCTCTCACAGATTTCTCTATCTGAAAACATTCAAAAACCTGTCAAAAATTAAGCTTAATTTTCAGACAAAATGTATAGTAATGCTACTCTACAATACGTCTAATGTATGAAGTTACGTTTTTCTTCATATGATGTGAAAGTAATTGACTTAAAACAAATCTCTACATCATGATGATTCATTGGTGGAACTCACATCATACCTTCTGTATCTGCATGTGAGTGTTTATTTTAAATTGAGGCACAATGCCTAGGGAATTGGTCATCAATTTCTTCTGAGGACATCTGTGGAAGAAATAGACGTAACCCTGGCTTCATTGTTTAACTGAATGTGAACCTAATCATAGATAATCTAAACAGGTGATGTGCTTTTATCTTCCTTACTCTGGCACTGCCCGACCTTCGAACAGTAAACATGTTTGACTTTCTTTTCAATTATGGTGACAGTGGAGAGCATGGTGAAAGGGTGAATCCATGTTCCTACATACATACATTATGTTAGATGACAGACTCTCCTAGGTTGAAGATACTTCATTAAAAAAAATATATATTAAAAAAAACTAAATATGAAAAGGAATCAAGACAGACCCAAATAAAAAATAAGGTTCCAATGAACAGTAAAGCTACATATTCTCTTCCTCTAGCTTATTCAGTAATTGTAACCATTGTACTACAGATAAAATAAGTGTGGACAGTTGCTGTAAACTGTTGATCTGGTCCAATGTTATTTGGGAACAAAGAGCAAGCCGAATTTTCTCAACATAAATTTCGTGTGTAGTTTGTTATCAGATATCACAACGGATACATGACACTTTTCATTTTATTCCTTCAACTGGTTTACTAAATGTAATGTGCAACAATCTGTACTTTTCTCAACCTTTCCCATGCTATAATGATGGCTGGAAACTAGGACTGAATGGCAAATACTGTAGAAAGGTCATATAGAACATAGAGAAATCTAATTTAAAACACCTCAGTCTCCACAAAGAATAACGCCGACGGTTTAAGTGTTTTGGGTTTTATTTCAGTAAAAGAGAACAATGGTATCATATAACATCGAGGGACTGTGTGAAAATTTTATACACATCACAGGGTTTTCTCAACAATGTAATCAAAAAATATTTCAGTTATTTCACAAACAACATTCTGTTCATTTATGTCCACAATTCTAATACATCTACCACATTCAATCATCAGGTCTAGTATTTTCTAACATCATAGTTACACAAAATGGATTGATCCCATTAATACATACACGTATCATAGCTAACCATTTGATACACTTTCTTACATCATCCATATTCGCCTAAACCATGCTTATGCTTCAAAATAAAACAATACTTACCACAAAAGTAATTTCAGAAACAAATATTCACTTATACCACAAAATGTATTCATTGTGTGTGGATTAAAACTGTAAGAAGGACAGTTCACACCAAACTCTTTAACAAAAGATGTCCTAATCATTTTCTGATCAACAAAACCATGAAACACATACCCATTATCTCAGTCACACAGACAATGTTCAGTAGCGAGCAAACACACACACATGTTGAGATCGATAGGGTTACCATAAATTAGGTGCGCCTACAGAACTGTCAGTCAGGGGAATAACTATATAAATATATAAATCCTAGGGTCAATCAATTTGACAGTTTGACAGAAAGTGTATGATATTACTACAGCTGGGGTTCAGAGGAGTGTTGTAGCAGTGTTCCAACAGTTCTCCAAGAACAGGGTTGATGACCACTAATAAACAGAGCACTAATCTCGACTCATGACCAAAGGTGATCCTTTACGATGTAGGACTTTGGCTGCGACAGCAAAATCAGGCTGAATACTGTACAGTGTAAAACCAGCTTAACAAAGTCCAAATACTAGAAGTACTTTTCACCTATGCTCAATAGTTCACTGAGAACTTCATATAACATAAATGTTAATGCATCAACCCTGCTGAAAAAAACCATCACAGAAATTCTAATGGTTTCCACTACAAATTCCATTATAAACCATCAGCTAACCCTTAAATCATTACCATTACCATAATTAATCCTTAATGATATCCACTAGACATAACATGCCACCAATAGAAGGCAACAAATTACCAGCAGAGACCCACAGAGACCATGAGCAAATCAGCAAGGAATGATTTTTAGCTAAGAAGAACAAACTTGTCCTTTACCTTTCCACAGTAGAAAATGTCCTCTCTTTTCACTGTCCCATCAGCAATTTTGTCCCGGATGGCTTGGCCCACTTCATGCTCATTGAAATACACTAAAGCTCCATCGATGTGCCTGTATCCAACCTCGATGGCAAGTTTGACCGCGTTATATGCGGTTCCTTTGGGAGTCTATAAAATGCAGTCAAAACATGCCAGAACAGATAAAGTTCTCTGAAGAAAAAAGCCATCAGGAAAGTGAGTGAGAAAATATAAATTAACTAACTATAAAAGTAAATTTATAGCCCCTTACCGTCCGAGGGTCTCCATAGGTCCCTATACCCATAAGAGGGATTTTCAACCCATTATTCATCGTAATAGAGTGACTTGTAGCTGTCAACTCCATGTTTCTTTTCCCCTGACTCAGGTAGTTACTACAAATGCCCTATTTGTGAATCAAAGAACGAAGAGCTAGGTTTTGTAAGGAGAGTCAAACCAGTTCTGCAAGGAAATCCACATGCACAATATCTTCACAGGTTAATCAGTAATACTGTTATTCCCAAATTTGGTCATGGTTGTTGAACCCTGGTTCAGAGGTGTGTACTGCAGGAAAATGTCTCCCATATAATATGACCATTCTGGGAAATCTTCTTTCTTGGAAATAATCTTTCAAATATATAGAGTCCACTGTGTCTACTACAGTGTGTTTGATCAGTTCACCAAGCCAGTAGACAACATAATCTACTGGCTTGGTATTCAGCGTAGACATTAATGGTGTGAATGCTTTTCCAGTGCAATAAATTGTGGAAAGTGAATACAGATGACTTTAGATAAGCCATACTGATAATGTACAAATATAATGGACTTTAGTGGACAGTCAAGACCCTTTTGAAACTCATCCCTGCTTTCTTGTTTTGTTTTGTTTTTTAGCAAGGAAGAAAGCACTAATAACCAAAATCTTGAGAGATTGCATTTATTATCGTTGGTCATACTTTCGAAATTGTTTAACGGTGCATTGATAGTTAGATATAAAAATTATATAAATATATATTAGTAGGTAATAGGTTAGTGGTAGTAGTCAGTCATTTTGATTAGCTTTGTTATGCATGTTGTAATAAAAAAAAAAACAACCTGAAAATATCTTTGCAGATTTCTTTTCGCAGGAATCCACCCATGGGGTGCGGGAAACGCGTATGCCGATAAACGCATACCAGTAAGGAGGAGGAAGTTTTGACACGTCACGCTTTCCGTAGTCGTACAATCGCGGCCTCGTTACATCGGCTCTATCTCAAATCGCTTCATGTTGAATATATAGTGCACTACGTAGGCGCCATAAGTCGTAAGTTCTTATATTACGTAGTGCACTTAGGTAGGGAGTTAGGAGTTGCATTTGAAATTTAGTCCGTTTGTTTGTTAGCTAGCGGGCAGCGGTAAACACAGTTCTCTGAGCTAGTTACCTTTTTACAAACGCTTTGTGTTGGTTGTTTAGTGTTTGTAAACATTGAATACTGACACGTGGTTATTGTATGTCAAGTGTGTTTCGTCGGAATGAATTTCTCTTGGATATGTATATATGTTTTTGTTTAATAATTAACGTTTGGCTTGCTAGCTTGCTGTCCCGGTAATACAGCTAGAGTTAGCTATTTTGTTTAGTTATTATTTTCAGTGGTAACTGTATTTAGTTAGCTATGATAACGTTACTCATAAATACGAGCGTGCCTTTTTTAAAGCAGTAGTTAGTTATGTACAACGGTTTTCGGTTTCTTTTCTAAACAAGAGCAGGCTTCCATGATGACACCAGCATGCGACTGCTAAAGGCGACTCGAATCAGGATTTTTATTGTTCATATGCAGTACTGTTGTTAGGAAGCTGTAATATCCAACGACACGTTGTGCTTGAGACCATGGAGGAAAACGGAGAAACGATAGAATCGGACGATATCGTGATCATCGTGGAAAACGAGGCGGAGAGCAAGCCGATTCAAGAGGCCAAGCCGAAAGAGGAGGGCAGTCTGGGCCTGCTGGACATCTGTCCCCTGTGTAAGCTCAGTTTCCACAGCAGGGAGCCCAAACTGCTGCCCTGCCTGCACTCCTTCTGCAAAAGATGCCTTCCTTCTTCATCGAGGAGCCTGGCGTACACAGAGCAGGGCATCAACCACCAGATGCCAGCTGATGGACAAGGCAAGCCATGTATGATCACCTTATATCATCCTCATTATTCTGTGAACAACCCATGTTCAGGGTTTCTCTTCTTCTACCATCATCCTCATTATTCTGTATCTGGCCCAGGTTCAGGGTTTCTCTGCTTCCACCATCATCCTGCTGAATTTATTTTTCATCTATTCATGACAAGCTGGATCTGGTTTGTTAGAGCGAGAAAACCGTGGACCTTAGAGCAAGTCCAGCTGTGGTCCTGTATGGACTAAAGCTGGGTTCATGCTGTATGTTTCTGATAAAATTGCACATTTTTAAATGATCCTAAACAGGAACAGTAAACTGTGTTTCTGAACGAACGGCTCACCTGGTCTGTTAAAGCTGTCTTTACCTGATATGATTTTTGGTCACAGGCAAAAAAAAAAACAACCACCTTGTAAAATAATTATTTGGTTTTAGAATATATAATGCTCATTGGTGGCTGATTTAAATGCCGTTGTGACCAGACGAATACAAGGTTGTGGGAGATGTTTTCGGTTAAAGCCGGTCTTAGACATTTCGATTTCAGCAGTCTTCAAAGCTGATTACATGTCACGCTGGATGAGATGACCTGGAAAAATCTTTGACAAATTCTCTTAACAGATTTTGTGAAAATGTGTCCTCAATGTGAGATTATTCCTACTGCATGATGAAGATCCTCTAACGATAGACCTGATGTTAAAGTGGATTGCTACGTTCTGCTTGAGTCATCAGTTAGCACAATCTGCAAATCTGCTGGAAGCGGGGTTGCTTAATCAGAAACATTCTGTAACCTTAACTTGTTGTAATAACAGCATCTTTTGGCCATTAGTCAGTCCCGCCTGAATTTTGTGAGTTCACGATTGAAGAAAAAAGCAATCTCCCAAATATTCAGAGGAGCTTGCAATTTTTCAAAATTACCTGCAGATTTTACACAGATTTGGGCAAATACACCTGACTGAAACTCGGGTTGATTTAATTAAAATTTGAGAGGATGTACAGTCATCATGCCCACCTTCATATAAGTGTCTACCAGCATGCTTGCACAAAACATAGCATACACTATATGAACTGTTGTGGACACCTGACCAGAGAAAGCACCAAGCTCTCCTGACCAAATTTCAGACAGGACCTCGGAGGATAGCAGTGTTATTGCCATTTTTCCATTAACTGAATTAAAGTTATTTTCTAGTTCATGTTGCAGTGAGAGACTAATGTTATCCGTTTGCATTCAGCAGTGAATGTGATCCGATGCCCAGTTTGTCATCAAGAGTGCATGGAAGTCGAGGTCTTGGATAACTTCTTTGCCAAGGACACTATGGAGGTTCCAAGCAGCACCGTAGAGAAGACCAGTCAGGTACTTGTATGGAAATGCTCTGTTGTGGCTGAGATTAGAAACTGGCTATTAAGAATATTAGGGCCTGTAAAGGATCACTACATGGTGTACCTTTTTGTTTTTTTTCATCTTCTTTGATCTAGACTGGGCGGTTAGATATTTGATTCAATTCAGTTTTATTTATATATTACTTTTAATAATAGCCATTGTCATATAGCAGCTTTACAGAACTCCACATATATATCTAGATCTCTAATGAGCAAGCCATGAGGCAAAAGTCATGAGGAAAAACTCCCTGAGACGACTTGAGGAAGAAACCTTGAGTGAAACCAGACACAAAAGTGAACAGCTCCTCTTGCGGGTGACACCAGATAGTGTGATTATGAGTGGTTACTCTGTAATAACTGTATGCTGTAAAGTCAGACAGTACTAGGTATTTTGAAAGGATCTTCAGTATGAGCAACAGGGTCTTTTATGATTTCATTGGGGTTTTTAGCTTTGAAATGTCATTGAAATAGTAAACAAAATCAGTCAAAGGCAGAAATCACTTCAGCACCTTGCTATAGCGAGTAGTCGCACATCATTGGTTACAATTTAATGTTGTTTGTCATGGCGGAGCATATCCCAAGGGGCCGTACTGCGTCACAAACTAAATTTAGTAACACTGCATGTCCTTAAATTCTAAGAATGTTACTTCTCAAACTATTACGTGTCTTTTTATTGTCATAGTATCCGCCCTGGAGTGAGATGTTCCCTCACGCCTAAACTGTCATAAACCATGTTATCTTTCGACATCCTTACCCAAATAAAATGTGCAGGCCTATGTTTATTTTCTTATGTAATAATCGTTGAATATTTATTAGCTTGTCCTTTGCTTGAACATTTGTTTCTGTCTCTGTGCATGTAGGGCATGTGTAGTGAGGAGAAACTATTGCTAGTAAACTACTAAACCAGTTGTTTTGTTTTGCCTCAACCCACACAAAAACACATACAAACACACAAATCCCCACACACATACAGTCAGGAGTGAGTATTAAATATGCCGTAATGTAATTCGTATATTCGTATATCCAAGAACATTACATTGTATTAATTTACACTTATGGCATTTGGCAGATGCTCTTATCCTAAGCGACTTACATTTATCTGATTCCTACAACTGTGCAGTTGAGGATAAAGGGCCTTGCTCAAGAGCCCAGCAGTGGAAGCGTCGCAATGCTGGGTTTTGCCCTCATGACCTTCCAATCAGTAATCCAACATCTAAACCAGTGAGCTGCCACTGCATGCATTTCCTAATGAATATATGTAATTGTGTCACTCATAAATGATGGATAAACTACATATAAAATGTATACACTGCATCGTAAAGAAAACATCATGGCATGCAGAATATCAATAATGCTTATAACAAGCATCAGTAACATGAAAAATAATACAAAGAATTCACCTCAGAATCTAGAGTATCTAAGTGCAGTTATTAACTGAAGAATGGATGAGACTTAAACTGGGCATAAACTGTCTTCAGTAAGTGCAATCTTTTCATTTCTGGCCAGCAGTCTCACATACTTTGCTTTGAATAAAAACATAGCAGTTTCCCTGCGTGATGTCCTCAGTGTCTATGATTATGTGTGTACAGTAGCCATTTTTCCCCCCTCTGTTTTCATGTCAAACCATTTTCTTTTCACTTCACTTAATTCACATTTAATGAACATTTTCTGTAATTCAGATCCAGATTTCTGCCTTTTCAAGGGAACATCGCAGTTTACCAAAACTCTCTATTAAACACCCCCCCCCCCCCACACACACACACACACAATATACTATTAGTATTAATATTAGTACTAATATATTAATTAACTATGTACTAATATTACTTTTCCAGTAATGTTCAGTATGATGACTTTAAAAGTTTAAAACTTCACTGGACACCAATCAGTTAGCTCAGGTTTGCACGCTGCATGCGACACATCACAATGGATACATAACACATTTAATTTTATTCCTTCACTGGTTTAGTAAATGTAATGTGCAACAATCTGTACGTACAGATTATTATAAAGACACGTCACCACTGTGATCATGTAAAATTTGTTAATCTGTTTAGGTTTTTCACCCCCAATCTCTGTGACGGTGAACCTTCATGAAATTTAGAACTTTCCTCTGGTTTTCAGTGCCAGGAAAAAAAATGTAAGCAAAGTTCTGAAATAAAGGAACTAGTGAGACCAATTTTAAGGAAATATTGCATATAACAGTCTGTCTAGGGTATACTTTCAGTTTGTTTGATCACAGGTCAAGAAACACTTCTGTAGATCACAAACTCCACAATCTGGCAATGGACAAGATCTTGGCTTTACCAATACAAGTACAACTTTCTAAGAAAGATAGCTTGCAAAGTGGTGCTGCACGAGAGTGGCTATATACTTACTCTTATTTATGTTGTTCATTATTGAAATCACAATGATTTCTTACAAACATTCAGTTTACTAACAGATCAGGTTTATCATTTTAAATATACATTACATTGTGTTTTGTCAAATGCATAGTTAAACGAGGAGTACAGTCAAAATAATTGCCAGCACCGTGCACAGTTGTGGCTGTCGTAGGATATCGTAGCCTACTTTGGCTAATATGTTTTGCATGTGTAGCTGAATCAAAGGCATTTGTAAAAAGTAGGCAGTCCTGCAGTATGACTGAGAAATGATATGGGTATGTGACACAGTATACAGCGTCACATGAAAAAACCTCGTACATCAGCGCAGGCTTTTATTCTACAGGACAAATGCAATACTGTTCCACTTGTCGCATCTCAGAAACAGCTCTGTTCTAACTCGTTTTATTGCATTACCTGCTGATGTTGCGTTTGTCTTCTTTTTGCTTGCAGCTGTGTATGAGCTGTGACGACAACACAGAGGCAACTGGTTTCTGTGTGGAGTGTGTGGAATTCCTGTGTGTCACCTGCATTGAGGCTCATCAGCGTGTAAAGTTCACCAGAGATCATACAATCAGACAAATGGAGGAGATGTCTTCAGGTAACTGAACTGCCTTCATAAATGGAGAATGGAATGAGTGCATGAAGATAATAAAATGATGCAAATGAAGAAGCTGAGTTGTACTTTATTTCAGGAATAAAGCATGATGTGGTGTGCAGTGATAGGAAAATAATAACTGCTGGTGTTTTGTGATGTGAATTGAAGTGCTATTACCACCCCAAACCCATTTATAACATAATGTTTAATGTTAGTTAAGTTAGTTCCTGCTATCAGTTACATTATATCAGCTATAAACATCACCATCCCCCATTTTAAATCCTTCTTGAAGTTAAAAGGTCAAAAATGCAGCTTATCACATCGCATGTTCAAAGTTTGACATTAATTTATTTTTACAGATTTTATTGAACTAAAATATGTTTCTCTTTTGCATGCATCTCAACCACGAATAAACTTTTAGTAGGTTTAAACCTGTTTACCCCCAAAAGTGGAAAAAAATTAGTTTTACATGTTTAAAAATCCAATTGTGGACATTTTGACTGCTCGTGTGTTTCACTACAGCACCTAACTATTCAACAACTTGATCAAAATCCAGCAAGTAAAGTTCTGGCAGACAGCCTAGGCAAGATTAAAAAGTTAATTAAAAAAATTCGTGCAGTTTTGGTGAAATCTATTGTTGCTTTCTTAAAGTCGAGCTGTCAAAGTGTGTTATAGGCCGAAAAATTAAATCTTGGCCTAAAGGGGGTTGTTTTTTTTTGTTTGTTTGTTTGTTTGTTTGTTTGCCTGAATTCACCACAGCCAACAAACCAACAGGTTTTCCCAAACTGCCCCCCCCCCACACACACACACACACACACACACACACATATATGCATTTGATTACTGTTTGTTCCCCTTGTGGTTCTAAACATTATTATTTTTTGTTAACAGAAGCAATGGGTGCTTCCACACAGAAACCGGTTTTCTGTGATATCCACAAGCAAGAGCCTCTGAAACTGTTTTGTGAAACATGTGACCGTCTCACCTGCAGAGACTGTCAGTTACTCAAGCACAAGGACCATAAGTAATTATTCCAGTATTCCTTGTTATTTCAGTTACATATTTTACAAAGTTGTGCTTTTTAAATCTGACTGTTGACTTGCGTCACCTTGCAGCTACCAGTTTCTGGAGGATGCGTATAGAAACCACAGGGAACACCTAGAGAAGATGACAGGCCAACTTCAGGAAAAAAGGAAGGCCATTGGGGAGGTGTCTGACACGATAAACAATGGGTTAAGTACATTTTCCAAAATACATGTATGTGCCGTGAAATGACACACAATGTTTCTTTTGTAAGCTCAGTCATGTGAAACAGTCATGATTATTGTTTATCTTCTTTTTCTACAGTCTTCAGCAAGTGGATGAAAATCGCAAGACTGTCACCAATGAGATTAAAAAGGCCATCTGCAATCTAATTATGGAAATAAACAGAAAAGGGAAGCTCTTAATCAACCAGCTTGAGGTACTAGCTAAATATTTATTGAAGTAATTTATGTAATACTTAATCTGTATACACTGTGTCTGTAATGTATATATGATTACCATGAACAAGAATTTTCACCTGTACTGAGAAGAAGTAAAAGACCCCTGTATACTCAAAACTCACTTGGCACTTTTTGAAACCAGCCACAGATTTAAAATGTGACTGTGTAACAAGTGCACAAATACAACCTTCACGCTCTCTTGGGATTAGAGCATGTATGAGGCAAAGTCTTACTAAAGCTGTTCTTGTGTAGTTTTATCTAATTTTCCTTCAGTAGAAAAATAAAGTAAAAAGTTATTTCCTATCCAGTTCAGCTTTCCAGAAAGTCCGGGGTATCTGTGTGGTCAGGCACAAACTCAATACTTTGGTAATCCATAACCACAAATGATTCCAGTAGTCCCAGCTCTGATGGCATGTATTATACAGATTTACTACTGACTGAAGAATTATGAAAAGGATTTTAAAAAATTGCATAAATATTTGCTTGCCTCACAACTGACTGGACCTTACTTTCAAAGTAATTTGTTTTCTGTCCTTTTTCTGTTCTTGCTATTGGTAATCACATGTATGCTACATATGAGGTAGACACAGATTAGGTTTAAAACAGTTAGAGTATTAATTTTAGAAGAGTTAGTGCAATGTTGGTTTATAATTGTGTCCACTTAGGCGCTGACAAAAGATCATGAAATGGTGCTGAAGAAACAGCAGGAAGACATCTCCTCCCTCACCAAGCATCTTGATCATGTGATTAGCTTCACAAAGTGGGCAACGGCCAGTAACAGTGGCACTGCACTCCTGTACTGTAAACGGCTGGTAAGAGACTTCCAACTTAGTCAGGCATGAATACTCTGTGTTGATTTTCTCATAGTGAGGTTACTGATGGAGAGATTTCTTCTATTTTCAGATCTTGTATCAAATCCAGTACCTTCTCCGAGCAAAGTGTAATACCTCCTACGTTCCTCAGAGTTCAGTTCGCTTCCAGTGCCGGGCTGCTTTTTGGGCTTCAAATGTTGACCTCGGTAAGACTGAAATAATTTGTCATGGTAACCCTACTGACATAATTTTTGGACTTCATTCTTGTGAGCCAACAGAAAGCAGGACTTTGATCTCTGGTCTGTTAAAAAAAAAAAGCGGGGGAGCTGTTTATTATTAAGTAGCAGTCACGACTATTGTTGTTGTTGTTTTTTTTGTTGTTTTTTTGGGCTGTTACTTGGTACACATCTAGAAAAAGAAAAAATAGCATACTGATGTGTGCAACTCCTTACTATGGGCTGTATAGCCTATGCAAAAAGATGGAATGTGCTAAAATAAAATAAAAAAATATTTTGCATTATTGTATCAACAAACAAATTATGTGGTGTTTGTCACCATTTAAGATATTTTCCATTGAGGTCAGTAATAGAAGTGTAAAGACTTATTTTTTAAACTGTGTTGATACTTGGATATTGAGTATATAAAAACATCTTTAAAAAATAAGGCCGTTGATCCACATAGTTGTGCAAATTTTGCTGTCTCGATAAATTTCAGTTGCAGTTAAATGTCAGTTTAACAGCATTTGTGTGGAGCTGTCCTGTCCACCAGCATAAAGTTGTTGTGGTAAAATTCAGAATTTTCTCTCATACTTAGTTGCATTTTGTGTTAGCAATGTTGCCGTTTAGTGCTCGTGTTCTGCCAAATTATGTTGCATGAGCATTTCCAAAAGATGTGTTTGCTGTATTCATGTCTAATAGAAAACATGTTAGCAAGCACCCTAACAGTTTGGTACCTATTGTTTGAAAGAAAAGACTCACCCAGCAGATGAGGGTAAAAAAACCCCAACATAATTCTTTGGAATTATATCAGGACATAATCAGGAACCGAACATCACATGCAAAACATTTTCTACTCAAACTCTAAAAGAGACTAATTTTACAGTAATAGTAGTGACATTGCAAGTGGCATCAATTAGTATGTTAACTTTGTAGTTGCTTATGGTCACCAGTGTAATCCTAAAAATAAGGACAGGAATTGCAAGCTTTCAGTGAATATTTTTGCTTCAGGTTCCCTGGTGGTAGAGAAAAGCTCAGCTCGGCAGCCAAGTGGCCCCCAGCCATTTCCCTTCCAGCAGATGAACCCTGGCCCCAGAGGTGAGGGACCCCCTTTGGCCCTCACAGGATCTCAGGCTCAGCAGCACAGGCAGAGCACACTGGCCCAGCTGCAAATGCAGGTCGAGAAACTCTCTCAGCAGCCAAGCCGACACGTATCTCCCAGTCACTGGTCTTGGGGGATGCGCCCTCCTGGGCAGGCACCATCCTCTAGACCAATGCAGGGAGGATCACCTTCCCAGAATTTAACCAGCATGCCCCAGCAGGCTTGGAGGTATGGCAACCCGCACATTAATACTAGAAGTCCCCCGACTCTGATCCAGAACTCCAGCATCCCACAACAGGTAAAGGTGTGAGGAAGCTCCAATACTCCAATACTTCTTTTAACTTAATGATGAGGCTCTGATATTTTTCATCCAGTAATAAGATGGCACACAGGACCTTTTTATTTGTATGTCCCAGAGCTGCATTGTGTTTGCTTTTCCAGTTGTATGGTGTAAATTAAGTAAAGTACACTAATTGCAGTATATAAAATATCCACGTGTGATGTAGTGTTAAGCTAAACCATACATATCTTTTTTCAGACCTTGAGGGGTCTCATCAACAGTCCTAACTTCCCTCCTAAACCTATGGAAGTGCTGCAAGGACCCTCTCGTTACTCCCAGAATGCACCTCTCCAAAACACTGGTCCACTCACATCTCAGGCCTCTTACATGCAGGTAGATGGGGTTGTTAGGGTTTCAGTCTGCAAGTCATGGGTATGTGTCGCTTGGGTGAAAGTAAGTTGCTAATTTTCACGTTGCAATGTTTTACAGAGAACCATGATGGAAGCCACATACCTCAGCAGGAGAAGTGACCCTACAATTTCCTTGTCGCTGTCTGGCCCTAGGGCTAGTTTTGTTCACACTCTGCCCCCCACTGTGCCAGACAAAAGTGGTGTGTATGATAATAAAAGCTTGGAAATGGGAGTCTTGATATATAGACTGAAATTGTTATTTTAAGCTTGGACATAGAACACTTTTTGGAATACACAACACAGATTTTCACACAAAAAAAACTCTGCGTCTCATTACTCTACTTGTAACATGTTGAAGAACGAAACTGAACGCAACAAGTGTGCATGTCTGCCACTACTTTTACTTTGTTTACCTCCTGTATTAATTGTGTTTGCGTTTTCCTTTCCTATTGATTGGATTAAATCACATTTGAGTTATTAACTCTACAATGAAATGTTTGATGTGCAACAACTCTGACTGACTGATGACTGACTGATTCTCTATGACTGGATTGGGTGGCCATGAGATAAAAAAAAGTCTTCTCATACAGAGTCTTCTCGTTGCTAACAGTCAGCTTTGACCACTTTAAATATTTGCACACTAGTATGAATTGTGAATTTTTTGAGTGAGTGAAGATGAATGAAGATGAATGAACATTCTTGCAATTAATAACA
Source organism: Ictalurus furcatus (assembly GCF_023375685.1). Classification (NCBI taxonomy): domain Eukaryota; kingdom Metazoa; phylum Chordata; class Actinopteri; order Siluriformes; family Ictaluridae; genus Ictalurus; species Ictalurus furcatus. The sequence goes on from NC_071273.1 coordinate 13,025,914, forward strand.
TGTACATTTGCTCTTTAGCTCCAGTAAGACAGATTTCTCCTATGTCTGCTCCTACCTCATCAGAAGCAAGGACAGGGTACTGTTGCATTATACATATTATCTGCCTTTCTCAAGAACTTAGTTTTTTTCTGTGCTTGCTCAGTACCGTATGTCCTTGCATTCCTTTTATTCCATTTTAGGGCCGGTCCATGGAAGCGTTCAGAGCCTCCAGCGAGTGGGCCATCAAGCCTCACGACTAAGAGAAGGAGAAAGTCCTCTCCAGGGCCTGTCATTGTAATCAAGGATGAGCCTGAGGATGATGACGAAGTTCGGTTTGTAAGTATCTATGTTGTATCTGCTTGAGGTTATGCAGTGTATAGTTGGGTCTAATGAATCAAGCATGTTCGATGACTCTTCCATACCTTTTGTGTGTTGTGTGTCAGGTCCAGACCTCTACCAAAGCTAGTCTTCCAGACAGCACAGGTGTGCAGTCTCAGACTCAACAGCAGGAGTCACCTCCCACAGAAGAGCAGCAGACAGAGAAAAGCCCTGAACCTGAGGAGGACCCCAATGAGGACTGGTGTGCTGTGTGCCAGAATGGAGGAGAGCTGCTCTGCTGTGACAAATGTCCCAAAGTCTTCCATCTCGGCTGTCATATTCCCACTCTCAATGCATCACCAAGGTAAGCAAGTTTGATTTTGCTTTGCCAGTATGCATACATGAATATCTCCATCAGGGCTGACAAACAAACATGTCACGGGTCAGGACCGGCCTGAGAAATGTTCTAATCCGGCCCACCAAATGAATTTAGAATCTGTGTTTTAGATTGAAATCTGCATAATTACGTTTACAATTACTCCATTAAGGGACAAAATGGAGCAATAAACTCGGGGCCAGAAATTCAGCAAACTAAAAATTTGGTGCGTTTCCATATTTTCAGGTTACAGGGGTGAACACTTGTGCTAAAGACAGCTTGTTCCAAATTTTAACTGGGAAAATAATGTGCAAACTATATTGATTCCCCATCTAGCCCACTTAACAGTAAATTAATAAAATTTGTTTAACATCCCTACTCTGTCCCAAGACTTCATGTCACACTGAGATGCATTCATTAAAGTAAAATGTGCAGTACAATGTGCAATACGTTTCAAATGGAATATGCAGCAAACAGTAATTTTCTTTATTTAAAAAAAAAATGTTTGTTTATAAAAAAAAAGAAGAGAATATTAACCCTGAAAATGAGAATAACAACACAGTTTTACAATTCACAACAGCTGCTTCTAGTTAGTTTGTAAATTTGTAAAAAAAAAAACATTTTATGCTATCCATGATATCTCAGAAAAGCATGTTGACAGAATATAATATCGATATCATGATAAATTATCATATCCAGCCCTAGTCAGAACTCTGTGTAAGCCACTCTGAAATGCAGTCAGTTATACTGAATTCCCAGTGCATCACTGATTTTTTTTTTTTTTCTCCAGATGTGTCTGTGGTGGGCATTTCTCATACATCACTGATCACTAAATTAAAATATATTAACATTCACATTCAAATGAAATGATTTATATATACCTCAATACTATACCAGTGACCACTGAACACGGACGCATTTCTTTGGGAACGTTTAACTAACCCTAGACGTGTCAGGATAGAGGTCTATAGAGGTCAAACAGTATAAAGTATAATCAAAGTAATTTTTCATTTTGCATATTTTCTGAATGTCTCTAATGAAAATTATCATGTGTATAACATTTCACAATTATAATTATATGTGACATGAAATCCATACATTATGTAACAACTCACACAATTTTTTACATTGTAGAGCTTTTGCTTTTCAGCCGTGGATAAACCATAACTAGAAACTACTCTTGGAGAATCCTTGTTTTGACTGCTGTAAGACTATATTTAGAAAATATGGTTGATTGCCTGCCTGTGATGTTTTGTCTGCAGTGGTGAATGGTACTGCACATTCTGCCGTGACCTGAACTCCCCTGAAATGGAGTATGACATTGATGGTGGCGGGGAGTCAAAAAACGTGAAGCCGGATCCTGATTCAGTTACCTTCACACCTGTGGATAGACGAGTATGGTCAACTATTTTATATTAATTTATAAACTAATGTAGTCTGAGTTTTGATTTCAGACAGAGCTGAATTATTCGGTGCTCTCTTCTTCATTGCAATTGCATTTATTCTTATCAAACAGAAATGTGAGAGACTGTTACTTCGCATCTACTGCAATGAACTCAGTACTGATTTCCAGGAGCCTGTAACACCATCGGTAAGTTTACCCATACTCTTAAAGCCATGACGTGTGCATGTACACATAGACGAGGCACTCTTATAGGCTTACAGAAACTCCAAATTAGCCATACAGTTGACCAACTGAAGTGTTTGGTAACAAACTTGCATGTGTCCGATATGCAGTCCATGCCAGAATACAACGAGATTATAAAAACCCCAATGGACTTGTCTAAAGTGAGGAGCAAAATGGAGGGCAAGGAGAGTCCCAGTTACAGGAGCACAGAAGACTTTGTGGCAGACATGAGGCTAATTTTCAAAAACTGTGCTACTTTCCACAAGGTATGATAATGCTTCTTATTTGACATGATATTTGAGGTGATATGTAATGTGCACTTTTCAGCAGGTATGGGGAAAAATGATTGGTTCTGAGAGCTTCTTGAAATATCTCAGAATACAGTACCCTACACTCATATTGGCACCCTTGGGAAATATGAGCAAAGAACGCTGTGAAAAATTGTCTTTATTGTTTAATCTTTTGTTCAAATAATTCACAAAAATACTCTGCTCTCATGGTTATCAAATAATTGCAAACAAAACACAGGTTTATCCAAAACAATAGCTTTGTTAAATATGTGTGTGCAACAATTATTGGCACCCCTACAAATTCATATGAGAGAAATATATTTGAAGTATATTCCCATTGATATTTAATTTTTTTTTAGTACACCTGGATGACTAGGAACAGGGCATTGTTCAACCATGACTTCCTGTTTCACATGGGTATAAATATGAGGTAACACATAGGCCAAATTCCCTTAGCCATTCATAACAATGGGTAAGACCAAGGAATATAGCTGTGATGTGCAACAAAAGCTTGTTGAGCTTCAGAAAATGGGAAGTGGCTATAAGAAAATAGCATAAGCATTGAAAATGCCCATTTCTACAGGGCAATAATTAAGAAGTTCCAGTCAACTGGAGATGTTATGAATCAACCTGGAATTGGATGTGTGTCTATATTGTCTCATCTCACTGTGAAGAGGATGGTTCGAGTGGCCAAAAAATCTCCAAGGATCACAGCTGGAGAATTGCAGAAATTAGTTCTGTCTTGGGGTCAGAAAGTCTCCAAAACTACAATCCTAAGTCACCTTCATCACCACAAGTTGTGTGGAAGGGTTTCAAGAAAAAAAAGCCTCTACTCTCATCCAAAAACAAACTCAAGCGTCTTCAATTTTTCAGACCCTACTGGAATTTCAAATGGGATCGGGTTCTATAGTCAGATGAAACCAAAATAGAGCTTTTTGGCAATAAATACCAGAGGTGGTTTTGGTGCACACAGAGAGGTAGCCATATGGAAAAGTACCTCATGCCCGCGGTTAAATATGGGGGTGGCTCTTTAATGTTTTGGGGTTGTTTTTCTGCCAGAGGACCTGGACATTTTATTAGGATTCATGGCACCATGGACTCTATCTAATATCAACACACATTAAATGAAAACCTGACTGCCTCTGCCAGATAGCTTAAAATGAGCCGTGGTTGGATCAGCAACAAAATAAATACAAAAATGGTTTACTGAGCACAAAATTAAGGTCCTGCCATGGCCTTCACAGTCCCCTGACTTGGCACCCATACAAGACCTAGACTAAAAGGATGCCAATAATTGTTGCACACACACATTTAACATGGATAACTTTTTAAAAATTTTTTTTTAATAAACCTGTGTTGTGTTTATAATTTTTTGATATTCATGAGAGCAGAGTATTTTGGTGATTTTTTTTTTTTAAACAAAAGATCAAAAGATTAAACAATAAAGGCAAATTTTCACAGCCTTTTTTGCTCATTTGCTCACTACAACTGCCAATATTAGTCGAAGACACTGTATGTCACAACTGAACTTGTATAGGCTTCTTTTTACTGGGGGGAAAACCCCCACTACAGACTCCTGCTGTCCAGTGTCTTTAACACGGTCATTGAATTGTAATTACTTTCAGAATAAATCACAGAAGGTGACTGATATGATGATAAAATTGAATTATTATTGATGCGTGTATGTTTGTGTGTGCATTGTTTTAGGAGGACACAGAGATGTCCAGTGTCGGAGCTAATCTGGAGAGTTATTTTGAAGAGCAGCTGAAACTCTTGTATCCAGATCGGACCTTTCCAGATGTAAAGGCGGAGGAACCTGCTCCAGAACCAGAACCTGAACCTGCACCTGCACCAGCCGCTCCATCACCGAAAGATACAGCAGAAGCAGCAACTCAGTCACCAAAAACACACTCATCAGAAGCCCCTGCAGCAAAAGAGGATGTGGAAGCTCCTAATAAAAGCCCTCCAAAGGAGGAACCTCAGTTGGATGAAACCGTGGAAAACACTGAGGGAACAGAGAAACCACAGGAAAGCTGTACTCCTGAAAATACACCCAAGGAAGACAATAATAAAGATCAGAACGGGTGATCAGCGCCACCCCCACCCCCTTTCTTTCTCTCTCTCTCTCTCTTTTTTTTTCGCTTTTTTTTTCTTTCTTTCTCTCTCTTTCTTTCTTTCTTTCTTTCTTTCTTTCCCTCCCTCTCCATGGACACTTGGAGTGCTTACCACCTCACGGTGTATTAATTCTGCAATAATAAGAATATTGCATACAAAATGGTTAAAAAGAGCAATACAGCTCATTAGGGTATGTAAAATAGGCACAATAAATGCAGATGTAAAAATAAGTAAATGATTTTGTTTATTGAAATACAGGATTACTTTGACACATGCAAAATTGCATATGTTATTTGTGCTTCTAAAACATGAATGATTGATTTGCTTTATATATTTATTTGTCTTGTTCCCAGGTTTAATTTGGTGCTCCAGAGATGAGCATGCTTAGAAATAAATTCGATGAACTCTTGAGCTCTGTGTTGCTTTTTTATTATTATTATTTTTAATCACAAAGGTGGTCTATTCTTTTCATTTACATATGAAAATATTAACCCTTGATCTTCACTCCATACAAGCGGTAAATCAAACTGGGACGCAGCCACCCCCTAGTGGCGCGCGAAGGAATTACAGGGTGAGATGGACAAAACCCCGAAAGATACAGTAGGCCAGGGGTTCCCAAACTTTTCCAGGGCAAGGCCCCCCAAATGGCATTAACATTAGACCGAGGCCCCCCTTTTGCAAGATGTCTTTAAAACACAGTAAAAATACAGACTTCTGAATATACCCCCCCCCCCTTTTTATTATTAATAATTACATCTTTACATTACATTACATTAGGATTTGATTGTGTGTGTGGTTGTCTGAGAGTGAGAAAGAGAAATCATACTAGTGGGAAGGATGAGCACACCAAATTGTTGAGGCCCCCTGGTGGCCCCCACTTTGAAAACCACTGCAGTAGGCTATGCCAATCATGACAAAAACAAACAAAAGATTGAATAGGCCTTCAGCGGAGTTTCAAATCAAACACTATGCGTGATTTGAAAACTCTGCCTTGCTTTCCTGTGAACATTCAGGGTTTCAAGAGGAGTATTAGACAAGTGATTTGTAATAGGATTATCTTGAAAATGTGTTGTAGTTTTGGCTACAAATCCCCATACATTTTTAAACAAAAGTTAACATCTGGACTAAATAAATTGTTTAATTTCAAGGTTTCACAGGTAAAAAAAAAAAAAAAAAAGTGTTTTCCTACACTGTTGGCGCAGCAGATAGCATTGCTAGCCCACAGCTTCAGGGTCTCTGGTTCAATCCTGAGTTCTAGTTTCTGTTCATGGACTCCCCGTGTCTGTGTGGGTTTCCTCTGGGGTCCTATGGTTTTGTCCCACTCCAGGAAAAATATGCCACTATGTGTGAATGTGTGTGCATGATGGATGGACTGGTGTTCCATCCAGGATCTATTCCCTCACACTCGGTGAACCCGGGATCTGCTCCGGACCCACCAATACACTGTCAGAAAAAAGTACTGTGCAGGTGCAATTTTGTTCCTAGGGGAACAAGACATATAAATGTACCTTTAAAGGTCCACAACCTTGGGGTACAATTATGTACCAATAACGAGTTATAAAGGTACAACATTTTAGGTTCCGATGTGAAGGGTCCATCTTTGTACCTTTGTAAAAAAAAAAAAAAAAAAAAAAATTACATTTAGGTCCATAGAATTAGATTAACATGTCTATTTTTTTTTACACTTAATAATTTAATGTGTATGTCAGCTCATGATAACATCAAGACACAATAATAAATGGCTTTAAATGTTAAAAATATATCTTCTCAAAGTGTATAAGAAATGTAAACTCCAACCACTTTATGTCACCTGTCTGTAAAATAAGACAGACATTATTTAGAAATGTCCACCCATCCATCCTCAACCGCTTATCCGTTAATCGGGTCGCGGGGGCAGCAGCTCCAGCAGGGGACCCCAAACTTCCCTTTCCCGAGCCACATTAACCAGCTCTGACTGGGGGATCCCGAGGCGTTCCCAGGCCAGTGTGGAGATATAATCTCTCCACCTAGTCCTGGGTCTTCCACATATATCTCGCTCCTACATCTGCAGGTAGTAAAACACCTGGTTTGGGCCTCCATTACAACTAATAACACCACAAATGTTGAGGTTTTTCAGGAAAGCAATCATTTCTGCATAGTTTTAAACAGCTGGCTGAGCCTCACTCTCCCACTCATTCATTCACTCACTCACTCTCCAACTCATTCTGTCAGTCTCTCTCTTACTCTCTCTCACTCTCTCCCACTTATTTACTAACTCACTCATTCACTCACTCACCCCCCACTCACTCACTCTCCCACTTATTCACTCACTCTCCCACTCACTCACTCACTCACTCTCCTACTCTCCCACTCATTCCGTTGCTCACATACTCACTCAGTCACTGCTTTATATCTGCTTTGAGCTTTTTGAGGTCTTTTTGATTTGACATCTGAATGGCTCAATATTCCTAATATAACAGAATTGTCAGATAGAATATTCTAATAGAATATAAGAGAATATAATGATTGTCTATAGGCTGAGATGATCTTTTTTTGCAGAAAGACAAGTGTGGATTTAAAAAAAAAAACACTGATCCTAAAGGCTCCATGATTAATTGAACTGTGATCTGTGCTGTTACACCATTGCCATCCCTCTCTGCACTCTGCAGACTCAGAAGCTACCACAGAAATTTGTGCTTCTGTGTTCTGTGCTAGGATGGCTCAGAAACAGTGCTGTCAAGCTGCTCTGAAAGAAAATCTCTGTGCCAATGGCATGACCAGTGCCAAAAGGAATGGAGTGTGTGATTTCTACTTTTTTTAGAGAGAGCCCTATAAAGTCAACACTGCCAAGGTGTGTGCATATTTTTTTTACAAGGTGTAGCATACTAGTTATATTTAAGGCTTCTCAAACATACTGTCTATAAACTGCATAAAGTGTCTTTCCTCTGTGCCATGTTTTATTTCCTCTTGCTCCAGATGTGTTGTGAGTGCTGTGTGCTTGGGCTGCTGGCTCAAAGAGAGAATCGTAACTGTGAACTGCAGATTCCTGTCACTGTTCACCTCGGGAACATGGCACAGGCTTGCTCTGTGGAGAAAGAGCATGGCTTAATCCACCAAGGTAACAGAGTACATGAGGGAATGCCCACACTTTCTCATCATGACCTATGCATGGGAGATACTAAGACAAAGATAATTTCCTCGACGGATTCTACATGTCCTGATGAACGTTTTAAAGATTACACAACTCACAATCACATCCAGTTACCTTGATTTTCTACTACTAGATATTTATTAAAAGTTTTGGCAGCAAAAAAAGAGAGAAAAAAAGAAAGAAAACAAAAAAAATTTCTAGGTATAACAGGCAGAAATATGACCAAGATTCTCATACAACTTGGAAACATATAGAATACTTGTCCAGTCATAGAAAAGTGGAAAAATTGATAAAATGCTCAGGAAACATATGTTAGGTTTGACATCTTAAGCCACTGATATTGAATTTTTTTCCCCCTCCAATGACTCCACTGAAATACACATTAAACTGTTTAACACCTACCAGAGTCAGTTTAGGTCAATGCTTCAATACTTTATGCCTGCAGTGTACAGTATCTGACTGATGACCTGAAAGCTTTCACCACTAATACACATGTATGTCTAGGAATAATCAGTACTTATGCTTTAGTGACATTAATAAAAAAAAATGCACTACTGAGATAAAAGATGACAAGCATGCCTTCGATATTCATTTTAACATTTTATATATCTATACATATAAGATTGTAAACAACCTCATTCATATAATGTGTTGTGCTCATTCCAAGTCAACTTTGAATGAACTAATGTGGCTGTTTTTTTGTTTTTTTTTAAATTATTATTATTATTATTATTATTTTCTCTCTTTCACACAGTGTCACCGCTGCTGCATAACACTGATACCAGTAATATAGGTAATATCCAGGGCACTGACTTATGTGCAGGTAAGCATTAATCTATAATGCTTGCCTAAACCCTTTGGATTTTGTTATTATACATTAGAGAATAACATACTATAAGGCAGGGGCCGTCAGCAGGTGGGCCAAGGTCCAAATGCGGTCTAGTAAAATATTTAATCAGCGTAAACTAAGAACTAAGAAAGAATACTATAGCAGAGCATGGCCAGGGAAGAAATATATATATATATATATATATATATATATATATATATATATATATATATATATATATATATATATATATATATAAAGCCAGCAAAAGAGAACTGACTGAATTAATCAGCAATTGTTTCCCCTCTGATGTTAGCACAGTCTTAACTATGGCTTGTTATGCACTTTACTTAGTTTATTAACACCCTTCAGTTATTTCCTGCATGTTAATGCAATATTACATGGTTCTAAGCTGTATAGTTCCTTGTCCTGTCTTGGTTCCAAGTCACTGGGATTTAATTCTTGCTGTTTTTACTTACCTGTTATCAGACCACTGTGTCTGTTGTGCTGACCACTTGAATTTACATGCATGCTCTCATGTTCTGCACTTCACTCTAGCAGTTAATTGTTCACATGCCACTTGCTCCACTTGTTGGTGGTATTAAGATATATTGTTTGAGAAATATAATTTGAGAGAATTGTATTCACTTTTCATAAGTGATGAAGTATGTATCCTCTGACATTTATGTTTGACATAAAAGGGGGAACAAGATGTTCTCAGTTTTGTGTGGGTAACGGTTCTTGCGTCTGCCTGAGTGGTTTCCGTCTTAAATCCAGTGGCTACAGCTGTGAGGGTAAGTTTAGTACCTTGGATTTAATTCACATTTTGTATTTCCACTACAGGTGGAAAATGTTAAACATTATTTTCAGTATTGTTCATGCAATTTTGAAAGTAAAAAGGTGAAATAAAAACCGAGTATTGAGTTCAAGCAACTTGTCTCTTGCATGATTTTTGGATTATTTTTTATAAGGTTACTACATATTTTGCCTAAGGACATGCAATTTTGCAGTTTTAGAAAGAAAATTTGTATGTAAAAAAAAAATATCACCTGTCTTTCCCTTTTGCTGTCAGATTACAATGAGTGTCTGTCAGGAGCTCATAACTGCAAGCCAGGTGAAAGCTGCATCAACACTGAGGGCTCGTACCGCTGTCAGAGAGAAACCAGCTGTGGCACAGGATATGAGCTGACTAATGTCAACACTTGCCAAGGTTAACCCCTGTCCTATGTTGTCCTATATGTCCTTATTATTCTTAATGCTAAAGTGACATGGTGCACTCGGTTTTCAGTTATGTTTCATTTCCATTAGATATTGATGAGTGTCTGGTAGGAACACATAACTGTGGACGTGAATTCACGTGTCAGAACACTGTTGGGTCATTTCGCTGCCATCCACGACATCAGTGTGAGCTTGGGTTCATCCAGGATGCTGTCGGAAACTGCCTTGGTTAGATACTTGTCCATGAAATACACACACACACACACACACACACACACACACATATATATATATATATATATATATATATATATTTGTAGGGATTTTAGCCAGCGGTGGGCGGAGCACAGACACACAGGAGGCTGTTTCAATGTTATGGGGGATTTATTTAAGATAATCGGTGAACGGGGGTGCGCGTGTGGGTGTGGGTGTATGGCGATGGTTGAAGGGCGATCGGGCGGTGAGGGTCTCAGCCGTCGGCGGTTACAACCATGGGGGCGTGGGGGAGCCATCACTCGCGTCGGAGTCACCTGGAACCCGAAAAAACACACAACAGCGATTGACAAACAGGCACGCGTCGGCAAAACTGCATAAACCACGCCAGAAATTCGCGCACATTCTCGGGGATACTTCTCTCCTTCTGCGAGTGGAATATCGCCCTTTTATACTCTCCCCTCGCTTGCTGGATGGTGGAATTCTTCCGTAAGGTGCACCATTCACGAGCCGTGGGTGTGTCGGCGGCCCCGCCCCGCCGCCACGTGCTCTCTTGATGTCCAAAACATTTGGTGGCGCTGAAGCGGAGCTGTCTCTCCTGCGCCACTGAGGCAGTCGAGTGAGGAGCGATCTTTGTTTCCTGTGCGCCGGCTACCGGCCTGGCGCCACAATATATGTAATTAAGTATACTATATTATTCAGTACTATTTATAGTCAACAGTCATTCAGTGCTTGCTCTCTTTCTCAGATATAAATGAGTGCATACATGAGAAGAGCCCATGCCAACCTGGTCACATATGTGTTAACACTGTGGGCTCCTATATGTGCCAGAGGTTCTCAGTGACCTGTGGACGTGGATATCACCTGAACAAAGAGGGCACACACTGCATGGGTAAGGAAATATGTGTTAGTAATTCCTATATTTCACCCATATATACTGTATTCCTATATTTCACCTTTTTACTTTCAAAATGCCATGAATAATATTAAATACATTTGCATGCTTATTAGAAAAATGTAAACATAATTGAAACAAAAAATAACATCTTAAAGAATTTTTAATATGGTTTCACTTGTTTCTTTTTAAACCTATATTTTAAAGCTGTGTACAAATTAATAAAGTGTACTGGTTTCGTTGGTCAGAATTAAAGGTAACTTTTTCTCTCAAGATTTAAATACATTTAACAATACTAAATTTTTTTTTTTTTACAATCTGACACATGACCGATTTCTTCAGATGTCTCTAATGATCTTGAGAGATTGATTTAGTCCCTGCCATATTCCCTCTACCATATATTACCTTTTTATGCACATGAAGAGGAAATAAATGTGTTCTCTATGTACAGGTGTTTCTATTAAAATGGATGGTGAGTGTGTATGTATCTGTGTGTGTATAATATAATTTAAAATATAATATAATATAATATAATATAGAATATCATATAATGCCCTCTGCTGCCTGCAAGGTGAACTGCAAGTGCAGTGAAATCAATTACACACTTTCCTTTTCCTTCTTTGCCTCATGGGTTCAACTCTATTCCAGCTGAGGGACAAGCTAATTTCCAGGCCATAAAATTATGAACAGAACCCAGAAATGCAGAAACTATTCACTCATGCTTCAGTTGATAATTTTTACCTGGATACTGTAGACATTTTAAGAACTGCTGCTGTAATTATCATGAGTGTCCTGTGCTCAGCCCAGGACTCTTATAGACAATATGTTCATACTGAATTTGCTTCCTCATGTCGTATCAGGGAGTGTTTTCTTGGGACCATCATTGACATAATATTCACACAGATGGTTTTGTTTTATGGGACATCTATTGCTAAGAAAATGAATGTCAAATGAAATGTCTTTCTCACATTTCTACCAGATGTAGACGAGTGCACCAGACCACACAGTGCCTGTCAGGGCCATGACTGTGTGAACCTTCTGGGCTCCTTCTGCTGCGACTGTCGTTCTGGATTTATGTTTAATAGCAACAGCAAAACCTGTGAGTGTAAGGCCAGCTTTTCCTCCCTGGCACTCTGCCTTATATATGGTGTAAATATCTACATGGACTAAATAATTTTTACTTACTCCTCTTAGACAATAATGAATGCAAGAGCTATCCTAGGCACCTTTGTGCTCATAAATGTGACAACACTCCTGGATCGTACCAGTGCAGCTGTCATCCGGGGTTCAAGCTGGCTAATGATGGCAAGAACTGTGAAGGTGGGTCTGTAATTAACCAGCGTTGTTGATGTTGGTAGAATTTACAGTGTTGGTGTGCACTGAATTTGATCCCTCCTTTAGATGTGAATGAATGCGAGAAAATCCCATGCAGCCAGGAGTGTGTGAATGTCTATGGCTCCTAACAGTGTTATTGTCACCGTGGTTACCAGCTCAACAACATGGATGGGAATAACTGTGAAGGTATATACGTTTTAGGAATGTTACCTGGAAATCCATATAAAACTCAAAAAACTGTTCATTAGCTGCAAATAAAGTAGCAATTAGTAATTTTAGAGCCCTCTGCTGCCAATTTCTTTCAATTATTCTTTTCTAGATATTGATGAATGTGCTTTGACTTCTAGAGGGAAAGTTTGCTTGCATCATTGTGTGAACACACCTGGTCGCTATGAATGCACCTGCCCTCCAACAGGCAATACACTCTCCCCCACTGGGGGAGCACCTGCCTGGGTAAAGATTTTTTTTAAACCACACGGTCTCACACGCCTCTCATTATTGTATTTTGCAGTTGATGGATATGTTTTCCTATGGATATATAATATATCATTCTGCAAGAGAGCAGACTGAAAACAGATCTATACCAACTAACAAGTTTAAAATTATGAAGGTGTGTAATTGGAAATGGTGTAATCTTGAGATGGCAATAACTTGTGTGCAGACATTGATGAGTGTGCAACAGGAACGCACAACTGTTCTGCCGCGCAGACCTGCTTCAATATCTTGGGTGGATTTCGCTGCCTGTCATTTGAGTGTCCACCCAAATACCGGGGTGCAGCAGAGAAGTGAGTATCTTACACTTCTGTTGAAATTCAGATCAGTGAGAAAGTAAAACAACAACAAATAAATAAGATAAAAATAATAATGAAAAAATATTGTGCATAAATTAGTAGCTGAAAATATGGTATTGATAATCAGTCACTGCACTGGTATATTACTAAAATAATACATTTATGTGTAGATTTCACCTGCTTTAAAAAAAAAGAAAAAGAAAAAGAATTAGGGACCCTGTTTATAGCATGGTCATGGAAAATACTTTTCTGATTGGCTGACAGGCATGTGACTTTGACAAAGGAAAAAGAATGTTTTCAATCTGATATCTAGTTAATCTAGCAAAAAATGGATGCAAAGTTACAAATATAGTGAGGAGTAATTTTACTGCGCTATTTTCATGCTACTTCTTGTGCTACCTTTCCAGTCGTTGTGAACGCTTGCCTTGTGAGCAGAATAGCGAGTGCCAGTCCCTGCCCCTAAGAATCTCCTTCTACAATCTCATATTTCCCATCAACATCCCCATACCTGCTGGCGTTTTCCGTATGGGGCCGTCCAGCTCTGTACCTGGGGACGATATCCAGATCTTTATCATGGATGGTGATGCAGAAAGATTTTTCAGCATCCAGAAAACAGCCACTGGTGCAGTGGTGTCTGTGCATATACCACTGCAAGAACCCTGGGACTTTCTGCTCACTATGGAAATCAGACTGATTCGATACAGCATCATCAGCATTTCCGTGGCTAAGATTGCTGTGTTTGTTGTTAATGACCAGCCCATTTAGCTCATTGTGCCCAAAGGCTGGCCAAAACCTTAATGCTGCTTCACCTACTGTGTCTTATTCTTTTTACAAGTGTAGCCATGGGAGTTGGTGTCAGCCTTCATTTGTATGATCAAATCACACATTTTAACATAACCATGGTTCTACAACAGTTTCTGGGAACATGAGGAATTTTCCTGCGTGCTCGTTTCCTAACTGGCTACTAATATCCTAATGACCATGACCCCATATGTGTTTCCTTTATAAAGTCCATGGTACATCACACTAATCCTCTGGCCTTTCTCATCAACACAAGTGACCTGGAGGGCCTTAATTGTATAGTAGAACCATGTTTACCTATACATTCTACTATTCTGTTTCTCCATGATCCGGACTTCCAGGACAATTTCCTTCTAGAACTAGTTGAGACCATATGATGCATCTCTGGAGAGTGCTTACAATAATTGTAAGCACTTAAAACAGTGCTTACAATAAGTGCTGATTTATTTTTCTATGGAAAATGATGAACACTCAAAGCATCAACATTACTCCTTCTTGAGGATACCAGTCACTCAAGTCTGATTTGTGAATAAGAATTATTTGAGTGCTGCTTTTGAGGATAAAAGTTACTCAAGTACTGTACCTTTTTACTAATAGTAAACTCAATCTATCACTACTGTACTCTATTGAGGAGGAGAGTTATTGAGGGTCAGATACTGTTCCTGATTAAAGGTGAGAGTCCCTCAAACTCACCAATGAACACATGGATTGTGATGACAATATTTTGTCTAGAGAATCAGGTAAAGGTGGATGGTACGTTCCCTGTCAGTGCTTCCAAGATGTCCAACCCTTAGTGCTGCCAAGAAAGTGCTCATAGCGCAATCGCATTCGAGACGGTACTTTTACTTACTTTAGTTCCTTTACCAGGTGGCCCGCATGACATGTTTGCTTTCTAGTCCCAATGCATGCTAACTGATAGCCCATATTTATAGCCCTTTTTCTGACTCACCTGACCATACTGATGCCCAATAAAAATGCTTTATATATTTTGTTGGTTGCACACAGTGCCTAGCACCAAATCCAGGCCCCACTGTGGGACCATTGCTTTGCATGGAGACCTTACACACCTTTTGAAGGAATGTCTATACTAGTCAAGATTTGGCCAGTTGTGTACAAACACATCCTGGCCCAAAACTATACATGTTACAAATTAGCTGAGAAATTTACATAGAGTTCAATCTCTATACACCAGATACACTCTTTGATTATAATGGCCTGAATAAAACTAGGCAGTGCTCTGAGACAGAAGATGTACATCCACCCATTTCCATTGCTTGCTTGCCAAATTCTACATTGATTTTTGTGATTTGTGATTTTGTGAACAGTGTGGACACTGTGCTGTCTTCTTATAACATTAGTAAGGGCACTGGTCTCTCTACTGACAGCACTGATTTCAGCTCTGTTTGCCTCAACTATAGCAGCCATTATGTGTGCACTTATCAAAGATTCCTTGCATTCTGAAATGCATATAAAAGCTCCTTCATGAAACAGGTGCACTGTGGAATAGTCTAGCCACTTACTTGGGCTTATATACCAAAAAATTGGTCAGGCATTTGATCCAATGTATCAGGTTAAGAATCAAGCTTTGTTTTGCCCTGGTAGCCTTTCAGTACATAACTACTGCTGTACCACACTCTGACCTTCAGAATGTTCCACTGATGGGCTAACAAACACTCTCCAAGGTGGTCCTCAAGCTTAGAGAATGAGATGTGGCCATTGAATGTACATCAGTATCTGTCTCTACATACAAGCCTGCTGTACTGCTTTTCATTGCCACTAAAAGCTTGTGCTCATGCCCACAGCCATCATGCCAGTAAGGGCCCTCATTCTTTCCTTTCCATGGGACTGAGCAGCCGAACACTTTGTAGGCTGCTGTTCTTCCTTTGTTCGCACCACAGAGGAGTGGGCCTTTCATTCACATTGGTTGCCCACTTCATGCTGCACTGTACTCCTGCAGCATGGGGGAGGTTGCTCAACCGTTTTTCCATAGCCTGCAAAGCACCCCAGAATTGGCATTATTAATCTGCATTTGCAGCACTACAATGCTGCACGCCAACACAAACAACAGACCGCATGTCTGCTTTCTGATTCAGTGGTGAATATCAATTAAATCAGTACTGAATTGCTATCACCCAAGGTGCATGTCAATGCACTCTTCTTGATTGTGTAGATTTTACATAACACTTTTATGCAATCTTTTGTTCAAAGTATTTTTGAGCACTTCTTATTTTATTCAATCAATTTCTTCAGCTCTTCAGAAAAAGAGCATGGGAAAGTGGATGAGAGTGATTTAGCAAGAGCCCTTTATACTGTACAGGCTACATATCAAAGGTCATGGTCACAAGACACCCTTGATATTAGAACTCGGCTAGGAAATGAGCACACAGGAAACGCCACTAGTTCCAGATGAAAACCGCCCTGACAGTCCAGCATGTAAGGAAGTAGAGCCTTTATGCTGATAAGACTACACTTAAACTTAAACAAATACCTGGTATTTATTACATTTAGTAAATGCAATCACAATCTGAAGATTATATGTATTATTTCAGTGATGGTGTCATATTTATACTTCATATGCACTGACTTAATAGACCTTCTGTTTTACGTCAGTATTTCCTAGAAGAAATAGGACCAACAGCTGTATCTGGTTGTTTTGGACACTTCCTCATCATTCTGTGATGGACAAAACTCAGCTGCTTAATCTTACAAAAATGGGAACATTTTATGTAAATAGAAATTCTAAATTATTCCAAGTATAACAAAAGTAGCAATTGATTTGCACATATCACTTAATTAATGCTTACTCCACATAGTCAATGTTAATGTCTCATTATTTTCCATTATTTTATCAAGATTAAGATACACCAACATTGATTTTCTTTATTCATGTCTTCTGATTTTCTGAAATTATTGACACTTTAGAAAAGCACTGCAACATTTAAAGGGATGAAGTTTAAATGAAATGAAGGCTTTAAACCAATTTGGCTGCATGTTTTTCAGGGTGTTTGAGAACAGAGGTCAGTAAAAGTACTCTTAATAGCACGAGCATCATTAGGTTCAGATAAATATGAAAACCCCAGTGACTAGTCTCTAGTCTACTGACATTAACAGCATGCAGATGGTTTGGTAAAACAGGTATAATGTGCATGTGATGTAAAGACAAATAGTACACAAAACTGTGTGGCACTGGGGCATAACAAAGCAACACTTGATTTTTGATATAATGAAGGTAGCACACTGAAGAAGTTCAGTTTATCATATCAAAGTGTCTAAAATGATCTTATGTCAATCTAGGCAAAGATTATATACTTCCTTAGTGATGATTCCAGCCATGTCCCCTTAATTTCAGGTCTCTATTTTGGTTTTCAATTATCCATTTTAAAAACATTGAAGAAAAATGGCTCGAAAGGCAGGAGATTGATTAAAAAAGTAAGATTAGTAAAAAAAAAAGCTATTGGCCACACATCAACAGTGAATTGATACCTACTTCATTAAGTCAGTTTAGCTTCATGAAGCTATAAAAAACCCCATAAACCTCCTGTTATACACTGAAGTCTAAAATAAATCTAGATTAAAATAAGTCCCACTTAGTAGAAACAATGCTATATCTTTTGCCCTGATGAAGAAACTGGGCATTTTCTTCTCTGAAGCCTTTATACTGAGTGACTATTATTAAAGTGTGCTTGGAGTTTCTTGGTCCATCACTTGGAGGGAAATTTCACTTTAGAAAAATAGAAATTAGGTAAACAGCATTACAAAAATAAATTGACTGAGCACAGTCAGTCCATAATCTACTTCCACGTGACAACACTAATATCGACGGATATTGCACAGAGAGAGATCACCTCTAATACGCACTGATTTGAGTTCCACACCAAAGGTAAGCCTCCGACCTGGAGAAACTCCTCCTTTGATGTTCCTCGTTCAGTTTGCAGAGACCAACCCGAACTGGAGTCATCAGCAGGATCTGTCAGTATATTGTGGGCTGGGTGTTTTCTGTACACCAAGGGAGTGTCAAAAGAACGGAGGGCTTGATTGAAGGCACAGCTGTCTAAATGACTGTTAACTAGGTGGGAAGAGTTAGGATGGCTAAACTTTCCTCACTGCCTCCATTCTCCTGAGATCTGTTTAAAAAGGAAAGAAGGAAATTAGAGAAGGACATTAGACAGAAATCACACGTCAGTCACCCCAGAAAGAACAACGTTGCTGCAAAGACAATATGGTTACTATAGCCAAAAAAATTAAAATAAATTATATATACACACACACACACACGCGCGCGCGCGCGGTCGCCCTTCACAGTCTCCCTTCTCCCTTCAGTCTCCTCTTCAGGAGGTGTAATGCTGCTCAGTTGGGTTAAGGTCTGGTGATTGACTTGGCCACTGTAAAACTTTTCACTTTTTCCCCCTGATGAAGTCCTTTGTTGTATTGTCAGTGTGTTTTGGGTCATTATCTTGCTGCATGATAAAGTTCCTCCCAATTATATTGGATGCATTTCTCTGTAAATTAGAAGACAGATTGTTTCTGTACACTTCCGAGTTCATTCTACTGCTACCATCATGAGTTACATCATCAATAAAGATTAGTGAGCGGTTCCAGAAGCAGCCATGCAAGCCCAAGCCATGACCCTACCTCCACCATGCTTGACCGAAGAGCTCATATGTTTTGGATAATGAGCAGATCCATTCTTTCTCCACAATTTGGCCTTTCTGTCACGTTGATAAAGGTTAATCTTTGTTCCAGAACTTTTGTGGCATATCTCTATATTTCATTTTCTTTCTGGTGTTTAGTGGTTTGCATCTATGTGTACTATTTGTGCTATGACCTTTATACTTCTGCTCTAAAAGTCTTTTTCAAATGTTGGATTGTGATACCTTTGCCCCTGCCTGTGAAGGTTGTTGGTGACATCGCTGACATTGTTTTGGGGGGTTTTTCTTCACAGCTCACACACTGTTTCTGTCATCAAATGTTGTAATTTTCTTGACCGACCTGTTCCATGTTTGGTTGTTAGTAAACCAGTGGTTTTTTTCTTTTTCAAGATATTCCAAATTGTTCTATTGGCTTTGCCCAATGTTTGTGGAATAGCTCTGTTCGATTTTCACTCTTTTCTCAGCTTCAAATTGACTTGCTTTTCTTTGATAGACAGCTCTTTGGTCGTCATGTTGATTTATTATTTTTTTAACAACAAATGCAGTCTTCACAAGCAACACCCAAGGCTCAAACCAAGAGTAGACGTTCAGAGATATTTATTGTTTAAATAAGCAATACAACAAAGCACACCTGGACAACAAGAAACTCCACAGTTCCAATCACATATCACATGTCAGTCACATGTTCCAATATTTATACACTTGAAAAATAGGTGGGTTCACGCAAAAGGTGCCATGTTCTAAGTTGTTTAACATGTCTAGATCTACATATCATGAAATGACAGTGGAAATTCTGATCTGTTGTCTCTTATTCATCTTTTGATCTCAAACCCAAAGGTCTTCAATGTATAGCAAAAAAATTTAATTGGTCTTCCAGTTCCGGTACTTTTGGAATGGACTGTATAATGCAAATAATAACGTAAAACCAACCTTAATGATTGGCTCAAACATTTAATGAAATAGTAACATTTCTGTTGTGTCTGGTTACAAAAGTGCTTTTGAAAGCCTACAGTGGTTTAGGCAGCAAAACTGGACTGGAGCTCTTGTATGGAAAAGCTTCACTGAACATCGTAAAAAGAATTCATTTTGACACCAAAGTCTTGATGTGGTGCTATAAATAGTATGTCAGTATTCCTCTCAGTGTGACCCACAGCTCTTTCAGTCCAATAAAAACAGGCAATCTGAAAGCGCATTCTACTTATCTTTCCTGGCCTACATTTGATTGAACATTCACTACTGAACCAAAATAAGCTGATGGGAATCTTGTATGAGCGAATTCAGCTGTCATCTTTTACTGTACACAGAGCATGCAGTACAATTAAAATGCAGTTTCTAGTGTGTCAGAATCACCAAGCTGTAACCTCCACCACACAGCCACCACTGGCATCTCCCTCAATTTTAATCGGTGACAGATGGTTACATGGAAACCCAGGGCACTGGGCTCGGCCCAAGCCTGCACACTGCTGTAGACTCTATATTTATGAATGATTGCGTGGTCTTAGGCATTAAGTTGGATCAGTGTAATCCTGCCCAGCATATGCAAACAGCTCGTGAGGCCAAATCTGAGCAGGACAACCCGTTAGCAGTCTACTGGTGCTTGTGTTTATCTTTTCCCACCGTATGTATTTTACCATGCAAAATACACTAAAAAACTCCTGTTTTTTTTTTTTAGTTTAGAGGTGGCTTCTTCATTGATAGGAAAAACATTTTCTAGTAAAATATTGAATGAGATGTAAAAATATTTTAATGAGGGAACAGTGTGTAGTATTGTCCTCTGTCTCTTTGCCCCATGTCTGCTTGGCCACCATCAGCCATTCAGCTTTCATCAGGCATTTCACATGGTTAACATTGAGTTTTTGTCACAAAACCTGATAAGTATTTTCACCTATGGTCTCTTTATCGTTCTTTGTAACTTGGAAAGTATTGACCACTGGGCACGCTATTTGCAGAGGGTGCTTTGACCCCACAGATCACTGCTTGCAGGTATAAAACAATAGCATCTGTGGTTATATTGCAGGGCTCTTTAATTTAACAAGATGTCATGCATCTCATTCTGCTACTAATTGTGAAGGCTAACACATCAGCAGGCCTGAACAAATGTACATCAGTCCTCTTATCAGCCTGCAGCCCTCAGTATTCCATTAGTGCAGAGAATCTCTCTCTCTCTTCTTTATTCCATTTCTCTTCAGGTCACTGAACCTGAAGAAAACACTACTATCTCTCATGCTGTTGCATAACACATCCTGTCATCCTCTCTTTAATCTCCCAGTCCTGCGCACAAAGAGGACGATGCTTTCCCTCTGGGCTGTGACTAGTCAGTGCGAATGTTAAGTGCCCCCCGCTGCCTGGGGGAAGGTGGATGTAAGCCCCGAGTACTGCTGCTGCTGCTCACAAACCCAGGTCCACTTTAAATCAGTGTGAGACAGAGGGAAATTTAAGATGAGAGAGCGAAAGAGAAGGGAAATGAACAGCTCTTTATTAGACCCATGCATAAAATCTTTTTACCAAATGTATGCCATTTTTTCTACCAAACTATAATGACTACATTATGATGTCTGGTATTAAAGTCTCTAACAGGATACACAGGTTATTTATTTATTTGCCTAAAATTTTAAAATATTAATAGGCATTACCTCATTAACTCATTAATTAAGCATAATAATATCAACTTGTATTTACAGTAAAAGCAATCTTAATTAAACTTTTGAAAAAAAATACTGTTAATATGTTACAAAATTCAGACAAACATTTTAACCCAGAGTAACTGGTTTGTGTTTTATGGGTGAAAAGATCAGAAATAAAAAGCTCAAACAGTTCTAATAAATTAATAAATATGACCATAATTATTTGTCTAATGTGTCTAATAGTTGGTCCGTGAAGTAAAGTTGGATAATGAAGCAAATCTGTGCTGCTTCTGCAATCAGAGGGCTTTTTATTTACATTCTGGCTGCAAAATGTTTGCAAGGCCCTGCAGTAAGGGCCAGTTGTATCGCACAAGCTTTGCTGACATTTTTATGTCAAATTATATAATATCTTATTTGCAATATATTAAAAAATCTCCATGTGGGTGGCTTGGTGGTGCAGTGAGTAATGTTGCTTTCTCACAGATCCAGGGTCCCCATTCTATCCTGAGCTCCGGTTACATTTAGCATGAGTTTGGCATGTTCTCCCCATGTCCATGTGGGTTTTCTCCAGGTTCTTCAGTTTCTACCAACCTCCCAAAAGCATGCCAGTAGGTGAACTGGCTACATAAATGCATGTGTGCAATAGACTAGTGTCCAAGCCAGGGTGCATTCTTGCCTCGGGCCAACAATTCCCAATATAGGCTCCAGATTCTCCACAAGCCTGATCAGGATAAATTGGTTATCAGATGAATGAATGAATGAATGAATAAATGAATGTCTTTTTGGGAAGATAATGTAGAAATCTGTTCTTAAAGAGAATGTCTGCATTTCTGATCCATTTAAAATATGAGTTCTAATGCTATTATCGTCATGGCTCAAAGTAAGCATTTTCTACCACTAGTTGCACATTTTTCCCTTTTATGCTCACTCTCTTGTCCCTGTATTTTGCTCCACTTGCCCTTGCTCCATATGCACACACATTCACACACTCATGCGCACGTAGGGGCAATTAACATAGTCAATCCAAAAATTGGCATATTTTTAGGAGGTTGGAGGAAATCCACAAAGACACTGGGAGAACATGTGAAAAATCCACACAGACAGTAACCTAAGCTCAGGATAGATCTGGGGACTCTGTGAGGTGGCATCACTACCCTCTACACTTAAATTATACTCACTACTTAAAGCCATGCCAATGGTTCCCTGGTGGCCCAGAGGCTAGCATGTGGTGCTTTCATTACCATGGCCCAGGTTAGATTCCCATTAGTACCAGTCCCAAGTCTGGAAAATGGGGAGGGTTGCATCAGGAAGGGCATCTGGTATATGGATTTGTGCTAGAATCAATATGCAGCTTAGTAATCTGCTCTGGTGATCCCGAAACTGGGAGCAGTCGGAAGAGGGGAAAAATCCCTTAAAGATGCACCAATCTAATCCAATGCTGGATTGGTATTGGGGCCACTGACGTATTTTACACAATGTGGAGCCAGTTCTTGCAATGGACACATGACACAGCTGTCATGGTTCTGATGTTTCACATAACTTGGCAACAGAAACTTGCAGAGTCTGTTGTCAAGAAGTGGATCAGTATCGAGTGCCACCTGATCACCTGATATCTGTATTTTATAGGACAAAAACAGTAATTAGCGATCGAGACATCCCTATATTTCTTGACAGTGGATGTATAAAGATTTCTTTCTGCACTGTTCACTAGTTTGAAAACAGGACAGACAGCAATAATCTATGGTCTGCACTTATATAGCACTTTTATCCAAAGTGCTTTACACTGGTTCTCATTCACCCATTCACACACACCAATGGTAGCAGAGCTGCCATGCAAGGTGCTAACTTGCCACCAGGAGCAACTTGAGGTTCAGTGTCTTGCCCAAGGATACTTCGGAATGTGGAGTCTTGTGGGCCGGGAATTGAACTGCAAACCCTACGATTAGTGGACAACCCGCTCTACCACCTGAGCCACAGCCACCCATATATATGAGAGATCACACATATCTGCCACTGATTATTAATTTAACATTTAATTAAATATTATTGACTGACACAAATACATGCACAAAGTGACCCTCTGTACTTCCTATTGACTGCCTAGACTTGGTTAATTAAAGCCACTGATTAGCCTGTTATGTTTGTGGCAATTACCTCCACTAGATGGCCTTGCACCTCTAGTTGCAGTGTCTCAAGGCTCTGGATTGATGCACCAGGCACATCATGCACTGTCACTTCCTTCTCATGGACAGCAGATAAACTGATGAGCTGTGTCATCTAGATGTAGGTTAAGGTTGAAATAGCTACATTCAGCTGCCCAAGTCTATCTACTTACTCCCTAAAGTATATAAAGAAGAATTTGCATCATTATTGCAAAGCAGATTAACAGAAACATTATTTGACCTGTTCAAGTTATTGCAGAATTGATATATACTGATAACTGATATATAATGAGGTACATAATGTTACATGCTTCTCAACTATGCTATTTATAACTAGGTTTGTACAGCAAATGTGTAGAAATTATATGGAAGAATAATTTCCTTAATTCCATTAAGATAAAAAGAAAAAACAAAAACTAATCCTGGATGTACTTTGCCTATGTTCATACTATTTACTGAAATTGTCTAATCATACCATCTTAAAACTACTTCTTGTCAGTTATATTGTAGCATCATTACCTTATTATTAGAGAAAGTAGACTAAAGCAAATGTTGTGCTGTGCTCAAGAGAAGGGCAAAGCAGAACCACACTCTTCAAAATAGATGTGTTAACTGTCAGTTGCTAAAAGCCTTCAGAAAAACACACATTTTGGGGAACCGTGTGAGACTGCCTCTGGGAAGGTTTTATGGCTAGCAACAAGGAATTATGGGATAGGTTTATCACATTTCTCAGTGAGGAACCTCTCAGGGATCATAGTGCTTAGCTTGGCTGATAACTTTTAATCCATAGAGACTCATCACTTTTACATCTTCTGGCATTTTTGATTTTTTTCCCCTAACCAGTCATATGCCATTTTTAGAAAAGTGACTTTAAAGAGGCTTGAGAAGTCAAGAGGCCATCCAGGTTCACATCCAAAATATGAGAAGTGATAACTTTTGGTTAATATTTTCCAACAAATAATATTATATTATATAATATTTGACCACCAAATTATATTAACATCTAAGTATAGAATCTAACGAGATTTAAGTAATAATAATAAGTGCAGTCTTACAGATATACTAACATCTTGAACTGCAACAGTGCAAGATTTGACTTTATTTAACAGACTGTAGTTGTCATTGTACTAAAATTATTGTGCAATAGGTACGTCTGTGTAACCGTTAAAAAGGTAGTTTGAGGCCCACATAATAGCACTATACTACAATAGCTACACAAATTTCCCCACCTATTTCTGATAACTATTCCTCTATGAATGCAATAATGAGAAACTCAGTGGATTCAGTGGTAGTAAGACATTTTGAGTGAAACCTTTTGCTGTACTCTTTTAAATATTTACAGATGTTGCATACTTACTGCCACAGCTTTTCATTCTCCATATAACTATATTTATGCAATATTAAGAAATGAATAATTGCAGCCTATTAAAATCACATTTGTAAACCCGTTGATATTTGTGGTTAAAGCCTGGCCTGAATTAATTTGAAGAAAATAATTTCCATTTGTTGGATGATGCCAATGTCGTGATTCATCCAAACCCCTACAGGAACTCTCATTTGAAATGAGACTAGTCAGGATGCTCACAGCTCACATTTAATGATTAGTCATAGGGCTTATTTGCATATTGCAGCCTTCTGTGATATCACTCCTGTTAATACTCGAATAACAATGAACAAATGTTATATAGTGCAGTGTGAATCTACAGAAATGCTTCTCAGTCTGGTACATGACAAGAGGTCATTATTCATTCATAACTCCTTTATCCTCAGGGTCACACTGGATTCAAAGCTGGAGTGATCACTGAGTGTGAGGTGTGAATACACAATGGTTGGGATGACAGTTCCACACACACAAAACCAATCCACCTAAAGGAATGATTTTGGGAGTGTGGAGGAAACCAGGAACTTGGAGGAACCCACAGGGAAAGCATGCCTCTCCACACAGACAGTCAAGATCAAACCAGGAACCCTGGAGCTGTAAAGTGGCAACCTGCTGCCTTTACATCAGCTTTTAATAGAGTAAGAACTGCAGGCTGGATTTTTGTGAGATGATGCAGGAGGTGCCTGCTATACTAATCCATGGTAATGTCTCTGTCATACAGAGCACAGTCAGGCTCAAGCTTTAGTCTCCAGCTGCAGAAATCAATCTAGGACAACCACAATACATGCGATTGGATTACTACATCGCCCATTTTGGTGCTGGAGCTTTAACATCATGAAAAAGCTGGATGGATTCAAAATAGTGAAGACACTGCAGTTGCATTTCCTATTTGGTATAAGCTAATTTGCTGAATACTCCATCATAGCATGTTGTGTTCACATTTATACCATTTTTAAATTATATAGTTACTCCTTGGCACCTATCTTCTGCACTACCTGCTATATCAGACACTTCCACACTAAAACTGGCACTACACTGTCACTTACTGTCACTTACTGTGCCTATTGTCCTGTTTTAGTAGTACTGTACTGTCCTGTGTTTTTAGCATGTGCACTTTGTTTAGAATGTGTAGATCTTATTTAGTTCTGTGTCGTCTCATGGGATTAGTGTGCTGTTTTATGTCGCACCATGGTCCTGGAGGAACGTTGTTTCGTTTCACTGTGTACTGTACCAGCTGTATACGGTTGAAATGACAATAAAACCACTTGAACTTGAACTAAATTAGGTATACCAACCCCAGACTTAACCCTAACCCTAATTCTGTCAGACGTACGCCTACCGAAACATTGCTGCAGACCAAGTACACCTTTTCATGGCAACAGTATTCCCTAATAGCAGTGGCCTCTTTCAGCAGGATAATGCACCTTGCCACACTGCAAAAATAGTTCAGGAATGGTTTGAAGAACATGACAAAGAGTTCAAGGTGATGACTTGGCCTCCAAATTCCCCAGATCTCAATCCGATCGAGTATCTGTGGGATGTGCTAGACAAACAAGTCCGATCCATGGAGGCCCCACCTCACAACTTACAGGACTTAAAGGATTTGCTGCTAACATCTTTGTGCCAGACACCACAGCACACCTTCAGAGGTCTTGTGGAGTCGATGTCTCGATGGGTCAGAGCTGTTTTGGCGGTACGAAGGGGAACTACACAATATTATGTAGGTGGTTTTAAAGTTATGCCTATTCAGTGTATATAATTAGCAAAATTCTGTAGTTGATATAAAAGTTGTAGTTGATATGGGCGGCTGTGGCTCAGGTGGTAGAGCGGGTTGTCCGCTAATCGTAGGCGGTTCGATTCCCGGCCCACATGACTCCACATACCGAAGTGTCCTTGGGCAAGACACTGAACCCCAAGTTGTTCCCGATGGCAAGTTAGCGCCTAGCATGGCAGCTCTGCTACCACTGGTGTGTGAGTGTGTGTGTGAATGGGTGAATGAGACACAGTGTAAAGCGCTTTGGATAAAAGTGCTATATAAGTGCGCCATTTACCATTTACCAGAAAACTTAATAGGTAGTAAACTAATTAAATTTGGAGTGATATGATCAGACTGTCTTTTCCTGGTTTGGACGTGATCTGTGAGAAGATAATATGCCGATTTTTTAAAATTGCGTTTTGACTTTATTGACCTATTTACAACACTATGCTGGATTTTCCTGTACCTGCTTAATTTGAACTTGTGTTTTTTGACATAGTTAACTCTTTGCAGGCTAGATACGACTGCGTTTGGAGGGATAGAATCCGTCCTTAGAATCCGATGGATAGATCAGTCCTTGGATGGATAGGACTGAGTTTGAATTGAATATATTCAATTTCCTGCCAGTTTCGATTGATTATTTCCCTATTTACAAAACAGCTCATACAACAACTAAACAGTTTCCTCAGGGAACATCAACTTTCACAACTGTCACTGCTCAGACATTGAATATTGCTATTGTGAGTACAAAAACCAGTATCTAAACGGTGTAATTATATGCAGAAAGAACTTAACTAAACCAATAAAAGAAATGCCCTGTCTATCAAAGTGTGGGCATGAGGACCTGACAGCTGGTGCCTTCTGCTGTTACATATAAAATCTGCACCATCCTGGCGTATGGAGTGTGGAATATACACACTATACTATGTTTCACTGAGTGGCTGCATGTTAAATAATTAAATCAGTACTTTCATATCTGATAATGCAGCACATGGTTGGAAATGTGCCAGGATGTGGGAGCTCAATGCATGAAAGGGATATAAGACTTCTTGACTTGACTTTGGACAGAGTGTTCTTTCTTCAATCATCTTTCTCCAGACATTCAGCTGATTCATTGCTCCACAGAACAGAATATCAGAACTTCTGTGGCTTATTTATATGATTTTGAGCCGACTTTTCTTGTGCTTTTGGGTCAGTAGTGGTGTACGTCTTGGAGTTTTGGCATGGAATCCTTCTGTGTTTAGTACACGCCTTACTGTGCTCACTGAAACCTCAGTGCCTGTTGCCAAAAAGTCTTGCTGCAGGTCTTTTGCAGTCACTCGAGGGTTTTTCACAACCTGCCTTCTCAAAAATCTGATTGCAGCCGTTGATAGCTTCCTTTTTCTGCCCTGAACAGGTATTTGATGCATTTTCTGCCCCTAGCCAGCTCAACAACAGCTGATGCAACTAATGAAGCCCTTTATTAGTTGCATCAGGTGTGCTTGAGACAACACCTGTTTTGCATATTTGTGCTGTTGTGAGGGATTCTATTCAGGGGGTTGAATAATTTTGAGAATGGCAAAGTCATTATAAGTTGCATTTTCAGTTGAATTTGGGGAAACCACTTGAAGCACTTGTTGTGTTGAACTATTTCAGTTGCTTTTGTTTGATTTGGTCATTGCAAACAGCTGAAAGTCTGTCAGTTTTGACAATAAACCTGGGGGGTTGAATAATTTTGATTGCAACTGTAGATGTGTTTCGATATGCATTGTGTGGGATGTGTGTGCTATTCAGACCTGTGTGGGAGGTGAACAGCACACACACACACACACACCCACACACACACTAGTATGTGTGTGTGTGTGTGTGTGTGTGTGTGTGTGTGTGTGTGTGCGTGTGTGTGTGCGCGTGTGTGTGTGCATGTTAAATGACATGTCTTCCCTGGTTGGCCTCTTCGGTAAAAGTCTGATTGTTGTAGATAGTGATTTGAGGAGGATACGTGGGTGGACTCTCAGCAGTGTTCTCACAGGGAAACAGTGTGTGTGTGTGTGTGTGTGTGTGTGTGTGTGTGTGTGTGTGTATGTTGGGGGAGGGGGGGGGTACTTTAATCACACTGTATGCTTTTATCCCAGTGAGTGTTATTGTTCATTCTGTAGGACAGCACAACATATGTGAAGCTGGAAGCATGTAAAAAATCATGCTACACTTAAAAAAAGCTAACTTTCTTTTCTTTTTTTTTCTTTTTTACATGTAACTATATCAAATAAAAAATTAATTGTGGAATTGTGCCATATGGTGTTATTATTCCCTGATAAAGGAGGGATTTTATTATCCATATCATGTGGCTCTCTTTAATGTCTAACATTGGACACCACGGTCTGTCAGTGATGTGATATGACCTTTGATTAACATAAAATTATTGCGAATTTATGTGACATTATGGCTGACTGTCCTCACTGTCACTTTCTTTCTTTCTTTCTTTTCTTTTTTTTTTTTTTTAAATCTGTTATATCTTTATGTTTATTTTATGTTTAAATTTTTATAATGTATGTTTACATTCTTTCTTTTTTTTACTTCCTTTCTTTCTCCCTTCCTTCCTCTCTCTTCTTGCCTTTAAAAAAATTCTGTTACATCTTCATGTTCATTGTTTACATTGTTATACTGTATGTTTACGTTCTTTCTTTCTTTCTTTCTTTCTCCCTTCCTTTCTTTTTTTTATTAAAAAAACCCTGTTACATCTTTATGTTCCTTATGTTTACATTGTTATACTGTTTTCTTCCTTCCTTGTGTTCTTTCTTTCTTGCTTGCTTGCTTTCTTCTTTCCTTTACATTATTTGTATTCCTTCTTTAGGTTCTTCATTTCTATACATTTTTCTGTCCAGTTTCTACATGTCAGCAGATAGAACTAGATATTTTTGTTCCCCTGGTCTACTAACAAGCAGAGATTTAGAAATACCTGAGGATGTGTAAATAATTTATTCTGGCTGCACTTTCCTAAGACTCAGCAAATTATTTCTGTAAAACAAATGGTGTTAAACTTTCACATTACACTTTTTCATCACACTTAAATACCATATCATAATAGTGTCAAATAATAGTCATCTGTCCAGACTGAAATAAATAACTAAGTCATTTTAAGGTACAGGGATTTTTAAATATGTCTGTTCTAACACCATGGAATAATAGCAGCAGCAGTTGGCTCAGCTAAACAGAATACATGTCTTCCAAGGAGCCTCTGGCTACAAGAGAAGCAGAAATGGCCTCAAAAAAGCACAAAAGCTGTCTACGCTATAAGTAATGGGGAGAGCATACAGCCAACCATTTCACAATGTGTTCACTCAGATAATGACTTGAGCAAGTCTCTTTCTTTTACTGGGTAAACAGATAATCAAAATTTTTCTTTTCTCGCCTCTCTGTCTTGCAGTGAAAAAGAAATTTGGAATTCATACGGATTCACTGTTTCAACATACATATATGTTTGGCAGTGATTTGGCAAGTGGTTTAATGTAATTATTACCAGTGGACCTCTGGGATTTTAGTCCAATGCAAATCTGTCATGTTAATCACCGTGTGTGTATAAGGCTTATGCTATCTGTTACCTTCTATAAAATGAACAGTAGAAATAACCTCAAGTAATATATATTCCATCTGAACTGACATGTTAATAAAGATGTGTTTATATCCTGTGAGAAACATGAAACCAAGTATTATGCCAGTTTAAAATGCAGGACAATAAATAAAAGGTCAAAATAATCAGTTTGCATTAAAATGAGGTGTACAGTCATATGAAAAAATAAGTACACCCCATGGAAATTGTTGGCTTTTTGACATATATGGACAAGCAAACATTTGATCCTCTTTGTAACAGTGCTATTAATGAAGAAGACTACAAGGCAAATTAGTTTTTTTCAATAATTTATTCAACATAAATATCAATAGATGTGATATTCTTCTGTGGAAAAAGTAAGTACACCCTTGACCTCAGAAGCTAGTATTGCCCCCTTTAGCAGAAATAACTTCATGTAGACATAATTGTCCACCAGGCTTGCTAGGGTTTTTACCATTCTTCCATGCAATATTCTTTCAGTTGCAAGATGTTTGAGGGTTTTCTTTTATGTACTGGCAGTTTCAAATCCCCCACAACATTTCAAATTCAAATCCGGGCTTTGACTAGGCCATTCACTAACCCTCCATTTCTTCTTTTTGAGCCATTCCTTGGTGGATTTGCTAGTGTGGTTAGAATAATTGTCCTGTTGAAAGTTCCACTTTTGGTTCAACTTCAACTTTCGGACAGATGGCCTCACATTATCTTCAAGGAATCTTTGATATTATGGAGAATTCATAGTTGAATCAATGAATGTAAGCTGTCCATTCAGCAGCGAAGCAACCCCAAACCATAACATTTCCACCACCGTGAGTCACTGTTGGTATGAGGTGCTTCTCCTGAAAAACTGTCTTTCGTCTGCACCAAACATGTCTGCTGTACTGTGGCCAAACAACTCTATCTTTGATTCATCTGTCCAGAGCACATTATTCCAAAAGGCCTGGTCTTTGCCTATATGCTCATTGGCAAATCTCTTTCTGATTGTAGAAGCATGCATTTTGACACCAACAGTTGCAAGACTTACTAGCAGATCCTGTGATAAAATTTTGGGGTTCTTGTAGACTTCATTTTTAAATCTGCTCTTGGGCTGAATTTGATGGGACAGCCAGACCTGAACAAATGGGCAGTCGTTTGAAATCTGCGCAATATGTAATTTGGAGATCTTTTTAAATCCTTTTCCAGACTCATAGGCATCCACAACCTTTTTTTCTGAAGGCCTTACAGTACTCTTTAGATCTTGCCATGATGGCACCACACACTTCAATAGCAAAGTGAACACCAGACACTAGATATGAGAGGAGTATAAATAAGACAGGTTGCACCTGCACTCCCTAAGCAGGTTCTAATCACTGGCACCCAATCTTCAACACTTGATTCTAATTTTATGGATTTGAAGGTGTAATTAATGTAGTGGTGTACTTACTTTTTCCATGTAACTGATCTGTTTTTTTGTTAATTTAAACTGTGAAAATTACTACAAAATGCTAATTTTATGTGTCATTTGATAGTGTGTATCACCTATAGGCACTGTTTCAAAGAGGATCAAATGTTTGTTTGTCCAAATATGTAAAATAAACAAACAAAAAAACAATTTCCATGGGGTGCACTTATTTTTCACATGATTCTATGTAGTACACATGGAATTTTTGGTGTGATAGCTATGCATACATTTTGAAAACACCTTCAGAGACATCATATATCCTTTGTGAATTGATCATAATTATTACAGATGCCCTCCAGCAAAATTACATAAAATACATTTGTCCTGAAATCTTATCCCATCCAAATAATACTATAGTCATAAAGTCTATAACTAGTAAAGCTGTAAATCAAGCCAAAGCCCCTTGTTCTTTCCTACCACTCTCTACTTTTCTAGCCTTGACTAGATGTCAGTCAAACTACATCTGCAGCAGCATGATTGTGTGCTGGTGAGAAATGACATCTTAGCTACAGTACATATGGGCAAGACACCTTAAGATAAAATGATGCTTAATGAAAACAGTGCTCCATAGAAGAGGAGAGAAGACATAGAAGAGAAGACACCAGACTTTTCTTCGCCCTTGACCTTTAGATTAGTACTAATAAATTATCAAATTAATGACAATATGGTCAATTATTTCCCTTGTACAGCATAATTGAAGAACAGTTTGCCACGGCCTTGGACTACTGGGCACTAATACAGTGCTGAGCTTAAATCCTTTGCAGAACATTTCCATCAACAGGAGATTAGAGTGAACACGAAACTTCAGACGTAAATGCACAGCATCAGAAAGCTACTAGAGTATCTGTCTAAGTGGGTGACCTAAAACCAGAGAACCAGTCCTGGCTCCATCATAACACTGGCTGTTCATTTTTTTTTCTTTTTTTGTGGCATCACTAAGTGAGACATACAGTTCCTTGCATAAATAGTCACCCCCTGTGAACCCCCTTTCCACAATTTTGTATTATCACAACGTGGAATTGAAATGGACATTTTAAACCATGTGATTTGCGTTTGAATATGTCTAAAATTTGAAAATGCAAAATATTTTTCATGCCCTTGGTCATTTCCTGGTGGAACCACCTTTGAGTGCAATTACAGTTGCATGTCTTCTGGGATGTCTCAGATTTATGTTTACCATCCATCTGTCTCTGGTCCATCTAGACAAAAAGGCCATTTACATAAGGATGCTGTTCATAGACTTCAGTTCAGCATTCAACATGATCATCCCACAACAACTGACAACAAAGCTGAGCCTGCTGGGTTTAAACACCTCCCTCTGCAACTGGATCTTGGACTTTATGACTTTTCCTCCAGGACTGACAACTCCACCTCCAGCACCACCACACTGAACACCGGCACCCCCCAGGGCTGTGTGTTCAGTCCACTGCTGTTTACCCTGCTAACTCATGACTGTGCTGCAAAGTCCAGTTCTAATCACATCATCAAGTTTGCTGATGACACTACAGTTGTGGGCCTCATCAGCAACAGTGATGAGTCAGCGTACAGGGAGGAGGTGACGAATGGTGTAGAGACAACAATCTATCTCTTAATGTTGATAATACTAAAGAGATGATTGTCGACTTCAGGAGAACCCAAGCAGATCACTCACTACTGCACATCAATAGAACAACTGTGAAGAGAGTCAAAAGCTCCAAGTTTCTTGGTGTGCACATGATGGAGGACCTCTACTGGACTGTCGACACCACCTGCCTATTCAAAAAGGCCCAGCAGTGCCTTCACTTCCTGCGGAAGGTGAAGAGAGCCAAAGTTCCCACTCCCATACTCACAACTTTCTACAGAGGGACGATAGAGAGCGTCCTGACCAGCTGTCTCACCGTGAGGTACAGGAACCGTACAGCCTCTGATTGCAAGACCCTACAGCTGAAAAGATCATCAGAGTCTCTCTAACTATACTATACTTGTGCTGTTACATTACACAACAGTTTACAGTTTACAGGCCATGTTCTGTGTATTTATTGTCCTGTGTATTTACTGTCTTGTGTATTCATTGTTTTGTACTCATCGCACACTGTTGTGTATTTACACTTTATGTAGTCTTGCGCACTGTTCTGTGTTTCACCATGGTCCTGAAGAAACGTCATTTCATTCCAATGCAATTACCTGGAATTATCTATGCTCTTCTTCACCATCTTATATTGATTTCCAATACATATGCAACACCTAGTTGGCAAAAGGGGATTACTGTGTTCTATAGTAACCTAAATATCTGCCAAAATCCCACTTAATCTCTTGGGTGTTTACCTGACCTTAATGATTCAGGTTTTAATTGATTTTTCCCCCATCTCCTTCTGGCATTCTATTAATCTTCTACCTGAAAACATTGAAGATTAGAGCTGTTCAATATAATATTACAATTTCAATATTGTGGAATTTTTTTAAAAAACATTAACAACAAAAAAAAAAACCCTGATTAGAAGCAGATGAGTTGATGTTAGTTTTGTATTGAATATCATATTGAATCTTGTCAAATCCTTTACTTATTAGAATGTATAATTTCCCCACTCCTTTTCAGTTAGCACACCTGCCTCACACCTCCAGGGTTGGGGGTTCGATCCACCCTTTGTGTGTGGAGTTTGCTCCCTTTGTTTCGGGGGTTTCCGGGTACTCCGGTTTCCTCTCCAAGTCCAAAGACATGCGTTGTAGTTTGATTGGCATTTCTAAATTGTTGCGTGGGCACCCTGCCTTGTGCCCCAAGTTCCCTGGGATTGGCTCCAGGTTTCCCCACGACCCTGTGTTAGAGTGTTAGAGAAAATGGATGGATGGATGAATATAATATTGCCCACTACTGTTGAAGATGTGTTAGATAATAATCACAGAATAACTACAAAATACAAGATTTGTGATTGCTTGAACTCCTAAAAAAGCAGTTACTTGGACTTGTAAAGGTTTTTCTAGACCAATAATTATCATGTAATTTCAAAAATACATTTCACAATTTTGCAATGAATCTTGTGATTGTGATTGGATCACCTGAAATAGATGTTACTATGAAGTGAAATTTTGTCTAACTCCTGTTTCCTGAACTGTGTCCAAGTTTATTCACTGTAGAGCACCAACAGAGTGATTTGTTTTTTGAATTAGCTACAAAACCAGTGACAAAATTGTCAGTGACGTTATAGAGATGAAGACTCATGATCAATATGTGGCCCATAAAGCCCAGCTTCTCTCTTTGTTTCTTTCTCACAATCTTTCTCTCTCCCTTCCTCTCTGCCTCCTAACTACCCTGTCTCACACTGTCCACCCATAAAGATCAATATTACCACATCACCACAGATGCACAAAGAGGAGAAAGTGTATGTGGCCGAACCTACATGTAGAGTGTGTATGTGGGTGTAAATAAATGTGTGGGAGTGCAGAGAGCAAAGGGGAGAGAGCAGAAGAGAGACTACATGTGGGAGTGTGTGTTTGAAAGAGCACAAAATAGAAAGAGCAAGTGTGTGAGTGTGACAGCAGGAGTGTGTGTGTGTGTGTGTGTGTGTGTGTGTGTATGTGTGTGTGTGTGTCTGTGTGTGTGTCTGTCCATGAGCCTGTGCTTCTGCATCTATTTGTCAAGATGGTGTAACCCAAGGATAAGTGTCAATCCTGTTGTCAAACAAACCTTCCAAAATAGACCTGCCATGATTTGAGGACTCCTATCTTCTAAGCCATCATAACTGAATTTAGGCAGTTCAGTGATAAGACAAAGATATTAGACATTAACAAACAGGCTGTCATCAGTGAGCTCCACACACGCCAAGTCTGAGCAGTTTGTGAAGGGAACATTCTTGCCTTCTGCCTTCATGTTGACATTGACGTCAGTGACTAACAGTCTGTCTCATGTTTTGTTTGCAGAAATGGTCATATAGTCACTTCTTGTGGAGTACTGGGTGACTGGCCATTCTACAGCAATACTGCAATACATTCACAAACACTGACCACCCACTTTATTAGTACAACAGTACAACTGCTCATTCACGCAATTATCCAATCTAAATTGGACAGCTAAAAATTAGAAAAAGACCAGGCAATAGTTGTTGTTTTTGTATCCAATCTTCATCTGTCCAGTTTTGTTGAGCTTGTGCCTACCGTAGCCTCAGATTCCTGTTCTTGGCTAACAGGAGTGGAAACCAACATGGTCTTCTGCTGTTGTAGCCCACCCCGCTCAAGGTTTGACATGTTGTGTGTACTGAGATGCTTTTCTGCTCACCACAGTTGTAAAGAATGGTTATCTGAGTCGCTGAAACCTTCCTGTCAGCTCAAACCTGCCTGGCCATTCTCCTCTGACCTCTGATCTCATCAAAAAGGTTTTTCCACCCACAGACATGCTGCTCTTTAGATGTTTTTTTTTTATTTTTCACACCATTCTGTTGTGTGACTCTTATGTGTGAAAATTCCACAAGATCAGCAGTTTATGAACTACTCAAACAAGCTCATTTAGCACCAACAAATGAACAGTGAATCCCTCAGTCACCAAGTCACTCAGATTACTTTTTTCCCCATTATGATGTTTTATGTGAACATTAACTGAAACTCGTGACCTGTATCTGCATGATTTTAATCATGATTTATGATTTTATTGATTTAATTAAATATTAATATAATTAATTTTGCTGATGCCACATGGTTGGTCGATTGAATAACTACATGAATGAGCAGGTGTTCCTAATGAAGTGTTGAGTGTATGCTTTATTTAGTACTCCTTGGTGCAGTTTATTTTGGAAGATGAACACAGCAAGTATGGAACAATGGCACCACACAGAGACAACTCACCAGAGGTCTCAGTCCCAGGGGTGCCATAAAAATGGAGAAAGTAGGGATGATTACAAAAGCCATGGGTAGAAAGGGAGCACAAGAAGACCAAAGGGAATAGAAGTAATTCTATGCAGAGGTGGTCTAACTACCAGAGTAGGCTCACGGCACAGAGCAAAAGTATACACAAATGAACAGCTGAAAATGCTATCATTAGATTTGTGCTGAAAAAGATGAGTGCAGAGTTTCTGGGGAAAAAAAAAACCCCAGCACAATTGTTAGTAAGAATTGGTACTGAAAGGCAGAGGCACATTTCTATCAGCACTTTTACTTTTATTCTGTTATATTCAGCTCTGTTTTTTTGGTTCTATATAGAATATTATATGCAAAGAAATATGATAATGAAAAAGGCAAGGAAGTTATAAAAGGATTTCAGTTGGCCAAATGGGAGGGGAGAAACC
This sequence comes from Ictalurus furcatus, assembly GCF_023375685.1. NCBI lineage: Eukaryota > Metazoa > Chordata > Actinopteri > Siluriformes > Ictaluridae > Ictalurus > Ictalurus furcatus. The sequence continues at coordinate 13,062,679 of NC_071273.1, forward strand.
TGGAGTGCTGCAATATGATGTGTTCTAAATATCAATTTCTAAAGTTGGGGCCCTCGATCCCGGACTCAGACTCGAGTCCAATTATGAACGAACTCGGACTTGTCACGCACTCTGGTAAATTTGTACTCGAACATGACACAGACTCGGAAATTTTAGACTTGGAAATTTACAGTCGAGTACAGTCGAGTCCGCATCATGTGTAACATGAAAAGAAAGATGGAAAATAAATAACGACATAAAATTAAGATAACAAGAAATTAATGGATGTCTCCCTGCCTGACACACTTGAAGCACGTGCACAGAAATCGTTGTGCGAGTACCGAATTTAGTTCTCTTTAGCGGCTTATTACGCTTGGACGGTCAAAATACACACACATCATGTCAGAATGCAGGTCTGGCCAAGTATTCATGCAAATACAGCTGGATATGTCTAAGGTAATGTAAACAGTTGGGGAAAAAATCTAAGGTGTGTCAATACAGTGTATTGGATCTGTGCATTATGTCTTAAAGTGACAGCAATTGAATAAACCTGCTGCTGTCTGTGTCACTAATGTTAATCAAGCCATAAAAGACAAAGAGAAAATCACTCACTCACTCATTTGACTGAATAACTTCAGTAAATTTAATAAGAATCACTGTATATTTCATACAGTGGAGTCTATTTTATTTTACGTTTAATTGCTTTATTCAATTTCCATAGTATTTCTTACTTGAATACTACTGATAGACCTGAGAAAATGTATCATTATTGTGAAGTAAGATTGTAGTCATATTGCCCACCCCTAAACATTAGCATTTGGTGATTCCAGTCTTGAATTTCACGTAAAATGTTAAATGAACTTCTTAATGTAGTAAATATCATAAATCCTGCTGATAGGGATTTTTTTTCTTCATTCTTCAAATGAAAATTTTTTTAGAAGAACCGAGCTGTGTTCAGAACTGAGTTTGTTGTCATTCATGGACTGATTAAAAGCAGTAATAAAGCATGAAGCTTGTTGTTATGACATGCTGCTAAATGTAACTCTACTCTGTACTCTCTCTCTCAGCCTGTATAACTGTATAGAACTGGAGAACACACTATAGTGTGATACAATAACAAAACAGGTTAATTTGTATTTTCATAAACTTATAATATAATAAAAATTCTACATATACCTCTATATCCCTTTTATTCTTTGAAACCATTTTTTGATAGGAAACTAGTTGAGCTGCTGATGACATGAAATAAAAATATTAAATGGCAATGGCAAGATGTAATAATGGTATTTTTTGTTACATTTATTTTGCCATTGGTTTGAGAAGGTTAAAATATTAATTTACTAGCTCAGTGTTGAGTTTACTCTACAATTTCAAATATTTTTTTCTATTTAATTATTTTCTGGACCCAGCCGGACTTGACTCGGACTTGGCCATTGGAATTGGACTTGAGTCCAACTCGGCCCCTTTTGACTCTGACTCGATTGGTTAAGGACTTGGTCTCAACTTGAACTCGACAAAGGTGGACTCGGACGCAACACTATCAATTTCACTCTGAATTATTCAAATTAACTAATAGGTGAGAAAGAATGGAAAGAAATCCCCTCTCACATTTACTCTAGTTTTGATCCCTTTCCCATACTCACCCGTTTTTGGACCTTAAGGCTCTCCATATTCCTTAAACGGTCTTATTTTCCTGTTCTCGTTTACTACTCTGTAATTAGTTTCAACTGGTTTCTTCCTTCTTTTTTTCCCAATTGCTTGTAAATTCTTCGATGTTTGTTCAGTAATTCTAGACCCTGTTTCTCCTAAACTAGTTTCTCCATAGTCTAATCTGTTTTCTATTATCTTGTATGATCAGGTTTTATACCTAGCTTGTATTTTATGATCAAGGGCTCACCTACATGCACTGAAAACTGCCTGCGTTTCAAAGACTGCTACGGATATCACCAGAAACCTGAAATAAAAATGTTGATAAAAATACTGATCCACACCACTCTTCTAATATTTTATACAGAAAATGCCAAAAAGTGCCATAAATGCCATATATGTAGTTTCAAGTATTTTCACTATACTGGTTCTAAAATTCCATTATGTTATACTGTATGTAGTGAACATATATAGCAGGGGTCGTCAGTCCCGATGCGCTGCCAGAAGCTGGTGTCTGGCTATGCATCTTGTTTGCAGCAGGTCATAGCAGCAAAAGGGTGCTCTATTAAGTATTAAAGATGCTTGCCATGAAGGGGTTGAATAATTTTGAAACTGGAGAAATCATTATAAGTTGCATTTTCAGTTGAATTTAGGGAAACCACTTGAAGCATTTGTTGTGTTGGACTGTTTCAATTGCTTTTGTTTATTTTGTTCATTCCAAAAAGCTGAAAGTCTGTCCATTTGTACAGTAAACCTGATTTGCAGTGGGGGTTGAACAATTTTGAATGCAACTGTACACACAACCTGTATAAAGTCAGTAATCTAGTCCATTGTTTCATACTTAAGTTAGTAACTGCAACGTAAACTTAATCTTAATACAAATAAAGCGAAGTACTGCATTGAACAATATGATGGAAATCTAGCATTCATTTTTGACACTTACATAGAAAAAAAAGAAGAAAAGAAACATTGGCATGCATTTTTTGGTGCTAACATTAAAAATGTCATTGCTTAGTAAAGGCCAGTGTTTTATTTGAACACTCATATGCTTTCATTACATAGCAGTGAAAGATGAAGCTGTGGGCAGTGTTGAAAGCAGCTTATGTAAGAAGCATGTGCATTGTTTCCTCATTGCTTCAAGCACTTCCATATGAAGACAGGATAACGCACTCACAGTCATGGTTGTTTGAGCCCCCCCATCCAACCCCCCCATCACTGAGATTAACACTAGAAGCCCCACTTCAGCTAATGCTCTCAATACACAATAAAGCAAGCATCTTCAAAATAAGCACACAGATGGGAAGGTTTAGCAAAATTGAACATGTTTTACCTGCAAAATGTGCATTTCAGATTTCTGTTTGCAGGCAGTCAGTACATGAATACAAGTCAATGCACACTGTATTTAACTTTCACCACTTAAATATTTTCATATGCACTGTCTGCTCACGGCAGACGAGACACCAGCTCACAGTTTTTGTCAGAGCTAAGTGTCAAACCGCATATTAGATGTATAGCAAAATGTGACCTTTTTCAGGTCATGTAATCTGCACCAATGGCATAGAAGTTTATCTTTTATCAGAAAAACAGGATGAATTAGACAGATACTGAATGGCAAGGTGGATTGATTTCACATAAACCCCATAAAGGCAAAAACCTCTGTTTAATCACAAGTTGGCTGCATCTATTATCTCTATGTACATTTCTATTATGGTAATATTGGGGGTGATAAAAGCAGGTCAAAAGCATACGTGGTGTGTGGGGATGTGTGCCTGCATATATGCATTCATGCATGTTTGAATATTCAGATACTTTAGCAAATAATGGAACACTACATGCACATCTGTTCCTAAACTCATCTTTAATTTTTCCCCCCATTTTATTTCATGAAATATCCCCATAATCCCGCCTTAATCATATGTAGTTCCCTTTGCTTTAATAATTCTCTTTCAAATCAAAGGTCAGTCCATTCAAACTGCAAAGCCTGAGATCTTGAGCACTCTAGACTTCATAATCATTTTCAAAGAAGAACTCAAACTCATTTTGCCAGCAGGTTCAGAATTGGGACCTGTGGTCTAATAATATTTCATCTTTTCTCTATGCATTACTGATAGACCAACTACAACCCATGGATTTTAGTTGTATCTTACAGAAATTTAATCACCTTTCTGCAAAATACTAGGAAGGAGAGCATTCTATAGAAAGTGGTCTATCTGTAGGTATAATATTGCAATATGAGTTTACAGAAATGTTTAAGGAGCTTTTTCAGGAACTTGTCGTAGAACTTTGTAGTTATATAGGATAGACCTGGGATGAATTTCTGACTTGAGTTTTCATCACACTACAGGAACCGCAAACATTATTTAAAGCAGGGTCATCAAACCCAAATTCTGCTTGGGACACATCAGCATTTTTATGAGCAATTGAAGGGCAATAAACTAAGGTTATTCATCTTTAACATATTATCTATTCTAATGATAACACCAATAACCCAAGCTCTGAAAGTAGAATATAACTTTCTTAGGAAAAATAAGGATTAAGAGAAACTATTCAAATGTATGCACTATTAGGTGATAACATTTATTATATTTTACTGATTTTTCAAATATCTACAGTTTATAACAATAAGAAGATACATGCCCTTGGTCTCTCAACTCTCCTGTCTTCCCAATCCATCAACTTTGCATTTTTAAAAATATATATATTTATAGGTCTCTACAGTGGGTGATATATTTCAGGATTTGGATTCAATCACTGTATCACACTAAAGGCCAATACCTGTTTCTGAATCAATTTTAGACACAAGTCTGATTTGCATCAAATGCAGCTGATAAGTATCCATTTTAACTCGCGTTATGAAATCTCACAACCTGTGAGATGTGAGTCCACACAAGCTGTACAGTGGCACACTGTAAATATCAAACTTATTCTATATTTACAACATGCCATTCTGTTGTGTCAGGGAACACCAACTGTCATTAAAAAATGAAAAGAAACACCCCCCCCCCACACACACACAATCCTGGTGCATTGCATGAAGGAACGACAACCAATGACACCTGATCTGAACTGTCATCTACCATATTTGTTTGCATCTAAAGTTCACAAGAAATTCTACAAAATCCCAGATTCTGAGGTTTAGGGTCGATCACAGGTAGAGAAGGGTTGATCCAGTTTAAAAAAAAAAATGAGTGAAAGCTGTCATTTTATCTGGAGTATATCAAATTTTCAACACTAGTTAGTATTGTATAAATCTTGCAGTGTAGCCCTGGCATTAAGCGATTATGTAATAATTGTGACAGTGCACTTGCAAGTGCACAGTGTCACCAGCCTACTGACAACTGGCTTGCCACCTCCTCACAGTACATTCACCTGTTCAATGATAAGAAATCATCAGGACTCCACTCTCTACTCTCTTCTCTGACTTTCTGAGCAATGATAATTCCTTGGAATCTGACATATTTATCTGTGTATCAACCTTTGCCTGTTCACAGACAATTAACATCACTGGGCTGTGCACTGAAATGCTTTCATTCTCTTACAATCCTAGCTATCTTGTGCATACAGTTCACTTTCTACATTCATTTGTTCCAACTGTGTTACCTTCCTCAGCTTTTCAATCAGCGTTTGTGACAATGTACCTACGTGTACCAGAAGTGAAAATAATTTATAATGTATAACTTGTGTAAGGAATAAAACAAGACGGGGCGTGCCACTACAGGAAAATAATCAACAACAAGCTGGTGTGATGTTACTGTCCTGTAGTTTATTATTTACCAATGACAGGATGTTCTAAAGTATTTTATTTGCCTTATACCATAGCAATGTGCCAATGCTAACAATTTTATATTTATTTGGAACAACACATAAATTTTTATCCATTTATAGTTGCATATAATGTTAGATAACAGAAACAACTTAGTTCATACTATTCACTTATGTTCCACCTATACAACAGGTATAAACAGTTGAACCATCACTAGCCACTTTTTTCCTCTAAAAAAAAAAAAAACAAACAAAAAAAACAAATAAATTGCAGCTTCTCATGTTACAGAGGAGCCAGAAAACCTTTAACCCTTGGAAAACCTAAAGTTGGCACTTTACCTCTGACTGGTAATAAGTGTGGACGCTCCTTCCAAGGCTGAATTGAGAAGATGCTAAGACTGAATTATCAGAAATACTGTTATGAAAATCAAATAGTTTAGATTTATTTAACACTGATCACTGCATAATTCCGATTTATTTCATAGTGTTAATGGAGCATTAGTTTGATTAGATTGAAGATGGATAACTTTGAATATAATTCTGTTTAGGCACCTTGAAACATCCATCCACCCAGTGCCCCACTCATGCCTACTGCAACCACAAACAAGGAGAAACCAGGAGAGTCACAGGTATTAAGGAAAGGTATTGTAGCTCATCCATCCAATTTGTTGATGGAACTTTTATAAAGTAAAGCAGTTTTGCATAGCTTCCTAGACTCAGACATTTCAATAAAAAAGAAGAACGAAGAAGATTTTTGGTAAATGCTACAGTGCAGTGTATGTGTGGAGCAGTCAGCATTGTGAGAAAGCACACTTCCAGATTTAACCTGATGCCACCTCCAGTGCAATGTCACACTTTGCAATGTTCCCGTTCATGTGAGAATGAACGGGAGGTGAGAGAAGCTCTGGATAGTTAAATGAAATCTGATAATGGAGTATTGACAGCAATTCTTAAGAGCCCAGCTAGAGAAAATAATTGTAGATAGTACAGAAGAAAAAGTATTTTATAGCTTGGTGAAGGGCAAGATGTTTTACATGTAATGCAAAGACAACTGCAAGGCTTTCTGAAAAAAGAGCATGGATTGAGGAGGTCAATCCACAGTCATTTAAAAAGGATGACAGACTAAATTCCTGTGAATGGGACAACTCTGTGACACCATAGTCCAACATAATCCTCTCCTGCAGTAGCATATTCACTTTATACCCTGGAAAAAATGGCAAGTCATTGACTAACATTTCAGCCATGTGTTGTGCTAGCATGTGTGTTGTACTAGAATTAGTGTTTCAGAACAATTTCATTTAGCTCAGTTTTGTCAGTGTTTACACATTCTCATGATTCTGTTCATGATTCTGAAGACAAATGTGTGTCAACTGTGAAAGTAAATTCATCACAATTTAATAAATTTAGTTCCTCAGTTCCTACCATCACACGAGAAGTAGAACAAGTGTGTTATAGTTACAGTTACAGCATTGAAGTGCTCCACGCTGCCAAAGGTTATACATACATTCATGTTTTTGCATAAGTCAATATGGATCAGGGATTTTCTTTCTTTGTTTATTGGACAGGAGGAAAAGCAACTTTCTGAACCTGTTTCTCCACTGGGGCAACTGCAAATAAAAAAACAGACACATAATCTGCTTGTTTTGGGTGCCCGGGCAGTACTGTCTTGGTGACTATAGAAAAACCGTTGCATCCTTGCATTGTGAAAATAGCGCAACATGATTATCAAAATAGCATCGCCAAAGCCAAGATCACCATCAATAATTAATTAATGAATTTGGTGGTGGCTCAACGGTTAAGGTTCTGGGTTACTGATCAGAAGGTTGAGGGTTCAAGCCCCAGCACTGTCAAGCTACCACTGTTGGGCCCTTGAGCAAGGCCCTTAACCCTCTCAACTCCAGGGGTGCCTTATCATGGCTGACCCTACGCTTTGACCCCAAATTCCTAACAAACTGGGATATGCTAAGAAAAGAATTTCACTGTGCTGTAAAGCATATGTCACAAATAAAGGCTTCTGCAAATATGAGCTATTTTTTAAAACATTTCAGTTGGTTCCAAATAGTCTTTCTTATGGGCAAATTCAAAATGCCAGAGTCCAAATGTGGAGTAATATCATTATGACGTATCAGTATAACATCTTCTACAGAGCTGTCCTCTTAATTAGAGGCTGCCTCAGAGCATGGTGAGCAGCTTTCCTGGAGAGAGTAATAGAGTCTAACTGCATAATGCAATTGGCCATAGACTGCAGATGAGACAGGCGTGTTTGGGATGATCTAGGAATCTAGGAATCAGTAGTGAAATCAGTGTACATAATTATTACGATGATAGCACTGCAGGTTGGCAGAACAACTGAGCACATGCAGGTTTGTGGGAAATTATTTACTTTAACAAAGTAAGACAACCCTAACTTTATGGATTTCCAGTCAACCTCTCGATTATTTGATATGTTATGTGAAATGCTATTGTTGTTGTTGCATGAAGAATTGTAATCTTATTTGGGGGTTTCTCATACAGCATTCACTAGAAATTTTGTACATTAGACAATAATCTCTGTTCTGATGGTTACAGTTATTACTCCCGGTAGCTTCAGTGCTTGGTCAGATAACTGAATAGATAAATTTGCCACGTCTTTTCTCCCACCCCAGACACAATCCAGCAATATGCCACAAAATTTCTTACTATCAAACTGTTTATTTTCTTAAAGGACCACTGCCATTTTTTTTTGGAATAAAAGCACATAATATATTTTGTAAAAATTGTTAAAGTTTCAAAACTAAGCTGCAAAAACAATTCGTTTTGGATTTTTTTGTTTTGTTTATTTGACATCACAGAAATGAACATGTTTAAATATGCCTGTCCATTCACTTTAAAACAGGTTAGCCCCGCCCATCCACTTTACAGAAGGTTAGCCCTATCCATCCATTTTACAGCAGGTTAGTCTCACCTAATCATGTTGCCATGTACAGCACTTATAGAAGTGAAATGTGTCGTAGCTGAACATTCCAAATTTGTGCTGAACAAATTTTTAAAAAGCATTCCAAATTTAAGCACATTTATCTTGGTAAGGATCAGGGTTGATCTGGTGCCTAACCCAGGATCACTGGCTATGAGGCATCAATACACCCTGGATGGGATTCCAGTTCATTACAGTGAACTATGCACATACATTTAAACCTAGGGACAATTTAACCCAGTCTGCCTTAAGGAGGTGGGATGAAACCAGACACCCCGAAGGAAACCCATGTGTTCACAAGGACACGGTAACCCTGGAGCTGTGAGTCAGCATTGCTATACATTGCACCATCATGCCGCCCATAATTAACAGTATTTGATTCTTTAATTTGATCTATTCATGACTTTTCAGTATATACACCTTTGAGGCAGTTTTATATAACAGAGTACGTTCTCAATGTGCTAATGCTAGCTAGATACACTATTTGGCCAAAAGTATGTGGACAACTGACTATCACACCCATAGGTTTGTTGAACATCTCATTCCAAAACCACGGCCATTAATGTTGAAAGGATTTCCAATAGATTTTGGAGCATGGCTTTGGGAATTTGTGTCCATTCAGCCACAACAGCATTAGTAAGGTTGGGTACTGATGTCAGACGAGAAGGGCTGGCATGTAGTCGGTGTTCCAATTCCAATGTTGGCAAACCATGTCTTCATGGAGCTCGCTTTGTGCACACAGGCATTGTCAGGCTGGAACATGTTTGGGCCCTTTAGTTCCACTGAAGGGAAATTGTAATGCTACAACATGCAAGGACATCCTATACAGTTGTGTGCCATCAACATTACGGAAACAGTTTGGAGAAGGCCCACGTATAGGTGCGATGAACAGGTGTCCACATAGTTATAGTGTAGGCCATATAGTGTACCTATCTTCTGCATTGCTAGTATAGTTGCTAATGCTATATGAAGTCATTGTCAATAAAGGTAGAATTAATATTCACTTTTTTAAATTGTTTTAAAAGTTTTGAACCAGCAGATGCCGTTATTTATCTAGCAGTGTTTCCTACACAGTTTTAAACATGTTACAGGCAAGGGTGTGGTGTGCCTCATGTGATTGCACAAGGCAGAGTTCACCTAAAACAGTGGTGTGTCTCATTCAGTCAGAACAGGGGTTATTTACATGTAGCAGTCATAAAGACGCCATAACTAAAGCAGCCTATTTAATTCTGAGGGATAAGGAGAGGTTTAAAAATGGTCAAGTAAAAATTAATTATAAGTGTTTTTATGTATACGAAGTCTCAAAAAATGTTAAAAGATAAAACACAAATACAATCTAGGATATCAGACATTCAAGTTTCTCTAATGTAGAGTAAGTGCTTTGGAAGGTTGACAGACCTAAGCCAAAACATTCTAACACATTATATGTGACACATTATACATATAATGTATAATGTGTAATGTGTAATGTATAATATTAACAAGTTATATGTAAATTGTAAATGGTCTGCACTTATATAGTGCCTTTTAACCTTAGCGGTTCTTTATTTAAAAAAAAAAGTGATTTACACTGTGTCTCATTCACCCATTCACACACACACCAATGGCAGCAGAGCTACCATACAAGATGCTTGCCTTCCATCGGGAACAACTTTGGGTTCAGTGTCTTGCTCACTTCGTGGATGTGGATCCGTGTGGGATAGGGATCGAACCGCCAATCCTGCGATTAGTGGACAACCTGCTCTACCACCTGAGCCACAGCTGCCCCAACTATATATATACACTATATGTATAGTACTGTGTTCAAATGGAAATCATGGATACATATTTTTTTAAGTGGTCAGAATTGTATTGACCATATGAACAGGCATGCACGGGGATGGCCATTATTCAATCACTTGTCTCTGTACATCCACACTACCCTCAGTTCTGCGTATCACTGCAGTTCTGGCTGTTCTCCATGTCCTAGCAGCTGAATACCACCAGACACTTAGCTGGATGTAATAACTACCATATGGGCCACTTCTCATCTTCAATCTATCACTAATGATATGAACTGAGGCAAGATCAGGCCTGCAGGAGGACAAGGTGGGAGACTTCCCAATACAAGAAGGGGCAGTATGACAGAAAACAAAAACTGATCAGTCATGAACATACACAATTTATAGTATTTCTTATAGTAGGTACACCTGGAGGTCATTATGCTTTATTACAGCTTTAATCACCATTATTACCACATACAAAATGGAAAAGTACAAACTGCCAATTAAGAAAAATATTAAGCAGTGTTCCAGCAAAGAACTAAATTGTTGTATTTAAAGTTTTTAATAGTACGAATCCTAATGTGACTATAAATTAGTAGTTTATTAAAAGTGGGTGCACATGGGCCAGTTAAGCCCACGGGTAACAGACAAATACAGTGATAATATTCTAGGCATTTTCACAATTAGATTTTCAGTGTTTCTAATAAATTTACTTATACCTATTCCTTTCTTATTTAAATGAGCCCGCTGCTTGTTTAACACCAAAATCAAAAATAGTGTGTTTTAAAGTCTGGTACTAACTGCATGAATTCAGATTTAGTCAGATTGAAATAATACAGAGAGACATTTCCTTGAACCCGTGCCCTTTTTCACTGTTAAAAATACTTCTTGCTGCTTTGCATTTGAAAAACAAATTAGTAGATTGTGCATTACCAGTCTCATGGCAAACCAAATTACTGTCAAGTACAAATGTATCTTGCATAGGGCTACAATTATTCCTCATGGAGCTGTATTAGTAATAAAGGTTTTGTTGTTTTTTACAGTAGGAGCTTTAAGGCAGATTCAGGTCAGACATGAGGAACAGATGTGTTTCCCTGCAGCTTAGTCTGCCTGCTCTAATGAAGAAAGCGTGTCGTTATTTAAAGTGCTCTTATGCTTCTCCCTAGTCATGCAGACAGGCAGGCTTTTACAGGTTACCATACATTCGCTACTATATTCCTTATTCCTTTAAGGAAAATATCTATCTTTGTTAGATAGCGCTGTACAACCAGAGGGCTGTATTCAGAGTTGAATTATGTGTGCATAGTGAGGAGCTAATGCAGAGAAGTATTCAGACATCTGATAAAACTACAGACTTAGCTGCCACTTGGACATTTCTGTGGGCATTGAATGCACGGAACATAGTTCAATTAAAACAGAGGTGTCTTAGTTATGCGTGATCCTGAACTTCGAATAACACTTTTTTTTTTTGCACAATATCGGCTAGAGAGAGGAGCATTAAGTTCAGTGACACAGTCTGAAAGCATCCAGAAAAATCTGAAAACCTCAGAGGCATGATCTACATAAAGGTACTTTTAATAATCTGAATGGACCACTCAGAAAATCAACTTAGGTATGTGTGTAAATGGACAGAATAAAAAGAATAAAAGGAACTTTTCCACTGCATGTAAAAAAAACAATCTTATGAAATTGTTAGTCATTAACCTAAGCCGCCAGCCCTTAATTAGGCCCAATGCGAATAGGTTGAATATACCGAATCAGATGTCATAGGTTTCTTGACTACAACACTGATCTAAAAGTCTTATGAACAATAAATTGTCATCTGAGCACAGGAGCATTTCCCATTGCCCTCTTGCCCTGTGTTCTATGCCAGTTGATATGCCAACCATTCCATGGCAACCATGCCAAGGCCTCATGCTGTTGGCCTTTTCTGGTCTGTGACCTTACACCACACCATGCCATCACAGCTATAATCACTTCAGCCTCCAGAACGGATGGAAGATTGTTAGACTTGCCAGTTGCTTTTGTCCCTGTTATTAACCTAATTATGGATGAGATTCGGAAATCCAACGTACTTCCTCTCTTCCTTCTCATGATTAGCTTGTGCAGGGTGTTAAAGATATTTGTTTGATCATACCACACTTCCTACTTGTAGAAAATGAATGATGGCAATAAACAGATGTTGTTCAGATTAGTAGATAAGGCCAATGTCCATTTAATATGACAGGGATTACTGTGTCTAATAATTTTTCTAAAATACTAATTCTACTAATAGAATGTAATTTATTAATTACATAATGCATTGAACTCCAAACACCATGCTGGTTCCAGAGCATGAATGAAAAGTCTTGCCAAAGCTCAAAGCACCTGCCTACAGTTCAAGCTTGACAAAAGGTTGACTAGTACTCCCCAACTCTGCTGTTGTTAGAGAATACTCTCCAAACAGCATTCAGTGACAAGCACTTCCAGTCTCAGCCCTTCATTTTCGACCAGGTTCCAGGATCTACTGATATTCACTTTAGTTTCTAAAACACAAATCTCACAGCTCCCACTGGAAAAATACTGTATACTTGTATATAATATCTATTATACTCTTGTCAACACATATAGCATACTAGCCTTCATGTATAATATGCAAATTATTAAAACCTTAAATTTTCACATTTGTGGCCAAGCTGTGAAAAATGGACCACGTTTCTTCATAACCATGTGAGCGATAGTGTAGTCCTTTTCAGCCTGGCTTTCCCACATTTCAGATATTCCACGAAACTGAGTTGGGGAAACCTTCTGCAGATTTAAAGTGATTTTAGAGCACTTTTCACAGATGTGACAGCATTTAACATTAAGACAGAGATCCATGCCACCTGTGAATGCACTATTTAATAATGCAACAGTATCTGTAACAGTGGCATGGAGATTCTAGTCCCAGCTATGGCACAGTCTGTATGTAGTTGGACATGTTTTTTGGCTCTGAACTCTAGGATATAATATTTCAAATGGAACATTGTCTATGAGGTTAACACGGCAAACCTATTTAAAGTTTCACTGTAGTTACTGAATTATTCAGAATAGAAACTTAATAATCTGCTTTATGATGAATAACTGACTGTTTAAGGGGTTAAAGCAGACCGTCAGCAAGAATATTTACATCTAGGTGTACAGTTGTGATCGGAAGTTTTCATACACTCGTCATGGACATGAATGTCATGGCAATATTGAGCTTTCAAAAATCTCTTTGAACTTTTCTTTTTCTGGGGCAGAATGATTGTACAACATACATCTTCAATAAAAAAAATAATTTGGTTCACAAGTTTTAATTCATTTTGGGTTTTCTGTAGTCAACCCAAGGTCAAAATTATACATACAGGGTCAAAAATATACATACAAACACTTAGATTATTAATTCAGTGATGCTGAAAGTTCCAAAATGTCCTTTAATTCGCCAAGACCAAGGCCTCTTAATTTCCTGTTAGTGATCGTGATTGACTACAGCTGGCAGCTTCTCTGTGCAAACATAAAAAGTGTGTGTTTGACAGCACTCATTGGATTGACCAACACACTGTACTATGGGAAAATCCAAGGAGCACAGTGCAGATCTGAAAATGAGGATGGTGGATTTACACAAGTCAGGAATGTCTCTTGGAGCCATTTCTAAACAATTGCAGATTCCAAGATCATCAGTTCAAACAACTGTATGTAAGTACAAGTTATTGGGAAGTGTAGCCACTTCCAAAGTGCCAAGGTCTGGAAGAAGACCCAAACTGTCACCCTCAGCTGAGAGGAAATTGGTTCGGATGGTCAGGAAAAACCCAGTTACCACCAAGGCACAGAGCTGTCATGAGCTGGAAGCTGCTGGAACATCAGTGTCACTGTCTACAGTTAAGCGAGTTTTACATCGCTGTGGACTGAAAAGCTGCCATCCAAGAAAGAAGCCCCTGCTCCAAAATCGACACCTTCAAGCCTGTCTAAAGTTTACGGCTGACCATATGAACAAAGAAAAATCCTTCTGTTTTATGGTCAGATTAAATAAAGATTGAGTTCTTTGGCCACACTGACCAGAGGTATGTTTGGAGGAGTAAAGGACACTGTACCAACTGTTAAGCATGGTGGTGGTAGCATTATGCTCTGGGGCTGTTTTTCTGCCAGTGGAATTGGTGCATTGCAGAAAGTGGATAGAATAATGAAGGAGGACTACCTTAGAATTATTCAGCGTAATCTCAAACCATCAGCCAGACGGATGAAATTTGGACACAACTGAGTGTTCCAACAATGACCCCAAACACACATCAAAGCTGGTTGTGGAATGGATAAAGCAGGCTAATATTAAGCTTTTGGAATGGCCTTCCCAAAGTCCTGATCTCAACCCTATCGAAAATTTGCGGACTGTGTTTAAAAGTCAAGTCAGGGCCAGGAAACCAACACGTTATTGAACTTCACTATCTGCCAGGAAGAGTGGTCAAATATCCAACCAGAATTCTGCCAGAAGCTGGTGGATGGCTACCAAAAGCGTCTGCTCGAGGTGAAACTTGCAAAGGGACATTCAACTACATATTAGGTGTGCCGTATGTATATATTTTTTTCACCGTGTATGTCTAATTTTGACCTTGTGTTGACTGCAGAAATCCCCTAATGAATTAAAACTTGCGAACCAAATTCTTTTTTAATTTTTTTATTAAAGATGTATGTTGTACAATCATTCTGCCCCAGAAAAAGAACAGTTCAAAGAAATTACTGAAAGCCCAATATTGCCATGACATTCACGTTCATGATGAGTGTATGTAAACTTCCGACCACGATTGTATATTAAGTTAAATACATTATAAACCAGTGCATCAGGACTGAGAGCCCACTGGCCAAACCAGTCACAGAGCTACTATCAGCCTGTACATGAAGTCTAGTGGTCTAATATGCTGTGGGATTTCTAAACTGTGATAAAAAAATAAATAAAAAAATCACTGTATTAATTAATATATTCAAGATTTACCTGTACCTTTATCAGCCATACTTATCTTGACAAAAAAAAATGGGCAGGTAAATTTCTTACAGCTAAAAAGGTCAAACAGATTCTAGAAATTATTCTTTTTTTTTTTGTGATCAAATTTTATTCATTTATTCATTGTCCCAAACAAACAAACAAATCAACATCATAAGACAAGGCAATACGGGGCAGTATACAAGAATGACAGAAATATGACCACATTTTTTTTTCAACTGTCTTCTCATGTTACACATTTTATTCATTTATTCATAAAAAAAATTAATCAATTTAACCTTAAGTAAAAAAAAAAAAAAAAAAGGCCGGGTTACTGTATTCTAAAAAATAAACTAATTAGATCATTTTAACAAGAACCAGTATGACTGAATGAGAAAATGTGTGGAGAGAAAAAAACACTCATGATCCAAAGCTTACCACCTCATCTGTGAATCACTGTGGCCTGGGTATGTACAGCTGAAAGTGCAACTGGCTTTCTTGTCTTTACTGATCATGTGACTCACGATGGTGTAAGCAGGATGGATTTTCTTGTGAACAAATGTATTTTAGCTGCTCAGTTCCTAATGACAATTGCCTGACTTGAAGAATTACTTGTATTTGTATTACTTGTATAATTTGTAATTGTATTTCAACCTAATCTTTAACATCTTTCCATTCATCTAACAAGAATTTCAACACATTTCCCTGCATGGAAAAAAAAACCCATTTACCAAAAACTCATGTATAACAGATATCTAAGGGATGTCACCTGCATGCCTGTCACTCATATTTAACAAACTCCAAAAATATGTTTATAATTTTATTTTTTTCTGTTACTGGATCCATAATGACACCTTTTACAAACACTAATATAATAAGTGTTATTTCAACACTGCTGACTTGTGTAGTCAGAAGTACTATGAAGAAAAACTTGTCTATATGAGCAACCTATATTGTGTAAGTGCATTTGGACCCACAGTAACACTGAGATAATTCAATGTTGAAAATTCAACAATGATTTGTAAAAAATAAAAAGTAAATGGAGCTACTGACCTTTCATCTGTAAGACAGTTTAGAGGTGATCCTCATGATGAAGATTAGTATTGAGTACACCTGTGTTGGAAATGCTCTCACTGCCAGGTATTGATCCTGTATTCCCCATATGCCTCTCTGTCCGTCCTGATTCTGATGTCCAGCTCAGGAAAAAAAATAGTCTTATCCTTATGAATTCAGAAAAAAAACAAGCTTTCCATGTTTTTGGGTAGCACTCTTAAACGTTCCTTTTTTAATGGAATTAAACTATATTAAAAAGTGTGAAATCTTCATAGTCCATGTGTATAATAAAATACTAAATTGTGCTTTGGAGGTCTCTATAATTTATTCAAATGATTTATATGCTTCCACGCATGAAACAATCCAAAATACTGTAGCTCCAACCATGAGCCTGACACGGTACATTTAACACAGTACATTTCAGAAAATACATTTTCTTCAATTCGGGTTGTGTTGAACTGAGAAGTAGCTCTGTTAGGGTCTAATGAAAAAAATAATGAAACTTTCCAGGATTGTTGATCATTTCAGGTGTGCAAATACTTATACCAGTCTATAAGACTTAGAGTGTCTTAATATTTTTGACCAATCTATATTGATAAAATTAAATTTAAAGGTATGAACACACCTTACAATGTTGGTGATTGAGGTTCATCACGCAAACACTACAAGTCTGTTTCCTTCGTGTCTAAGCAAAAAGCATAGAGGGACTCTTTAATATCTGTACTGCTATTTGCTTTAATGTTGGCCTTTCCCACTGGTGTGTCCTGACTTTCTACATCTCCTGTGGAATTTGGAGGCGACCTGCTGCATCCGTGGACATCACTGGAGGGCTCATCCTTGAGTGCTGCTTGGTCCTGGTCAGTCTCTCGATGGTAGAAATAATTGAAGTTGGACACGATCACAGGCACGGGCAGTGCAATGGTCAACACACCAGCGATGGCGCATAGTGAGCCTACAATTTTGCCTCCAACTGTTATAGGCCTCATGTCACCATAGCCCACGGTGGTCATTGTAACCACAGCCCACCAGAAGGCATCTGGGATGCTGGAGAAATGGGACTCGGGCTCGTCAGCCTCAGCAAAGTACACAGCGCTTGAGAAAAGGATTACACCGATAAAAAGGAAGAAGATGAGGAGACCTAGCTCTCGCATGCTAGCTTTCAGAGTCTGCCCCAAGATCTGGAGACCTTTGGAGTGCCGTGAGAGCTTGAATATGCGGAACACCCTCACAAGTCTAATAACTCGCAAGATGGCCAGCGACATGGCCTGCTGCTGCTGCTGCAGTCCGTTGTCATGATCCTGACCATGCTGCTGCTCCACCAGCTCTGTCCCTACTGTGATAAAGTAAGGCATGATGGACATGATGTCGATGATGTTCATGACCGTTTTGGAGAACTCTGACTTGCTGGGGCAGGCAAAGAACCTGACGATAAGCTCAAAGGTGAACCAAATCACACAGGTGGTCTCAACGACAAAAAATGGGTCGGAGAAAGTGAGAGATGGCCGAGCTTGTAAAGTGGAGTTGGCAGCTGTCCTGCTTGCTGCTTGAAGCTCCCTCTCGTCCCTGAACTCAGGCAACGTCTCTAAGCAGAAAGTGATTATGGATATAGTGATGACGATCACAGATACAATGGCGATGCCACGGGCAGGACTCGAGCTTTCGGGGTACTCAAAAATGAGCCACACCTGTTTCTGAAACTCACTGTGTGGTAGGGGTTTTTCTTCTTCCTTTATGAAGCCCTCGTCTTCACGAAAGCGCTCCATAGCCTCTTCACCCAGCTGGTAGAACCGTATTTCATCAGCGAATACATCGATTGACACATTGACGGGCCTCCGGATTTTCCCACCTGACTGGTAGAAGTACAGGATCCCATCAAAGCTCGGCCGGTTTCGGTCAAAGAAGTACTCATTCCGAAGTGGGTCAAAGTACTTGATCCTCTTATCTGGGTCTCCTAACAAGGTGTCAGGAAACTGGTTTAGGGTGCCCAGCTGTGTCTCGTACTTCAGACCTGCGATGTTAATGAGCACGCGCTCATTGCTCCCATCATGCTCCACGTTGTCCACCACATCCACTACGTCCGACAGGTCCTCGTCATAGAGGTGAGGGACGCGGTCGGCGCGCAGCAGCGCATCCACGGCGCTTTCGGCGCAGCTGAACGTGTCGCTCATGTCGTTCATTCTCCACGAGCTCGGTTCCGTGTTCAGCTCCTTGACCCACTCGTCGTTTCTCCCTGAAGCCGTGAGCTGCTCCCGTGCGCTCCGACAGCTTTCTCCGGCATCGCTCGCGCTCCCTCTCGCGCCGCCGTTCTCCAAACTCACCAAGGCTATCTCCATTCCGGAGCCATGAAATGTTCACCAGGAAAACATTTTTTTTTAAAGACCTGAAGATTTCGATCAGATTCACTTATTAGTAACAGTTTTCTTCATTTGATTTCGCACTGAAGTTTTTTAAAAATATATATTAACGCTGTTTTAATGTGACAGATAATGAGCGCGCGCACGGAGCGCCAGCGCGAGCTCTGTGGTCACTGGAAAGTAAATAAAGCCGCGAGAGCCGAGATGAAGACCCGGATGACAAAATAACGAGGATGATTCCTGACGTGAAAGCAGCGCTGATCGTTCAGCGCGGTGAGGGAATCCTCACAGTGTCACACAGAGGGGGAAACCTCCTCATCCTCCTGGCACTTACAAGTTTTTCAATACCGTCCATCTCCACCCCCTATGAATTAAAGTGAGCTGTGTGTGCAGTGAATTAAGGTGTATGTTTCTGAAATTCTCAGTGTTGACTATCTACAAGTGAAGGAAAAATGTTTTGATCATATGCTAAATAAGCACGACTGACTGATTGACATGTTTAATGACATGTTTGGGAATTTGATTTGGGACACATTTGCACTGGTTTAGGGGTTTACTTTGATCCTCAATTGTGTAAAACACTGATTATTTGTATGCTTAGTCATTGCATCAAGAAATCAAACATAAGTAGGACAAATTCGTCAGCATATTCTAATCTTGTAGGAAAAACAGCATAATAGGCTACTAGGTTGGCCTAAGTAACATTGTATAATTTATTTATTTCAGCAATAACCGCAATAACAGAATTTAATATTTTCCAAACCCAATAACCATTTTTTCGCCCAAATATTCAGTATGAAAATATTTATATAAAAAAGATTATTATAAACATATGGACTTGAGGGGGGCACGGTGGCTTAGTGGTTAGCACGTTTGTCTCGCACCTTCGGGGTTGGTCCAAAGACATGCGCTGTAGGCTGATTGGCTTTTCCAAATTGTCCTGTGTGTGTGTGTGTGTGTGTGTGTGTGTGTGTGTGTGTGTGTGTGTGATGGATTGGTACCACGTCCAGGGTGTCCCACGCTTCGTGCCATGAGTCCCCTGGGATAAGCTCCAGGCTCTGTGTTCAGTAAGCGGTACAGGAAATGGATGGATAGATGGATATGTACCTGATTTGAAGCAACCTTATGCTTATTTTGTTACAGTAGCCTAGCACATTTTATGTGTATGCATCATAAATATGTGAAATATATTAGTCATGACAATTTTATAACCTTTTATGACCTAAAAAAATTAGCGAAAGCATCTCATTTTTCCTAGACCAAGATTTTTGGGGTCAACTTCCTGTTTGATGGTGACCACACCCCTTCATATGATGTTACACGAATTAAGTCATGTTATTCCTATCAAACGGTTCCATAGGAAGGACTCAGTAACACAAGTTTTTAAGTTTTATATATGAATTGATACATGCACTAATCCTTAGCGCATCAGAAAATAATGAAGCATAAGCTATACATTAACAGCCTCTGAGTCATATGGACATTATGAACAGCTATTAATAATGGTAACAGTTAAGTAACTATTAACATCTCATTAACATGTTCTACAATTTAATATCATGACTTGCAGTATTCATAATAGGTTATCCCAAAATATAGGCTATAATGTACTGGCAAAGATTTTAGACCCTCTTTTGTTTTCCAGCACCCCCATTTAAAACTGAGTGACAGTTTTGTGTTCAAGTTCTCAATCATAGACGCAGCTGCAAAGAAGTTCTATCTGGAAGGTCGTCAGTGCCTGCATGGCAGCAATCCTAGGACAGGTTGGTGGATAGCAGTGGTCAAATGGTGTCAATTTGTAGAAGATGCCTTCTAAGTATGAAGCTAATGGAGAGCTCTCCTTGCTTAGTTAAAAGGTACAGGAGGGCCAAAGGATCTGCAGAGAAAAAGCTCAGGCGTGGAAGGACTTTGGAAAGGCAATGGGGAAAAAAACTTTTTGGGTGGCCTCAAAGATGTGCTGGCAGTCTGTTTGGTGCCTCAGGAGGGGGAGGCGAGACCATGCACAAATTCTTCTAAGCAAGTGCAGTTGAGTGTACTGTAGATGAGATTTCACCAATGAGATGTTGAAAGCACTGGACAAGATTGGGGTTGTGCGGTTAACACACCTCTTCAATGTTCCATGGAAATCTGGAGCTGGCAACCTGGGATGCTTGTCCCTATTTTTAAAAAAGGGGACCAGAGTATGTGATCCAGTTATATGAGAATCACACTCTTCAGTCTCCCAGGTAAAGTCTATGCAGGGTTCTGGAGTGGAGACTCAGAATTCATCTAGGTCAGCCTAGGAACCAGTAGGAAAAATGCAGGCTCCACACAGGACGTGGAACAACGGACCAGCTCTTCACTCTTGCCAAGCTTTGAGAGTGACTATGGGAGTATGCTATTCCAGTGTACATATTTTTGTTTTGTTTTGTTTTTTATTTGGAAAATGACTATTATTGGCACATCTGCTATGGAAGGTACTGCAGGAGTACAGTGTATCTGGGTCACTATTTTGTGTGACCTAGTATCTGTATGAGTATAGTGAAAGTTGTGACAACATCCCTCCTCTTCAGGTGAAAGGATAAACTGATCTAGAAGTTTAAGTAGTTTTAGTAAGAATGTGTGTGACAAAGAGATTGGGTCAGTGGTGTTAGGTTCACCGCATTGGTCTGTACTGGTGAAGCAGGAGCTCAGTTTTTAGAGGAAGCTCTAGTTTACTGGTCAGTCTACAGCACATCACTATCCTTGCCTGTGGTCATTGTTGTGGGTAGTGACTGAAAGAATAAGGTCATGGCTGTAGAAATTAGGTTCCTGTGCTTCTGGGCATACTCTCCATGATTGGGTGAGGCAATCTGTGTGAGCCTTAGCATGGAGCTGTTCCTCCTCTGAATTGAGATGTGCCACTTGAGGTGGTCAGACAACTTTTAAGGATGGCAGCTGCTCAGATCTTGCTAGTGCTGTATCAGGCACTGGACAGAGACTTCGGGGAACATCCAGGACTCACTTGAAGGGATTATATCTTACAGTTGGCCTGGAGTATGGCTGATGATCCACCAGGAGACGCTGGAATCTGATAGAGAAGTTAGAAGGCAACTGAGGCAGTGGTAGCTCAGTTGTTAAGACAATGGACTCCTGATCAGAAGGTTGTGAGTTCTAATCCAAGCACTTCCAATCTGCCACTGCTGGACCCTTGAGCAAGACCCTTAACCCTCAACTGCTTAGTTGTATAAAATGTGATCAAATGAAAGTCGCTCTGGATAAGGGCATCTGACAAAATGCCATAAATGTAAACTTCTCAGCCTGTTGCCAGTGCATCCCCACCAGAAGAGGAGGGAGAATTTATTTTAAATAGTAATGCCCAATTAGTAATTACCAAGTGAATAAGCATATACTGATTACCTGATTTTCAGTTTGAAGGTTACTAATTACTTTTCAGTAGTTTGGTTTAGCAGACAGCTCTTTACCAAATGGCCGACATTAACCTTCATATACCTTCTACTGTGTATGCAGTTTTTTGGTTGTAACATCTGTCAGGACTTTTGTATTTCCGGTTACAATAGACATCTGTCTTTGCCCATCTGTCACTATTACACTCCACACTCCTGAGCTTCTAAATCCTTTCCCTTTCCCTTTAGCGCTTACATAATCATTCACACACAGAAAAAACAATATTTGGCCTTGATAGATGTATATTATGTATTTTGCTGCGGGATCTCTTTATAACATGTGTACTGTGTTTAAAGTGTCAAAATCAGCCTTTTTGAATGAAATAAAACTTAGCAGGAATGCTTTATTAATGCATGTGAATCATGTATGGTACGTGTTGAAACAAACATGCATACATTTAAAAACATGGCTGAGGATGCCTGAGGACATGGCTAAGTAGGTTAATGTTCTTTGGCACACAGAAGGGAGTAAGATATACAATGGTTAAAATGTGAAAAATAAACAAACAAATCAATAAAACCGGGCCACTTTATTTTAAAAAAAAAAATTAAAAATCTTGTGTTTGTGTGTTTTTCTTACTATATTTCCTCCCCAACAGAGTTTTTTTTTTTAGACTGGTCGTATTATTAGTCCATGACCTAGTGATCAGGATGTATTTATTGATAGAGACTTCAAAGTACTTCTGTAAGTTGTCTGGACAAGGGTGTCTGCCAAATGGTGAATGTAAATGAGTGTGTGTGTGTGTGTGTGTGTGTGTGTGTATGTGTGTGAGTGTGTGTGAGTGTTCATGATACGCAGGGTGTATTCCCACCTCATGCCTAGTGACCCTAGGATAGGCTCTTTATGAACCAGGATAAAGCGGCTACTGAAAATGAGTGCGAATATGGTGCATAGTGTCCTCAGTGACTCCTGTGGGACAGCTGTATTCATGTGTGTATAAACAAACAAATGGCTGCTATTGTTCTAAAAAAAAAATTCTATATGCTGCTTCCTTTGGTGAAGCAGTGGCCTTGGATGTTTCCTGTGCTGGCCACATTAAAAATGACAGGCTCGAGAAACATGACACCCGGCTTGCATTTCACTGGAACATGGATACACAGAATAGAAAAGATGCTGAGAGAATGACGAAGACAAGGTAATGTCCTTTACCTTGTTGGTTAACGCCAGTTTCTACCCAAAAGTCAAAAAGAGATGTGACCTATTTGAAGGTTAAAATGTTAAAGTGTACCTGCACTAGACTACATGGAAACATGACAGAGGGATATTATATATAATTTTATAAGCAAAAAAAGAAACATCCTCTCACATTCAACTGCTTTTATTTCCAGCAAATTTCTTAACATGTGTAAATATTTTTATGAACATAAAAACATTCAACAGCTGAGACATAAACTGAACAAGTTTCACAGACATTTGACGAACAGAAATGGAATAACGAGTCCCTGAACAAAGTGGGGGTCAATATTAAAAGTAACAGTCAGTATCTGGTGGCCTCCAGACAGTGGAGGTCAGAGAAAGGTGTCTTTAGTGTCCTAAGTTATTGTAACTGTGACCTTAATTGTCTACCGCCTGTAAACTGTCCGTGTCTTAAGGACTGTTCCACAGGTGCATGTGCAATAATGATTTATGGTTCATTGAACAACCATGAAAAACATTGTTTAAACCCTTTCCAATAAAGATCTGTAAAGCTTATTTGGATTTTACAAAACTGTCTTTAAAATACAGCCTCCTGAGAAAGGAACATTTCTTTTTCTGCAACCCAAAATAACAGCACCAGTGAACAACCAGCCCTTGGCTACTATGTAGTGATTATGGACTTTTAATCACATTAACAATAACACTTTTAACTTTTCAACAGCTTTTCCTTATCATCAGTGCACATGTCAGGACTGACCTGCAGTTAGGCACATGAGCACAAAGACACAACAACAAAAGTGCTTTTCTTTGAGCACTTGGCACTGTAATTAACCCAGATGCAGAAACAAACAGATGTGAAAATATAATTAAGAGGCATAGCAGTTGTTCTGATAAACTAAAAGGAGCTATGCTTTGTTCTTTGTCAGCATTAATTGGTAGGATTATTTCGGTGTACTTTGGCCTGAGTGGAGATAAATTCAACTTGCACAATTTCTGAAGCAATTTTGTGTGGATGCACACGTGTGTGTAACTTGTGTTTTCTGCACACAAAATGTTTACAGCATACAGGTCTGAAATAATTGGCAATAAAACCTTGCATGCAGCCTCTGCTAACTTCTAGACACAGAACATTATGGCTGGCATATAAAACTCACCAGCTAACCAGGTTGTAGAACAAGACTGTTTGGTCTGATGAGAAGCAAATTGAGTTATTGGTCATAACAGGCCATGTGTGTAGAACAATCATAGTGCGTAGCCAGGAATTATTAGGATAAGAAAACATGCTTAATAAACTCACAGCATAATCTGATAAGTGCGCCATGTTCATGCTTTTTGGGTGCCTCAGACAGTTATTAAAAGCGATTGTGGAATTCACAAGTTTCCTTTTAATTATTTACTGTGAATTATTTACTGTCACTCAATCTTGCCACATAAATAAAATGAATAAGCATAGGAAATCAAATACCTTTATTATTACTGAAGAGGTTAAATTAATGTGCTAGTAATGGGAGGGAAGTGAAACTAGATCCACCCTTGCTTTTCTCCTGCAGTAGACCTCCAGTACGTCATCAGCTACCACCTCGATACCTATATGCTCAGAGTGTAGCTAGCTGCTAACAATTTGCAGACAATATGGGGAAAAAAACATCATGGTCCTGACTGGTTAATCTTTTTTCACAACAAAGAGGCTGGCAGACAGTAAAATGTGATTTAACAAAGCAAGGGACATGTTTGTCTGATGTCTCAGGGCCTTGCAGGGGCATTATTAGTTTAGTGCAATTTTTGACAAGTATATAATGAGCTGTGCTGTAGGTGGTGTGGTATATTAACCACCTGTATGCATTTGAAACTGATCAAACACCTCTGGTGCAGACCACTGCCTATGAAAAGAAGAAGACCAATTCCACAGATAAACATGGTGGAGGTTGTCGGATGATTTGAGGATATGAGTCTTCATCCGGATCTCTGCAGAAGGTGAAAGGATGAATGAATAAAGTTCAATATAAGTGTGGGTGCATCCTGCAACAGGACCATGAACTGAAACATGAGGCAAAGACAACAGAGAAATCGCCAAACATTCTGACAGATTTAGCACAGATGTGTCAGGAACAATAGGCAAAGATGACCATTTAGAGGATCCAAATGTTGTTCAGAGGATATTCAAAAGGTCAGAGGCATTTATAAAGGTGAAGAGTGGACATACAAGTGTTTAAAGTATATTTAGTGTATATCACATTCAGGCAGGTAATGACAACTCTAATTTTGATTGTATCGTTATGAATACGTGAACGTACAGTATCATTTTTTTTGTTTGTTTTTACCACTTATGAATATTTTGAAAAGGAATTTGATTATCCCTTGTTTTATCCCTTTATTATTTAAAAGTAATGGGACACAAGAGGAAAACTCTTGCATTAAACTGAATGTACCTGGATAATATGTGTTTGCATTTTGTGCATGCCAATTTGTCGACTGTGTGTGCGCGTGTGTGCCCGGGTGTGTGTATGTGCGCGTGTGTGCGCGTTAATCGAGTGTGTTTGCTGAGGAACTGAGGGAAAAGACAGCGTTTATGTCTAGTGTCTCCGTACTGACGCTGAGCTCATGAGCACTTCAGGTCTTGTTGCCAGCAGCAGAGGGAAACTGTAACCATAACAACAGGTATCCACTAACAACAGGCATTCATGGCGGTAAGCGCTCTGGTGAGCACCTCTAATTGCAGTGGAAGAATTCAGTGGCTGGAATTAGCAGCCTTGCCCTGATGATATCTGCAGTGCTGTGTTTCACTAACAGAGGAAACAATGGCAGGCTTTTTTTCCCTCTGAAACCCAAGGAGCCATATCACAGC
Organism: Ictalurus furcatus; assembly: GCF_023375685.1. Lineage (NCBI taxonomy): Eukaryota > Metazoa > Chordata > Actinopteri > Siluriformes > Ictaluridae > Ictalurus > Ictalurus furcatus. The sequence goes on from NC_071273.1 coordinate 13,088,570, forward strand.
AAATGCTTTATGGTAACAGCGTCTAAGATTACTGCATTGGAGGAACAATAGCAGTTCAAATGCATTTGTTTGGAGAGAAGAATCTCAGTTAATAACGCAAATGACATGGCATTTATTCCTTAGGGAATACTGAGAAGGGCAATGGTGTTGCATGAACCTAACAAATTATTTATTAAATTATTTTGCTTCAGTCACAACAACAACAACAACAACAACAATAATAATAATATCTCGAAGTGTATATATATATATTGTGTATATATATATTGTGTATATATATATACACAATCATATGTATGTGTGTGTATATATATATATATATATATATATATATATAAAAGATTACATGGTCTAAACAAGGTATTTATAATAAAGCACATTAAAGAGTCAATGCTAATCAAGCATTAACTATAGCTCCATGGTTCCTGGTTTGAACCTGAGCTCAGTTTATGCTGTCCGCATGGAATGTTCTCCCTGAGTCCATGTTTCTTTTGTCCTGGTTCTCTGGTCTCCTCCCACTCTCCAAAAACATGCTGACAAGTGGACTGGCTACTCTAAATTGCCCATATGTGTGTGCATGGTGCCTTGCAATGGACAAGGGTGTATTCCCACCTCATGCCTTAGGGAATATAGTTATGTGTCATCACCACAGTGAAAGCCAACATAATGTATTTAAATTACATGTCCAAGTGGCAAGATATAAAATATAATATTATAAAATAGATTTTAAGAAATTAAACAAATATATATAAAAAATAAGAGACCCAAAACAGAACCTTGTGGGACACCAAATTAATTTTTAGTTAATTCATTTTCAGTAACTGCGTTATCCTGATCAGTGTCACAGTGGAGCCTATCCTGGGAATACTGGCAGTGAGCTGAGAATAAACACTAGATGGGATGGCCCTTCATTGTAGGGCACACACACATTCACACTCTTATTCACACCTAAGGGACATCTAGCATAACCAATCCATCTACATGCATGTTTTTGGGAGGTGGGGGGAAACCAAAGAACCCAGAGGTCCACAAAAGGGAGAACATGCACAGAAACTCCATACAGACAGTCACCTGCGCTCACTGATCAAACCAGTGACCTTGGAGCTGGAGCTCTGAGACAGCAATGCTACACACTACACCAGAATGCTGCCCTATACTTTTTTAGGCTCTGAAAAGTCTTAATTTGTTCTAAGAAACTAGCAACAGGCTGTCCTTTAAAGTATCATGGTCAATAGTTGCAAATGCTGTGTTCATGTCCAGCAGAACCAGAACAAAAACACATGGACAATGTGAGGTAAGCAGTAGGTCACTGATCGCTTTAGCCAGCACTGATTCAATTGTCCGTATGTGAAGATATCACCAGAAACCTTTGCTAGTGTTGGAGAGGTGACAATGTGCAAGTTGTGCATGGAAAAGATCAGGCATCTGTTGTGTGTATGTTTTTTTTCTTTCCATTTCAATGGTAGAGTTGGCAGAATGTCATTCTAAGAATCTGTATAAGGAGGCCATATAATGTTTATAAGAGGCCAAAATAGTGTAGTGGATAGAGGATAGTTTTAATACACAATGCACTTTGTACAATGCATTTTGTAGACTGTAAGGAGTAGGACACCATTTTGGACACAGCACATGTTAGAGAGGTTAAAGAGGTTAAAGTAGAATATGGGTTAATCTGCCCCTGGTTGTGACATACTAGCATTCCATGCCCTGTAACATACTGACATCCCATCCAGGGTATTTCAACCTCGTGGCTAGTGTTCCTGGGCCCCTGAATAAAATGCCCTGTGATTTAGATATGTTCCTGTATTCAGCACTGGCAGTAAAAATATTTCACATTACATTATACCATTAAGGAAATATCTCTACATGTCACATGAAATGCTTTTCGGAATGCAGGCAGAGAAAGACAGAAAGAGACTGTCAATCCTTAAAGAAAGAAGAGTCTGCTGTTGAGGGTAGGCTATGGAGAGAGAGAGAGAAGAAAAGGGACAGAGGGAGGGATGAGTTATGCATGCTGGCATGAGCATTAGGATTCCTGACAACAGATGCCTACATGGTAATACGGCGAACAGAGAGGGTACATGGGTGCAAGGGGAAGTGAGGACACACCATGTCATACCACTCACTTATAGACAAACACTCTGTTTGGGAGTTGGGACTTTACCAGTAACAACAGAAATGGTTCTCCTCATAAACACTGAGTGTGTATGTACAAGATGGATGCAGTTGAGTGGCTATCGAACACATTTCAATTGTCCAGGCATTGAACAACACTTGGAAAATTCATAAATGCATTTGTCTAGAACTGTGTTCAAATGCTTGTATACTGTATTCTTCACCAGTGTTTACTATATAATCCATACTATTCATCATAGATGTGAGTGGTATATATGTGAATATTATGCAAGCATGCTCATTTAGTACTACACTACACAGTCACTCAACCACTTAATTACCTCAGAATTATTCTGCTGCATATTTAGCTAAGTGTTTACAATTAGTATGGCCCAAAATGTGCTAATCTGGATAACACACTGGTTAAAAGTCAAAAGTGGGGCACTGGATAAAGAGATTAATGCAGTCAATTTAGTTTTTTTTTTTTGGATAGGAGTATAAAAAACAGTAATGTGAATACAATCACAGGCAGGGAAAAATATAAATAGATAATGTATACATTTTATATTAATATCTGATGTACAACAATAAATAATAAACTTTAGCCATTGCTAATAGCTGTTGTTTAGCAATAAACAATAAATTAGCTTATGTACATTTTTGGCATTATAGTAATGGTCTTTGCCCAGGTCTCACCCTTGATTCAATAGATAATCTCACCTGAATACTGTAGATTTGTACATACTAAGAAGTACTGTTGTAATCATAAGGAGTGTTCTGGGCTCATCCCAGGATAATGCACTTATACTTAACACACACTTAATAGTGTTTTGAGCTTAACAGTCGTAGAAGAGTAATGAGTTAAAATCCCGCTATCCAATGTCATCCGGGAGAGGACAGATTCTGAGGACACTGTCACCTCTGGCTTGCTCTTTAGGGATCTAAAATGTCTATAAAGCTTCTTTGATTGATTTGGTTACTCTAAGGTACTGTGCCAATCTTTCTACCTTACCTTAGGTTGGTGATTATCAAAATGCAGTTGTTTGGGTGGAACTACAGACTTTTGCAGTTACATACTGTACATTGAATGTTTTCTTTCACTGTAATGGACTTGTATTTAATTTTTCTGCATAGATGAATTAAACCTGCTTTTGTGCATTTAGTACTGCTTGTGCTCTTATTTTATCCCCTGCATTATGTCTTTCCTCTGTCAGTCAGCTAGGCTCAATGTTGATGGGACTGTGGTATTGTAAACCATCAATGGTATCAGCTATTTTTAAGAAGCACTGTCATGGGCTGTGCTGGATGGAGTGCATAATATGTGCAAGAGGAAGCAGACAGCAGCTGGGTTAAGTCCTAGTACACAACACATACTGCAGCAAGCCAGAGGTTAATGATATCAGTTCTAGGAACCACAAAAAGATAGATGAGCCATCAGTTGGAAATACATGTGCATGGAAGTCTGTAATTGTAATCTGAATTCTGAAAAGCAGCCTAAAATCAGGTTTTGACCCAAATTACGTTTTCTCCCAGTAATATGCTCTGTCATGCCTACCACAGACAATTCCTCCCCAGACCACCAGAAGGCACCCTCACTCATTTTTTAAAATTTCTCCATTGTTCCTTGATTGTGTTAACCCGTTTTGTGTTTTTCCAATTAGTTCCCTATTTAAGTTCTGTGTTTGTGTGTAGTTTGTGTGGTTGCTGGTATGTTATGTTATAGTTTTGTCATGAGGGGTTTTCGTTTTCTTATTTTCTCTTCTCAGCATTTAATGCATTCAGTCTGCTAATAACCTTGCTAGCTAAGCGTGCTTGTCTAATGCAGTGAATGTCATGATTTATTGATGTTGTTCGATAGCTACGTGCCATAACAAAATAAGTATAAGGCTAATCAGTTCAGTTTGTAATCAGATACCAACTTCCAAAATACCTGTGACACAATTGCGCCATCACATCATCGAAACAGAAAGGAATGCTTACACAGTGGAAAGAACCAGACTTTGTGGTAGAGTGAAGCTCCATGTACAGAGTTTATTAAGACACAATAAAATCCAGTTTCCTAAGTAGACATTATTCAAACAGTAATGGCATTTATAATCAAAACAGTGGGGCAATCCAAGAGATTTAAACAAGGCAGTGAAATGGTCAACCTCATGAGACATTGCACTGCAGATAAACACAAACTTGCACAACAGGAAATACTGGCAAAATTATAAGCCCATATGCAACAGAATCAGGATGCTGCCAGAAAATGAACAACTGATTAGACCTTGAGTGATAGTGACTTCTGATGGTAAGGAGGAGTACTGTTCTGTCACAGAAGTGACTAAATTAATCAGTAATTATATCTCAACATTATATCCCATCAATGGTATAGCAAACAACACTGACTACATTTACATGCACATCAAATTCTGTTTTAAGGTCTATATTCAGGTTTCAGCCATATTCTGAATATGAATATATGTTTATATGCATACAGGCATTGGAATATTCCTATATACATGGTTGTTGTAAGTATGCCTGAGTTGCCATTCCTAAATACCTAGCCTACAGCTAAGCATCTGTTAGCACCCACAAGACTGAGCAGGCACATATACAGTGCTGTGAAAAATTATTTCTTCTGTTTTTGTGTATATCTCATACTACGTTGTTTGAGAAATTCCAGAAATAATGAGGAAGAAGGTGATTGAAATACATCAGTCTGGGAAGGGTTACAAAGCGATTTCAAAGGCTCTGGGACTCCAAAGGACCACAGTGAGAGCCATTATCTCCAAATGGAAAAACTCTGCACAATAGGGAACCTTCCCAGAAGTGGCCGACCTTCCACAATTCCTCCAAGAGCACAGAAATGACTCATCGAGGAAGTCACAAAAGAGCAAAGGACAGCAACATCAAATGAACTACAGGCCTCTCTTGCATCAGTAAAGGTCACTCTTCATGACTCCACTATCAGAAAGACACTGGGCAAAAATGACCTCCATGGAAGAGTGGCAAAGTGAAAACCACTGCTAACCCAGAAGAACATTAGGGATCATCTGAGATTTGCCAAAACACACCTTGATAATCCTCAAACCTTTTGGGAGATTGTTCTGTGGATTGATGAATCAAAAGTGGAACTGTTTGGAAAGCAGGGATCCTGTTACATCTGATGTAAACCAAACACAGAATTCCACAAAAAGATCATCATACCTACAGTCAAGTATGGTGGTGGCAGTGTGATGGTGTGGGGATGTTGTGCTACTTCAGGGCCTTACAACAATCTTAAGTTACAACTTACAACAATTGAGGGAAACATGAATTCTTCTCTCTACCAGAAAATCTTAAAGGAGTATATCCGGTCTTCAGTCTGTAAGTTGAAACTCAAGCGCAACTGGATTATGCAGCAAAACAATTATCCAAAGCATAGGAGTAAGTCCTAGAAGCAAGTGAAAGACTGATCTCCAGTTATTGGAAGTGTTTGGTTGCAGTTGTTGCTGCTAAAGGTGGCACAACCAGATTTTTGGTTTAAGGGGGCAATTACTGTAGTTTTTCACATTGGTGATAGGTGTTGGATAACTTTTTTTTGCTTCAATAAAAAAAAAACCCAACGGCATTGTGTGTTTACTCATTTTGCCTTTGTTTTATGTTGTATTTCATTTGAAGATTTAAAACTATTTCGTATGAGATATACACAAAAGCAGAAGAAATCAGGACAGGGCAAATACTTTTTCAAAGCACTGTATCTCCTTTCAGAGGATTTTCTGAATAAGGTGCATGAAATACATGCATCAGTGTTCAATGAATCAGGCATATTCCAGGGGTGGGAATCAGAATTTGGGGGATCAGAATATTATCTTGAGCGTTTACATGTCACTTTTTTTTTTTGTCAGAAACTGATTGGTGGTTGATGGTGATAATCAATGAGAACAAATTTTCCATTGTAAACTTACATTATAATTCTTTAATACTTGACAGTCATGTTGTTTTCCAGGTAGGTTATAAATGTAGAGGTAGGTGGGTTTTTTTGGATTGCATTTGGAATGCAATCTTTAAATGTAATTCTCTCTTTTTTCCCTATTGGAGTGACAAGAATTTAAAATTCTATAACTTTACTTGTGATTGAGATATGTGTAAATAAGATACCCTTTCAGCTCAGGAAAGGTGGTAGTTTTCAGAACTATATTAGTGTATAGAGGAAGGATTTTGTCTTTCTGCTGGAATGGTTTGCATCCTTCCTCTTTCAGCATCATGTAGGCCATTCATAGTTGTCTGTGTATGTAACTCTTAGGGCGGGTCTTAGCTGACCCATCTATAATAAGCTGATTTCACACATAACCTGGTTGATTTTGGTTTCAGTAGATTTTTTATGACTGTAGTTGTAAGAAAATCTACAACCACTGACAACCAAAACGTTCACTGTTCTTCTTAACTAAAAGCTACACTTTGCTTTTATGAATTCTTATGATTTTGCACTCATGAGTCGGTGCTGGAAAAAAGACTTTTTGAGTGATCAGATGGTGAATGAGCTTCAGATATAAACATTGAGTTTAATTTAACCCCAGCAAAGCAGGTCTAAGATCATTGCACAGACTTCCAACTGATAATTGAATGGGTAAAAAGTGAAAAACTGGGAGAAGGGCATACATTGGCCAATCAATGATGGAAAGACAGAGAACAGAGGGACACAGAGCTATGTAATGCTTCACAGAGTGACAGAAAGAGATTGGGCAGTAAGATAGAAGCAGGAAGACATATTGACTAAGAACAAGACAGAAAAAGAGCAAAGCAGATAGCAATTCTAAATGGCATCTATCCAAATCCCCAGATGCATCCTGGGGGTTCTTTCTCTCCGAGACCCGAAATTAAGAAAAACTATTACAAGGGAGTGGGGTAGGGTGGGGTAAGGCACAGATATAGCATCAGGATTGCACTGCTCTAATTTTTCTTCCCTTCTATTTAGGACGTAGACCATCACACATCTGTTTTCTGAAGATAACACTGGCAATTTGAATTTGCATGCGGTGCTCCAATCCACTGGGATTTGCAGTGACACCCTCGATGTGATGCAGCAAAAGAGAAATAATGTGTCATATGATTGATTATATGTGCATCATGGTTACTGTAGTACAAATGAACAGATGTATTATTCAGTGGCTAGAGTACAGGATTCTGCTGCTGGGATTGACTGTTAATTTTCTAAATATAGATTTTTATATTTATCTGTGCATAACACAAAATGTGTAATATATAATATTATTAATACTAGTTGAGTTACTTGTATTAATAATTTATTTACCTTCATTAACCACATCCATAGAGGTTACGTTGAGGATGTTAACAGATGCTCTGTCTCTCAAAAAGAGAGTGATATTGTGTGAGGCCCCTTGGGAGGGACCATTGGGAATTTGCGACAGAGCTCAAAAGGAAACCCATTCTTGGAATCAGACTGTTCTCTTCATTTCACACCTGTTCTAAAAAAAAAAAAAAAAAAGAAAGAAAAGAAAATGACAGAGCATGACAGAGCTGGATTTGTCTTTACACACACACACACACACACACACACACACACACACACACACACACACAGTATATTTAAACTGTAGTTTCACATACATCACACATACGTTAAGTGCGTTGGATCATATGGGCTTTGTGAATAAATAAAGTTGTATTGTATTGATGCTTCACAATAGTTTAATACTCAATGTCAATGAATGCATAATGAATGTGCTGTTAGTAAAGACAAAATACGTATTAACTTACATGACCGTTTTAAACAGTTGACCTATAATGGTAATTGAGGTTTCTTCTCCTTTCTCTGTCTCATATAAAGACAAAGCAATGTAATTCATAAAATCCTTGGTGTGATCACGTGAGTTTTGACATCAAATAAATCTGACTTTTGACGAGTCAGACATAAATTCTCTAATATTACAATATTTATTTCGTTCTTATGAATGTTTTATAAAGAATGAATTTAGTTACCCTTCAAATAACGTGTTACTAAAAATGTGTTTTCTCTTGCTTACAAGACAACTATGGAAATTTCAGAACACAAATGTACACAATGTGAATTTTTCTCCAAAATCCTCTGCAATATCACTTAGCCTTAGCCTTAGTCTCTTTACAGTATTGCTTAAAATAGTAAGGATTAGCAAAGATTGTCTTAACTATGAAACACAATTACATCTCATCATCAAACTTGAGCAATGCCATGTGCCAGGACTTGAGAAGGAACATTTTTTAGTGATTGGCTTACACTGAGTGGCTATTGCTCCAAAACATTTGCAATGCTGTATGACTCATATCTAAAAAAAAAATTATGGTAGTTGACACAACGTGCCACAGAGAAGGATGGACTGTAATAGTGTCTTGGGAATTAACAATATTTAGAAGGTGAAATTACCCAAAAAAAAATTAAAATGGGTGAGAGCAGTGCCTCTGGTGTCCATTAGGATAACTACAGGTGTTTATGGTAGTCATGCCATGAAGAGAGTTTCTCCTATTTTCCATCATTAAGATTTCATCTGACTAGCACTGAAAATGTGGTTTAGTTTACAGTGATTGAGCACCTTTCAGGGTCCTAATAGATTTAGATAAAGTAGGGATGGGTCAGAAAGATTGACTTAGTTAGTAATCCAACAGTGAGGGTGACAAACAGTGACCTTGGAGAATTGTTTTTAGCATTTCAGTTAGGTTTAACATTATTTTAATATTGGTAGTAGTAGTAGTAGTAGTAGTAGTAGTAGTAGTAGTAATAATAATAATAATAATAACAAAATTCATTAAATGTTCAATATTCAAAAACATAAAAATAATAATAATAACAGTCATTTGTGCTGCTTGTTTTACAGCAAGCGTCCTTTGTAAGACTAACTTTTCGAGGCAATTCCTGTAAGGCTTTATATGCTGTAAGCAATCTTCCAGTTATTCTGCATAACCCATAATGGTGTGTTTGTGATTAGTATTTGTAGACATTAAACATTACAATAAGATAACAAAGGCAAGGACATAGACAATACTGGTAATATAACATTTCTGCTATGAACAGAAGAGGATACTATATACACAACTGTTGCACTCTAATAATAATATTAAACAAGGAAATGTTGCAAAAATAAATATTGCACAGAAAAAGCTAATGCATCATCATGTTTGGGAGGTAAGTTTATAAGTTTATATTGTGGAAATTAGAGTTTTGATGCACATTTATCTGAAGTGCTGGAATATGATGGTGTTTTTGGTTCGGTAAAATAGCCCCAAAGTCATTTATATTATATAGTTGATGTATAAATAAACTTCAGGACAATATCTACAGTAGCTTAGTCTGTAAAAATATGTAATTTTCATCCTTAAGATAAATCATAACTGTGCCAAGTATATGTAATGATTGTCCCTGTATACATTCTCATTATGTTTCTAATTAGTCTGTTTTAAAAATGACCCTAACTTGTCGTTATCATTCAGGCCTAGCTGTCATGCAATCTTGATCAAGCTTGGAGATTGTGCTGCCTTATGAACCTCCTGTTCATGCCATCCTGATGTCCTGTTACCATGGAGATGGATATGCAGATTCTCACGATGTGTTTTCTTATTTTCAATCCAGAAACTCATCATGCTGTTTCACGGCAGCACTCTTCTCTTTCTCTGTAGTGAAGTGAATGACACACATCTCTCTCATAGCAGAGCTGGTGGTGGGTGGGGTTTTTTTTTATCGGTTGCCACAAGCTGGCACTATTGCATTTAGATGGTAAAAACTGCAGTATCCACATAGATGTGAATGTTTTTGTATAAATGTAAGCAGCCGATTATCAGACATCTTTAGGAGTGAACCATCCTCATCTCTAATTATTCTCATTTTCTTGCAGTGTGTTCACCATACATTTACATAAACATTCGCTGATAAGATTAGAGATTCTTCCCAGTCATAGTGCTACAGAGAACAGCAGACTGCATTCCCTATCTATATGTGCCCTTGTGGCACATACAGATAAGTGCCTGTATGGTTAAAGGATAAATATTTTGCACTGAAAGTCTGGGGAATGGCATGAGATGTAAGTCATAGGAGTATGCGGATGAAGATGTGGGCTGCTCTCTGTGCTTGAAGATGCACATACAGTACCTGCAGGCTGCCTCTTTGCCGCAGAGCTCCGTCAATAGTTCTCTCTCTACTGCCCAGTACTGGTGAACATATGTACTGCAAGAAAGGAGTGGTGCAAAGGATGGTATATTCTAGATATTTAAAAAAAAGCATTTAATCCTTCAATAAAGAGACTTTCTATGTTCAATATGCACATACAAATTATATGTTATATAGCCTGCTGTTATTAAATTAATAGATAATTGGATGAGTCAGACATGCATGAGTCAGGTTTTTAGTTGTTTTTGTTTAGCATATGCACACATCAATATTACACACACACACACACCACACATCATATTATATTTTACTTTGTCCAGAAAGAACAGCCAAGACACCACCACAAGATGGTGTAGCATATTTATATTACATGACATTTCCCATTGGCGGAGGAGTTCTATATATAGTCATTATGAACTTATAAGCTGTTATGTAAGTGTAGGAGTGATCTGTGGTGGTCTATATCAGGCTTGGTTTCACACAGAAACATAGATGTGGGTGATGTCACGGTCACCTTCCCAGTTTTTGATAAGATAAGATTTTAACATTTAAAGCACTGTAGGTCTCTTCCAGGAAGAGATATCTGTCCTTGCCCTAGTGAAGTATAAACACATGCACCGGACTTTCTCCATGACTGGAGGCATGATGCTATTTGTGACAGCCATTTTGCTGTTACATCCAGGTCATGTTTCCTCAGGCCATAAAGAGGTGATGATGAGTTCTGTTACACACTGTACACGTTGTGTAATCCCAGCCCCAGCTCAGTTTATATCCCCCATTAACCACAGCTCCAGGATGGGATGAAGGTTATGTTGTGATATGGACATATTTATCCCTGGGTGTATGCTCAATCTCAATAAACAGCTATTGGGTTCCATACTTTATTCTGGCACACTGTAGAGGTGTGTGTGTGTGTGCACTTATGTAACAGTCACTGTCTGAATTTAAAGAGCAGTGCTACTTTACATGCTCAAATCTAAGAATGGGCACTATTTCTGATAAATGTATTGAAAATACATATTTGTTATGGAAAATACTGTTTGTATTTGGTGGTCATAGAAAATGTCACATGGGTTGCCATGCAAATTTGTTCAGCAAATTTCTCACCTGCACAAGACTTGAAACTAACCCAAAATTTTATTCATTAGACCAGGGGAGACACATTTTTCTTGCTTTTCGAAGTTCTTGCATGGGAAACAAGATAACAGTGGTGCACATGTATTTCAGATTTATTTATAGAGCTGCCAATCCATATATCTCATACAGACAAATGATTGTTCTCCATTATTAAAAGCAAATCTTCCCAGATCATATAGGCTTAAAGGACCTCGTACTGACTCACAGCAGCTCTGCATTGCTGCTTCATAGTAGATTCTGATTTGGGGAAATACATTGTTGTTTTGAAACATCTAGCTTACTACATCTAGTTATCTAGCTTACTTAGTCACATTAGATAGACAGAAAGACCTCTGGTGTAAAGCATGCACATCTTCCTGTTTAAATATGAATAAGGATAAATATGATAAGGACATGTGGAGCATTAAAAACACACAGATACAGATATAGACAGTGGCACACTTTTACATGCCTAGTGTTTAAAGGATTCACAGTATAGGTAAGTTTTTATTAAATGCTATCTAGCAGGTGAAGCTGCGACAGACTGACTGACCCTTTATGATTTAGTACAGTCAACAGTGTGATTTTTGAAAGATGCCTAGCAATAACATTAGCTAGAAAACACCAGGATGCTAACATTACCATTATCCTGTTACTAATAAAATACATGTATTTGTATACAAGCTGTCTGACTGTGGATTGGTGGAGTCCAAACTATTTAGAGATGGTTTTGTAACATTTTCCAGCCTGATGAGAGTCAACAACTCTTTTTCTGAGGTCCTCAGAAATCTCCGTTGTTCATGCTATGATACACTTCCACAAACATATGTTGTAAAGATCAGACTTTGATAGATCTTTGTTCTTTAAATAAAACAGGGTGCTCACTCATGTCTGATTATCATCCCATTGATTGAAAACACCTGACTCTAGTTTCACCTTCAACGTAACTGCTTATTCTAAAGGTTCACATACTTTTGCCACTCAAACTATATAGTATGTATACATATAAGAGAGGTACAGATACAAGAGGTTCAGTATTTTATAATTTATCTTTTTTTATTTTAATTAATCTATTTATATTTAATCCTACAGTGCATATGAATTGTTGTTGTTTTTGTTAATAAATATAGAGGAGAAAAAATACTCTATAATCAGATGTTGAATCATCCTGACAATCCTATGATAGTAGTTCACAGTCAGGTCTGTGTCCAGGGTGTTGGCTCAGAATTGGCAAGAAATTTTCCACATACATCATATACCAACTTAGATACATCATGTGCTCTTTGATATCAGAGCCATTTGCATGGAGCATGGAGGAGGTGAATGACTGATAGTGTCCAAAAGAAAGACACTATCAGGACCATGTAGACACACGTCACAATGTTGTATATGCACAAACATATTTGTTTATAAGAGCAAGTCCTGAAACTTGATTCATCCATAACGATCATGTACAGTATGCACGTCTTGTACTGCAATAGAACATGATCACATATGACCATTTAATAACTTTCAGAAGTTGGAAAAGGGTAAACGTTACAGTTAGATGCTCTCTACCTTTTATTTTGTACTGTTAAAGTCTTTAAAAAGATAATTTTCTGCAGATTTTAAATGAAATATAAAAATAACACTTTTTTTTGACTCTTTAGTGTTACTCTTAGGGTATCTTACACGCAATAATGCTTGTCAGCGTCATCACATTTCAATGTTAGGCATGATAGAAGTCTTGCTACACAGTGATGGGCAGGAGCCACATCCAATCAGGAAAGACGAATGTGAGAGTTTAAATAAATGGGCGTGAGAGAGTGAAAATGTGTGATACGGCATTATAAAAGGAAAATGATTCAAATCTGATAGAGTTTTAGTTTTTTTTTTTTGCTGAAAAGGTAAGGCAATTGTTTGTTCTCAAATTTGACAGTAAATGATAGGTGATCAGACAATTTATTCTCATTGTGTTAGACCTCATTGATATCAAGAACTTAGGAAATTAAGATCTCATGAAAGCCGGTAGTGACTAATGGTAGGTGTTGGTAAGTTTCGTCATATTTTTATATTTCAAACTTGGTACTGTGAGTGATTCAAGCCTGTTTGCCTCAGTGTCTTTTATTTATGTATTTATTTATATATATATTTTTACTTTGGTGAGCACAGGCTAGAAAATAAAACACACAGATTAGATAATAAAATACCTGGAGCACATACTACAAGTTGCAGAGTTAACAAAACCAAACAAATCCAGTTCGGGTTAATTAAGGTTTCATGACGCTGGTTATCAACTTTCTCAGTCAACCCTGGTTTTCGGCTGCCAAAGCAAGGGAAAATTGCTTATTGTGTAAATGTGTAAGTTTACTTTTACAAACTCACAACAAACAGATTGAAAACTTATAACCCCAACATATTTTATGTCATTTAATATAAATGAAATGTTAATAAATAACAAATTAAATATGAATAAGATACATATCAATTTGTGAAAATATATTAGGACAGGAATAATGCCACATAGCAACACATACAGTTTGTGGTACAGTAAGAGTGTCTTCAGCTAAACTCAAACCTACCTGGGTAGCCACCAAAACCGGCTTCATGAAACAGGCCTCAGGTGTTATGTGTTTTTTCTCTATGCTATATTGTAACTAGCTAGCTAGAGTTAGAGGCCTAGCTGGATTTCTTAGCCATGGAAATGCCCCTACATTGAGCCTTATGGTCCATGCAGCTCACTGTGAGATTACAGCACGATAATCCATTTCCGCTTTAACCAAATATCTAATATATGCAAATATCTAATATCTAATATATATATATATATATATATATATATATATATATATATATATATATATATATATATATATATATATACAGTAGTTAACTGTTAGGTGACTAGCTTGTTCTGTCGGTTATGAGCTGCTTATGATCCCGCATGATAAGATAATGACAAGGCCAGAGCTATATCACCCTGTAGCCAGAGCCATGGTTTCCCACTGAAGCTAAGCTGGATTGATCCTGGCCAGTACCTGGAATGGAGACCTCCTGGGGAAAACTAAGGTTGCTGCTGGAAGTGTTTTTTTTTTTTTAAACTTTGGAATCCCCTTTGCTACAAACACACCACCATATTGCCTTTCACCCACAGATTATAGTCCTGTTCTCTCCCCAGTGTATGATGTGTATGATAGTGCTTCTCAATAAACTACATACTCTGTTACCCTTGTGTTTTATTGTGTCTTAAATTTATTACCACACTACATCACTCACCTCTCCACCAATAGCTGGTGTGTGGTGGGCGTTCTGGCGCACTATGGCTGCCATTGCATCATCCAGGTGGATGCTACACACTAGTGGTGGCTGAGGAGATTTCCCCCCATACAATGTAAAGCACTTTGAGTGCCTAGAAAAGTGCTATATAAATCTAAGGTATTATTATTATTATTATTATTATTATTATTATTATTATTATTATTATAAGATAAGATAACATTGTGGTTGCACTGATGCTTGGGCACTGCTGCTTGATCAGACACAGTAAGAGCTAACTGGGTGGCAGCAGTTACAAGACTCTTTTTGAGAGGTTTTGCTCTCAGAAAATTTTAGAACCTTTTCTTTCTGCTTGTGTGATTGTTCTCTGTTAATGGAAGTGCATAACTGGGACAAGGTCAAAGAGAGTGTCTAGGCATCACATTTTGCTAATTCATACAAGAGCAAAATTTTATGAGTAATGCTAATGCTTGTGACAGATAAGTATGTGGGGAGGTGTAACAGAGAGAGAGAGAGTGAAAGAGAGAGAGAGAGAGAGAAGAAAAATAGAAGGATGCAGAGTGAAACAGTACAGGAGAGAGAGAAATGGGACAGAAAGAGCATGAGCGGAAACAGAGAGCAGGCAGTGAGGGAGAGAATGTGAAGGAGAGAGATGGTGAAGTGACTCATTCAGAGGATGAGTGTATGTGGCTGCCCTCTGCCTCCATACCAGTTAAATGCAACCAGGTTTCTATGGGGAATGGAAAGAGCATAACACATTGCAGCACTTTCTCCTTTTGTATAAAATTCTGATTTAAACTGTACTTCTAATAGCATCATTACACCACCCTTTTTATGCATCATGCACAAAAATGTATATTGACTTAAGCAGGTCAAATGTAAACGAGTGAACTGTATTTCATGATATTAACTAACATAGTACTAAAAGTGTGCATTAAGGTGGAAGAGGACTAACCAACGATTTAATTTTTTCCTGTTTAAAGTGCTAATTAATTGATAAAGATAATGATTTCTGTGGATATTTGTGTTCTGACTCTCCACCTGAAATAATGTGGAGCTCACCATGTAATATTATTATGGGAAATATGGGGATGCCCTTCCTCCAAACCTGAGTCCATATCTCAGCTCTGTAAAAGTTTCCTGCCTTCTGGACCATTATTCTGTTAAGAGATGAGCAAGCCAAATGTACCAGAAGCACTCATGCTGATTTCTCTCTTTGCTAATTATAGTTTCTTTACAAAGTGAATTTGCTAATATAGCTTCATGGATTGAATGTGTATTTGAGTGTTACTGAACAAGAACTGCTTATGGCACTTGTTCATTGTGGCTTTGAAATAAAACACCTGTAAGGCTCACTGTTGGATTGAAGAACATCCGGGTTGCTTCTTCCCACACCATGTGTTCGTGCTATTTCTGTGCCATGGTGGCATCACCGTATGCTGAAATCCCAGAGCCAAGGACTCCTATTCCTAACCATGAAAAGCTCTTACTGACACACACGTACACACACACACACACACACACACACACACACACCTTACTGTCCTTGTGAGGACCTTCCATCAACATAATTATTAATCCAGCTAATTACTTCTACAGTATGACTACAACTAAACCTACCTTGTTTTTTTAAAAAAGCTGTGGTTTTTATAAAAGAAAGAAAGAAAGAAAGAAGGTAAAGACTGTCAGATATTCAGTTATTGCTTGTGGGAATATATGCATGTAAAGTCGGACTGTGTTGACCTTGTTGCTCTTACTTGTTAGTTTACATTTTCTTTCTGCTTCTCTCTTTCCTGAAGTCACTCAGTCACATTTCTGCTTATTGCTCTTAGCTTTTAGCTTTAAATATAATTGTGCCAAGTTTTGTCTCCACAGACACAAGTATAGGTAATAGTTGGATCACTGCTTTTTAAAACTACAATATCTTACAAAAGTGAGTACACCCCTCATATTTTTGTAAATATTTGATTATATCTTTTCATGTGACAACACTGAAGAAATGACACTTTGCTACAATGTAAAGTAGTGAGTGTACAGCTTGTGTAACAGTGTAAATTTGCTGTCCCCTCAAAATAACTCAACACACAGCCATTAATGTCTAAACTACTGGGAACAAAAGTGAGTACACCCCTAAGTGAAAATGTCCAAATTAGGGAGGGAGTGTCATTCAGATGTAGGAGCTATTTCTGAAAGCCCAAATAACTTTGGCTTCTTTTTTCCCCTCTATGATTAATTTGGTGGACCAGTTAATAGAATAATGCATAACAGTCACATAAGATCAACTTCAGAATTATTGTTACCTTTTATAAAAACGGTGAAACATTTAAAAGAGTTAAAAGAGAAACACCCTCTTCTCTTTCGATAATGTCCAACATGTTTAGAAACAATTGTAGATGATCTTGGTCCAGTGCTCCAAGCAGAACATTTCAAACTCCTTTATATACTTTGGTTTGTACAATTCAGATCACAGGACTATAATATACTACACACACATACTAAACACAGAGACTATGATGACAGTTGTAAAATGTCGCTTATTGTTTCAGCGACCACTTTGTGTTGATTTGGATGTTAGGGTCCTTATCTTGTTCAAAGATATACCAGGTTTTGGGCTAAAATATTCTGTTACTTCTCAGAATACAATGAATTCATGCCATTCTTTATAAAAGCTTGAAGAACTCAGTTTCCCAGAATACACCTCAGCCTCACAAAATGGCTGTACTAGACTAGAAATTGCACCTTTTCTTTGTCGCGCCTTATTAACACACCTGTGTTCAGTTTTACTTTGATTAGTTTTGTTATTTAAGTCCTGATGTGTTTGTGTTTCATTGCTAAGTCTCTGTTCTCTCCTGTGCATGTCATGTATTGTAAATCCATGTCCTTTGTTGGGTTTTGCAATGTTTTTCACTAAAGTCTTTTATTTTATAAATACAAGTCTGCGTTCACATTACTCTAAGCCACAATTTGACCTTGACTAAATGTGGCTCAAAATCATCAATAACCTGCAGCCATATCTTACACTAGGTTTGGGGTCTTTTTGGTATGCAATCCCTGTTTTTCATCATCCATGACCAAAAGTTTGATGTTAGTTTCCAACTGTAGGTCCACTGATACTTGGTGAAGTTCAAATGCTGTGTTTTGTGGGTTGCTCTCAGGAAAGGGAATTTTTTTTGTGTGATGAATGCATTTTGGGCATTGATCTGGATGTGGTGTGTAGTAATTAATGTTGAAACACCCTCAAGAATCAACTAAACTGCAGTTGCCATGTTTGTGCCTGCTACTCCCTTGATGCTTAGCCCACAGACAGTAATTCTGAAGCTGGGTTTTTGTTCTATACTCTCTCAGCACATGGGAGCTGTATATGTGATATTTGATATTTTTCAATCTGTTCCTCTCCAATTTAATGTTTTTTTTTCGTTCTTCAGTACAGAATCTATTTCATGCCATCCATACCCACATCATAGAAGACAAAGTTGTCATGGTTAGAGCTGTAATAAGGAGATAATTCTCTTTCTCACCATTTAATGGCATTTTACCTCATAGTCTTTTTCCATCTCTCAATCAGTCCCAATTAAGGCAAAGCCTCTAGCGTGCTCTTGCCATCTGGACACTCACTCATGTGTAAGAGAAGACTGACTCACTCTCAGATATGAACAGGCTAGAGAAAAACAATAAACAAGCTCTATGTACCTCATATAATGGAAGGTCCATATTCAAATGAATATCTGTGAATAAAGGGTCTGGCAAAAAATCACTCATGGATTGTTCTCAAGTCTCTGATAATACATGTTTTTTTGTTGTTGTTGTTTTTTTTTTTTGTTTTTTTTTTTGCCAGACTGAGTCTCAGAGAATGATATGGATACTGTATGTTGTTCCTTTTCATAACTGTACATTCATTCACTTATATGCAGGCATCCATGCAAGCATAACTCAGTCGTATAATACCGATGTGTCACTGATTTGGTTGGATGCAAGCCAATTTTTCCCATTTGGACCCACTTGCTGTTTTTGTGGTCAGAAATGAATGAACCTGCACTGCCATAGTTGGAGCCAGGGCTGCATTAAGCTAATACATGGCCTGGGGCTGATGTACATACATGTATATATGAGGTCCCATCACTATCCAGCTCCTATCTGAAAGTGCCTACATAGAGTATTTAAATGTCCTACACAGTATTCATGGTTGTGCCAGGACAGAGAATGAACACAAACTGGGACAAACAGCATAGCAGCAAAAGAGCATTGTATTAACATATACAGACCACAGCTTACATCTACTTACATTCACCACAATATTATACACAATGCAACAATAAGCCTCATTACACCATTAAAGTGACAGATGGGCTAAAACCTAAGAAAAACGTTTTACTTATTGTTACAACCCTTTTTCTTAAAAAAAAAAAATTCACATCAGACATGCTGTGTCAGTGGAAAGTGAGGGTCGTAACAGAAATTCAAACAGATCAGACACCAGATTTGTCATTTTGATGCAAACATATTGAAAAATATAGAAAAGAAGCTGAAGTATTGTAGTGTCTGGATCAGAGTCCCTTGTGGGATCATTGAAGTCTATCTATCTATCTATCTATCTATCTATCTATCTATCTATTGGCACATTAGTAAATAAATGATTGCTAAAGATTAAAAGTAAAAGATTAAAATATTTGAAGTACCTTGGCTACTCCAAACAAAAATATGTTATCTTGTATTTTTCCCTAGGTAAACAAAAACAGGAGAAAAGGCCATGATTTCCAAAAGAAAATACGCCCTTGCAAATTTCAGGCAGGCATTTACAGATATCTGATATCTATAACTATATGTGCAAAGAAGCTGATAAAGTATTTACATAAAATAGATCAAGTACATCAAGTGTGTAGCTTATATACATAATTTACAGAACTAGCATAAAGCTGGAGTGTATAGTGGCAAGAAAAATATGTGAACCTTTTGGAATTTCATGGTTTTCTGCATAAATTTGTCATAAAATGTGATCTGATCTTCATCTAAGTCAAGGGTATTGACAAATATAATGTGTCCAAAATAATAACACACAAAAAATTCTGATCTTTCATGTCTTTATTGAGAACAACCAAAAAAACCTCATAGTGCTTGTGGAAAAATTATGTGAACCCTTGAGTTAATGACCAGAAAAAAGCTAATTGGAGTCAGGTTTTAGCACACCTGGAGTCTCATTAAGAAAATGAGTTTGGAGGTGTGAACTACAGCTACTTTGACTGATAAAAACCCCTCAAACTTTTGGAGTTTTCTCTACACAAGAAGCACACGCTTATGTGAGCCATGCATCACCAAAAAGAACCTCCAGCGGATCTACGATCAAGAATTGTTGATTTACATAAAGCTGGCAAGGGTTACAAAGTGATTTCAAAGACTTTAGAAACAGTTAGGCAAACATTTTACAAATGGAGACACTTTGGGACTGTTGGTACTCTACCAAGAAGTGGACGCCCAGTCAAAATGACACCAAGAGCTCAACAAAGACTCATCAATGAGGTAAAGAAACAACCCCAAATGACAGCCAAAGACTTGAAGGCATCATTGGAATTGGCTAACATCTCTGTTCATGAGTCTACATTATGTAAAACATTGAACAAGCAGGGTATCTACGGCAGGACACCATGAAGGAAGCCACTGCTTACTAAAAAGAACACTGCTGCATGCCTGAAGTTTGCAAAAAAGCACATTGACACTCCACAGCGGTATTGGCAAAATGTTTTGTGGACTGATGAAACTAAGATTGAACTATTTGGAAAAACCACACAGTACTACAACTGGCTTAGAAAGAGCACAGCATATCATCATGAAAACATCATCCCAACCGTAAAGTATGGTGGTGGAAACATCATGACTTGGGCCTGCTTTGCTGCATCAGGGCCTGGCCAGCTTGCAATCGTTGAGGGGAAGATGAATTCCCAAATATATCAGACAATTCTTCAGGATAATGTGAGAATGTAGGTACGTCAGCTGAAACTGTGTAGAAGTTGGGTGATGCAACAGGACAACGACCCAAAACACCGGTGCAAGTCCACAAGAGAATGGCTTCAGAAAAACAAAATCCGCCTTTTGGAGTGGCCAAGTCAGAACCCAGACCTCAACCCAATAGAGATGCTATGGAATGACTTGAAGAGAGACATACACGTGAGACGTCCAAAGAATATGACCGCGCTAAAGCAGTTCTGCCAAGAAGAATGGGCTAAAATTCCTCCTGAATGATGTGCAGGTCTGATCCACAGCTTCAGGAAGCGCCTGGTTGAGGTTATTGCTGCTAAGGGGGGGTCAACCAGTTATTAATTCTAAGGGTTCACTTACTTTTTCCACTGCCATTTTGAATGTTGAATGAGTGTGTTCAATGAAGACATGAGGGATCAGAATTTATTTTGTGTTATTATTTTAGACACATTATATTTGTCAATACCCTTGACTTAGATGAAGATCAGATCACATTTTATGACAAATTTATGCAGAAAACCATGAAATTCCAAAAGGTTCACATACTTGCCACTATACGTGGCAAGTATGCCACGTCCCTGGTTTTCTAAGTCACAATGGGGCAGGTGCATGATGGAAATGGAACTGGAGGAGATTGTGGAAAAATCTGACCATGTGGTGTGATGATTAGCATTAGAGCAAAAGACAGAAATAGAGAAAGAGAGGCCAGGTAGTCAGTATATCCAGTATATAGGACACCAGAGCGTTCCTATTAATGTTCGGGTCTTCATGCCACTTCTGAGACCAGAACATTTGATGAAAGCTCACCAGCTTCTTCACCTCTCAGCTTTCTCAACCTCTGAGCATTGCCTGAAATACATGGCTCGGTGTATTTGTTGGTTTGTTATTAAGGAAAACTTTTTTTTGATTGCTACATTTTTTTTTCATAGTGGCTGGAACACAGGTAGACACAAACAAAGAGGCACATTGTGACTCATTCACTAGCAAGACTGTAATCTTTTAAAACACTGGAACAGAACAAAATTTCACTGCAATTTTCTCATACATTTTCAGTTGGTGAGTTTTGAATAGAACATCATGAATACAAGTAAAGCTCCAACTCTGCAGCACACCAAGCAGATTATGTTCCTCCAATTCTTCTTTTACAGGGCTATGATGTGATCATGCTTAACCTCGTGAGAATGGGCTCCAGCATGATAATTTCGCATTGAATGAACTCATTATAAACCAGGAGAAGAGCCAGTTTGCCTTCAAGCACAAATGCCACAAGAGCATTCCTAGTGTCTTATCAAATGACTTATCTTAGTAATTTGTAGAATAACTATAATAATGAATAAAACATAGCAGGGCATGCTGTTGTAGGAAAATAAATTGAAAGTTGGTTATTTTCATATAACAGCATGTTCCAAAATGTTTTATTCCTCTTATACCACAGCAAGTTGCCACTTCCATAAAGGATTTCTGTTTTCCCTTACTTTTGAAATTAGCATGTAGCTAGTTCTCTTCTAATGAGCTGACAGTCAGCAGATTTGTCATTCAATTAAATTCAATTAAACTTGATTGTCATTATACCAATACAAGGGATGTACAGTATGACAAAACACTATCGGGCTTCTCTGGTCCAAGACAATAGACAAAAACAGTAGTGAGAAGATGGTAGACAAAAGACAGACAATAGGTTCATAGACAGTGAATGCAAGATACGTGCAATGAACAGTAACTGTAGGTCAAAGGGAAGAGGTAGATTTTTTAAAGTGCTAATTATATTTAAAGCTGTAGTACCGAACTTTTGCCATCTGTGTTTGAAACATAAAATTACTTTAAAGTTACTTGTGGGTTATTAAATTTTTTTAACGTGGGTTGTGCTCCTCTGCTTGGATGAATCTGATGCTTTGAGGTATACTTATCAGAGCTTCCAAGCCCACATATAATACACGTCTTTGGTATTCTTTTTTCTGAAGTCGCTTGAAAAAAATCACGGGTCGTGGGTTGTGTTTTTTTGGGCTTGTTTTTAAAAATATGGTTGCTTGTTAGGAAAATCTGCTGTAGTGTATTTCATCCTCCCACAATTACAGGTTATAACAAAAAACAAACAAACAAAAAAGCTAAACATACTCATACAGTATATATTAATAGTTACTATAGGTCTATTGTAATCTTTTCCATTTCTCCAATCAGATTCTGCATGCAGGTGATCAGAGATGAGAGGATAGGGCCTGTCCTCCCTATAAGCGTTGTTACAGTTTGATGATTTTTTTTATTAAATAAATGCAAATGATTTCAGTTAATGTGTTGTAAGCTCATTTATTGAGTCTGTTTACACTGAGGCCGTAACAGGCTATAATAATATTGGGCTTGTTTTTGAAGCTGCAGTTGCTTATTTGTCTCGTGAGACTTTGCAACACTGAGATATTCGTATGGGTTTTATATTAGCTCCAATATTTGACAACAGAGGTGGTGACGGATACGGTTTTCCTGGAGTTGAAGTGAATTGCTCTCTAGCTAGCAGAAAATAAGTGCAATTTACCTCACTGATCCTAGCAAATCCTCTTTCCGAACACACAATATAATAGCCGGCTGTTCTTCTTTCTGTTTACAGACGTGACGTAACCACACAAAGAAGAATGATGTCACAAATGATGTCAACTGACATTACCAGCAAAATCCAACCCATTAGCTCAATTTATAAATTATTATTATAAGCTTACTGTTGTGAATTGGGTTAATGTAAGGAGACAATTTTGAAAAAAATTTATGTACCTGGTCAGTGATTGATTTTTGTTCATTTTCAACCAAAAAAAGTTCTGTACTGCAGCTTTAAGCAATAAATATGAAGTCCTTGAGTGACTTATACAGCATAGGTTAATGGCAACACAATTACTCATCTATTTTCTTTTCATTTCTCAAAGAGAAGGATAAAAGTGATTGCAGTTGCAACTTTAAACTGAGATCCACTGTGTACTCCCTAACAGAAGTGTGATCAAAAGAGAATGACAATTCAAGGATAACCTGCTCTAGGGCCACAGTCACAATGATGCCTGACTGCCTGGAGGTAGATAAGAAAAAAAGATTTCATAATTAGTTGGTTGAATGATAAGAGCAAAATAGCGTCGACAAGACCAATATAGATTCCACTTAGTGTCTTTTCTTTAAAGAGCAACTCAACTGAATTTCATGAAAAACTTATGATCTTATGCTCTATTATATATTATTTTGATCATTCCTGGGCTGAACCAAAAATAATGCTCTGCATGACAAGTTCTTTTAGTGTCTTATGGATGATCCACCATTTTGTTAGAAATAGTCTTTATAGAGGGAATCTATTGTTGTGTTGTAAACTGTCATGGCAGCAGTCATGACAGTCATGGAAAAAGAAAAGAAAGCTGTACAATGGGCTGAAATAGCTTGAGAAGCAAAGTACAATATAATTGGCATTTTCCTCCTTCAGTAGATATTATGTGAATAGATGATTTTATACAAGTTTAATGACTGGTTGGACTCTACCAATCTACCAACTAAAATGCATTTTTAATTTTTTTTATTTGCACCAGTAGTTTAAAAGTAAATGGAAAAAGTATTCTGAAAAGTATATTTCTTTGTACAGGTGGGGTAGTGTAAAACTATATTTTAATATAGTTAATATTAATATAATTAATATAATGTTCTCTGTGTAAAACGTTTAAAACATTTCCTTTCATTTGAAGTCAAGGGAAAAGTGAACTTGTATGTTGATGTGAATTTTTAATTAGCTAAGCTAAAAGGTCCTGAAATTTTCATGTCATGTAAGTTGTGCTGTGTTTCACTATATAGAACGTTTTCGGGTACATATCAGTGTGTTTGGTCTCAGTATATTTAATACATGACCTGCACATGTAATTTATTATTTGACTGCTTTATTAGCAGATAAACAACAAGTGGACAGAATCCTGAAGTTTGTATGGATCCACACTATCAATAAGACTAATTTTATCCATATGTAATTGCTTGGAATCTTGCTGAAGTTAGACATATTACAAACATTTTCCCTTTAATTCCCTTTATGCATGGCAAGTCTGAAAATCCACAATTAATGTCAGTCCATAAGAAAAACAAAAATCACCAGTTTAGTGTATATGCCAGGGGCTCTTGTTCTGTTTGTGAATCCCATACACTGCATATTTAATAGCTGGTGTGTGGTGGGTGTTCTGGCGCACTAACATCATCCAGGTGGATGCTACACACTAGTGGTGGTTGATGAGATTCCTTCCCCAATACTATGTAAAGCACTTTGAGTTTCTAGAAAAAAAAGAAACTCAAAGTTATATTATACATATTACATGCTATATAAATGTAAGGTATTATTATTATTATTATTATTATTATTATTATTATTATTATTATTATTATATTTTTGTGTTTTCTCATGCTAATTCTCTTGGCTTAAAGTTTAAAAAGAAAACAAAATTATTGCCACAGCAAGGAATACTACACCCTGCTCATTCATGCAATTATCCAATCATGTGGCTGCAGCACAATGTATAAAATCATGCAGATACAGATCAAGAGCTTCAGTTAATGTTCACATCAAAAATCAGAATGGGGAAAAATTGGATCTCAGTGGCTTTATTGTGGCATTATTGTTGGGGCCAGACGGGCTGGTTTGAGTATTACAGAAAATGCTGCTCTACTGGGATTTTCACGCACAGCATTTCACAGAATTTACACAGAATGGTGTGAAAAACAAAAAACGTCCATTAAGTGCCAGTTCTGTAGGTGGAAATACCCTGGTGATCAGAGGAGGATGGCCACTGTTTTAAGCTGACAGGATGGCTACAGTAACTCAAATAAGCACTCATTACAACCATGGTGAGTAGAAAAGCATCTCAGAATGCATAACATTTCAAACCTTTAGGCAGATGGGCTACAATAGCAGAAGACCACATTGAGATCCACTCCTGTCAGCCAAGAACAGGAATCTGAGGCTCCAGTAGGCACAGATTCGCCAAAACTGGACAGTTGGATATTAGAAATACGCCAGGCAATGTTTATATATATTTGTGTGTGTATGTACTCCAAGACCAAACAGAGTTACAAGCTACCCAATACAGTAGTTGCTATAGATCCACAATTCTGAAGCATCCAGTCATAACACAATGTAGGCACTGGTATGATGGAGAGCCACTGATGTAGACGTGGTGCTGTCTAATATCCATTGTATGAATTTCAACAGTGATCAGAGACAGACAGAAAACTATGGAATGGCAGCAGGAGTTGACTTGTGAGGTATCTACTGTGAGTGTTATTAGTAATGAAAATATCTGTTGAGATGCAAGAAATAAAGCCTGTGTAGTGTACTATGAACTGCATGTTATGAAATGTGCATGCTAGAAATATCTGGAAATTACGCCCTTTGAACATCCTCACATCATTATTTGTGTGACATGCAGGATGACGAGTGATTGCACAAGACTGTCTCTTAGTCTGAGTAGATGAACAAGAAGTCAGGAGACAACTTGGATTGGGCAGTGGAAAATGAAACCAGAGCTGTGTGTGTGTGAGTGTGTGTGTGTGTGTGTGTGTGTGTTTTAAATTTGCCTCCACAATATTAGGTTTTGACCTTGTGCGGACATTTGGCTGGGGACATTTTGGTTACTGATGTTAGGTTTGGGTGTATGCATAGTAATAATTGCTTTAATGATTTTGTCAATGGAAGGTCTTTACAAAGATAAAAAGATAGTAAGGTGTGTGTGTGTGTGAGAGAGAGAGAGAGTGAGTGCTGAAAGAGGTTGTTAGATTGTTTTTGAAATACTTTAAAACTTGCTTATCCATCACAATTAATATTTTTTGGATGATAAACAACCATTTAGCTTTTCCAGAAGCTACACTGATGCTAAGATATTTTGAAGCTACCTTAAATACACATCGTTGTTTTAATTCGCAGGGTTGTGACCTGACAAACATCTCATGTAGTCTCACACACAAGGTAACAATATACTTCCATCTGCCCTCTGCCAAGAGAGAGGTAGGTTTGCACTGCTGGAATCACAGTCTGCCAAGTGATATATGGCTTCAACAAATACTGCATGCTGACATGTCGTTATAAATATTGCTGACGTGAATTGTTGTATCTTCTCCGGCTGAAAATAGGCAGCATGAAATACACTTGTATTGTATTGACATTTCCTTCCTCTTCTTTTCTTTTGTTGGATAGTCTCCAGGTTAGATCTGGAGCATTATTAATGTGAACGAGTTGAATGTAGCATGTAACTGACCTATCATGCTGAAGTAAAAGAAAGTCTTCAGAAGACTAACTCTCCTGGAAGATGTCCAGTTAGTTACTTTTCTTTTGTGCCATATCAGATGACTTGTGAGACCTTAGTTCACCAAGATTAGATCTGTTTGGACTGGAGATAAATGACATAGTTAAGCGTGTCTACCCTCTTAGACAAATAGTCCAACCTAGAAACCTTTTGGGTGCTTTGGTTATTCCTCTGAAAGATACTATGTAGTGTACTATGTTGTGT
Organism: Ictalurus furcatus; assembly: GCF_023375685.1. Taxonomy (NCBI): domain Eukaryota; kingdom Metazoa; phylum Chordata; class Actinopteri; order Siluriformes; family Ictaluridae; genus Ictalurus; species Ictalurus furcatus. The sequence continues at coordinate 13,115,651 of NC_071273.1, forward strand.
TCCAGCCTACAAAAACCCTCCACTTTGTGAAATTTTGACAGTTTCTATTATAGTACAGATTTAGCATTTTAAAATCTGTTTAAAAAAAGTGAAATGAGAGAAAATCTCATTTAAAGATTTGATTCCAATTACACTACAAAAAAAACACCATGCAAACCTCTACATTTATAATTTAATCTACTTATGTAAAAACAACATTATAAGCTTACAATGGGACCCGAGCTGTCACTCCCTGATTAGTTCAATAGTTCTGTTCTGTTGATTAAACTTTTATTGCTGTTGATATCTGTCCATTTTTTTTTGGCTGTGTTCAATAAAAAAAAAATGTAGCTGTGTTACACTGCAGCAGTGGAATGCAAAGATGAAGAACAGTCTTTTGTAAGGTTAATGGTTCTAGCTTATATGCATTGTTGAACCCTCTCCGTTAGGGATAAGTCCTAGAGAGATGCATCAAAGAACACTTCAGGGCAGTAGATTGAACTTATTTTGTTCTATACAGTAATTTCATATTAAAGGCTATGCCATTTTTCCGTTGCCCTGAATAGCTTGGATTATATTTATAAAATAGAAAGTGTGTTGAAAAGTAGGAGAAAAGTAGGTCTAGTGGAGAGATACTGATAATAAAATTACTGGAGAGAGATAGCAGTACCGCTCAACACATTTGAAACTGATACAGCAACCACTGATTCAGAGCAACACCAAGCCAAGAATATTAAGGAATAAAGCACAATAAGTATACAGCACTGCATTGCTGAACCCTAGACAGCTTAATATGTGGAAAAATATTTTTAAGAATATTTTTAAAGGATTTTTGTTTTATCAGATTGGAGAAAGGAACAAGGCTTAGTGGTTAGCACGTTCACCTCACACCTACAGGGTTGGGGGTTCAATTCCTGCCATGGCCCTGAGTGTGCTGAGTTTGCATGTTCTCCCCATGCTGCAGGGGTTTCCTCCGGGTACTCCAGTTTCCTCCCCTAGTCCAAAGACATGCATGGTAAGCTGTCCAAAGTGTCCATAGTGTATGAATGGGTGTGTGAGTGTGTATGTGATGGTGCCCTGTGATGGATTGGCACCCTGTCCAGGGTGTACTCCGCATTGTGCCCTATGCTCCCTGGGATAGATACCAGGTTCCCCGCGGCCCTGTAGGATAAGTGGTATATAAAAAGGATGGCGAAAGTAACCCTAAAACAAATGGCTTCTCTATTAGAAAAACTCTTCAAGAAAGCTACTACTGTTACTGTGTATAAACAGACCTGCATATCTTTATTTTCTCATTATTTTTAGTAGTTACAGTTGTCTACTTGGTTGTATGTATTGTACCACAATTTGTGAAGTCACTTTAAAAAAATAAGGTTTTTTTTTAAAATGAATAAATATAAGGGGCTCTTGAGTGGGGCAACAGAAAAGCATTCAAACTATCATCTAGAGATCATGAACTCGAATCCCAGTGAGTCCAAGAGTGTCCAAGAGAGTGTTAGGAGAGAGCTGCCTGATGGGTGGGAATTGGCCATGAATAAATTAGCGAGAAAATCTGGGAACAATCAAAACACACAAAAAAAGAATGCATATAAAAAATATTCCCTTTTGCCATGATGAACTGGTATCCCATCCAAGGTACAGTGCCCTCCACTAATATTGGTACCCTTGGTAAATATGAGCAAAGAAGTCTCTGAAAAATTGTCTTTATTTTTTAACCTTTTGACCTTTTGTTAAAATAATTCACAAAAATACCCTGCTCTCATGGATATCAAACAATTGCAAACAAAACACAGGTTTATCCAAAAAAAAATATATATCTTTGTTAAATATAGGTGTGCAACAATTATTACCCTGAGCAGGATGAAGTGGTTGCTGAAAATGAATGAAAAAGTTTCACATGCAATCATTAGTACATATTGTATATTTCTGCACATCTCTGACTCACACCCCTTTTGCCCTGCCTCTTAGTGAAAGTGGTGGAAACCGTCCTCTTTGGCATGGATCTTTTCACGGATATAAATGGTTATTCAGTGCAAGTTTCTTTCAGAATACAGATCCTGACTATATTTAGACAAAGAGACGAGAGGAAGAGCAAAAAGTCCACTTCACAAAGGCTTAAGTTTCATCCAGATCAACTAACTGATTTTCACTCAAACAACAGCCATGGAGCATTTCTCAGTAATTGAACAGGCCCTGGGCATTATGCAACCAGCCCACGAGTGGGCCGTCAGAGGCAGAAGAGGACAGGAAAGGAGAGGAGAAGTGGACTGAGCAGGGTGCTGCTAGTAGGCAGGATGGTGGGGGTTAGCAGTGCTTGGGAATGTGTAGGAGGATGGATGAAGAGTGTGAGTGAAAAAAAGAGACAAGAACAAGTGATACAGTAGGTTTTGGGTTAGCAGTCAGTACATATACCAGTGCTATGATGAAATCTGTTGAAATGTTGTTTCAGTTGTTGAAATCGTTATTGTGAGCAAATTTGTGAGGAGAAAGAGGAGGTGAGGGATGAACCATGGAGTGCAGGTACACCCAAATTCAGAGAGATGTGCCTCTGTTTTGTTTTAGGAATCTTGCTTAAAGGTGTTAAGGATCATTAAATGTCTCCCTTCATCTGAAAAACATGATCTAAAAAGGAGAACAGTTTGTAAACTGTTGAGCTGCTGCCAAAAGACTGCCCAGTGTGTGAACATATGTTGGCATAAAAGATATATTTTTAGTCATGCCTGTGTGGAGCAGCCAAAAGCTCCCCACATCCTGCTGTGCTCAGCGTGCAACACTGATGTCCCACAATGCAACGGGTGAAGATCATGGCAGCTCTCATCTGTGCCTCTGCATGCTGCTGTGTACATTTATATGTGCATGTGTATGTATTTTCTTCCTTGTTCTTTCCTTGCAGGTGTACATACTTTATTTTCAATATGCTACAGCTGATTCACTGATTTTCGTTCTGTTTGCACTTTCCTCTTTTTTTGTCTGCCTTTGTATGCTTTTTTTATTTGCATTTTCTTTTTGTCTTGCTCACTCTACTCCCACGCTAACCCCACATGCATCATGCCTGAGGCTCCACTAACCCATCCTTTTCTGGCTATTCTTAAAGCATCTGGATACATGCATACTGTAGAAATTTACTCCCATTTGGACACAAGCAAAAATTTTCAAATCATTTTGCTTCAACAATCTCACATGTCCTCCGACATTACATATTTTTGTGGTTTTGATTTTGGTGGTTGTATCGTGATTTTATCCAACAATCTGGAGTTTATTATACATTCACAATTCTCAAGGTACTTGTGCGTCCGTATGGACATTTTTGTCTTTTTCATTTAAAAAAAAAATAATAATTTTGTCTGTGTTAGGGCAAGCAGCATACATTTTGCAAAAGGTGTGTAATTTTATTGGAATTTTAATATTTCACCTTCATTTGCTTTCATAAATCTATTTTAAATTAGGTACACAAAATAGTTACACTCAGGACCTTAAGGACGAAAATGTCCCCTTTGAAACCCATTCAAACTGCAGTATTTAATCCCTGTGATGTTTAAGCATAATATCATACAGTCTGTGTTAATAGGCTTTTAATTTGTTGGCAAGGTTTCAAAACATTTTAACAAGTTTTAAAAATATTTCTCAACTGTGTAGTATTTTCTCAGGTTTAGCCTATAGGGAAAATACATAATTTTCCTTTTTTTCTGATTCTGCTGTATTATAGAGAGCTGAAGACCAACTGAATAAATGATGCATCTATAATTGTGTGGCTGTTTGTATGGATATCAGAGTTGTGGTTTATATGTGTGTACTGAAAATTTTGTATGTGTGAACAGTTTGAAAGAAAGAAATTATATTGTACTGGAAATTACAAATCCCACCCCATGTACTGTATATGAGTTAAAATAGGAATGACACATTTCAGGACAGGAAAATAATCTACTTCAGTGTGGATTATTTTCATATAAGAACACAGCTTGTTTTGTGTTTTAACTTACTTAATGCATACTGTGGATGAGGGAGAATTCAGTCAACCTCACATTAAGCCCATAAATTCCCAACTTATTATTCAGTAGCTAATTTTAAATACTATTCAGTAACTACAGCGAATTATTCAGTAACTAATGACACTAATAGGAAAGGTGTGTAATTAAAAGAGTGGGAAAGTTAAGTCTGGACTGCTAACAAGTCTTGGGATTTTATGGGGTTAATCATGGGTCACACTACTGTTCTCATGGGAATTATCTGAGATTTCATCAACACCCCAAATCCATCCATGAATAAAACATTGTGACTCGCTTCCCACATGCTCTCTCCTCTTGTTTTTTGGCTGCTACACTGTGAAATGGCTCTGTGGGGAAGGAACAGGAACCAAAAGCTCTTGATGCCTAATTTATGAACAGCATCTACATTCCAACTGATTCGGTTTGATTTGGTTGTAGTCAATTTCCAGACACAGTGCCTTGGGATCTCATCTTGAGATTCAAAAGAAATGTGAGATGTGCACAGAAGGGAATGAAGTCCTTTGAATTTGATGATTCCGTATCCCATGTCAGCCTTTTCTGTGGTCTGTCTTTGATTACTGCAGCTTGAAGATGAGTTTCAGAATGAAGTGTTATGGGTTATGTTTGTGATATACTGTAAGAAAGGGATGTTTTCTCTCTGTGGTTAATACTATGACTTACATAGTGTAATATAGTTATATTGTTGTAGTAGTTTAATTTAATATGTACTGTACTATTTGTAATGATTTTTATATTGTAATTATTGTTATATAATGGTGAGTGTAATTTTTGTGCTGTATGGTTATAAATTTAATAATTTTTATATTATAGTGGTTATATTATGATGATAATGATGATGAATATTATTATTAGTAGTAGTAGTAGCAGTTGTCGCATCAGTTATGATTACAGTTTTACAGTGGTTAGAGTTTTTGGTTTGTTAAAAAAAAATTATAGTGAAAATCACAACCCACGATTATCAAAGCTGCTATATTTAGCATTAAGTAGCTATAGTTATTAGATAATAAACTGGATAGTAGAAATGAAGGAGTTTAATCCAAGCTTAATGCCTATAAATAATGTCAGCTTGGACCTAGTGTGTTTCTATCATTGCAAAATCCACAAATGAAAAGCTCAATAGTGCCAATAAATAGCCACAATATTATTTAACATATTTAATTAATGAGCTTAATATGTGAATATTTTGTAGTTAAAGGGTCTCTGAACAACTGGTTTAAGGTGAAAGCAAAGTCTCCACCACGACCATGGTGTAATATGCTGATGATCACCATTGATCTAAATTAATTTTCGGAGCAAGATCTGCAGAACACAACAACCCCTGGACGTATACATGAACCTGAAGAAAGCCCAGCTCCTCTATCAGCCATCACCAAATCAGTCCTTCAGTCTTTAAAATTATAAAAGGATTTATAATCAGACCTAAATGTGAACATGTTTTCCAGACCTTGGAGGCCACACATCCTCCAGGCTAAGACTGGCTATGAAATCCACAACCTACTAAGTTGTGCAAGTGCAGCCCTTTCCAAACTCAATTTTCCTCCAAGTTCAAGCCCAACTCCTACCTTATATTTCACAAAGCTGCCTTTCTTCCCACCCTCATGTATGGAGCAGAAACCCGGTCCACCTACAGGAGACATTTGATAGTACTTGTTGTAGTGCCTATGTTATTCTTATTTCAGATCAGTGAAGGCTAGTTGTAATATTAGATGGGAAGGCTGAAATCTAATATCTATCAATAGCTTGACAGTGAAACTATTAGCAGTGAGCTATACATTATATCTTGAGGTCTCATTGGTGGCATAAAACGAATGTTTTTGGGCAAACTATCTGATACACACTTAAAGACATTTAGGCAGCTGTTCTTATGATCTAGTCTGCAATGCTCTACTGTGTTCATGCCATGTTTCCTCTGAGTACCACATATGGTAAACTGATGTACCCCTTTTATTAAAAAAAACATGCATCTATCCTGCTGTCCTTCTGTGTTATTTGTACTTTGTTTGGATCATGTGTGCTCTATATATTTTTAGTTTCTCCTCCAAAGGCATTTTGGGGGAAAAAAGATGATAGAGGAAATAATCTGCTTTGTTTTTGTTCATTACGTCCAAATTTCATCAATGTACTTCCCAATCACTGCTGATTATGTTTTATGGATATATCACCTGCTGAGATATATTGGCTGTATATCAGCCAATATCAGTCCAAATGCAAATTAAATTAAATAAATTAAATGGCTATTAAACCTCAGCCATGACTATCATATATTTACATGATGTTTGTGTGCATATACAGCATACTATCACATAAATATATATATATACTAGTTCACCTGATGAAGAACTATCATACTCAACATTGAGAGACTGCCAATGATGATTGTTATTATATTGAAGTGGTACTAATTAACATATAGTGCTTGTGATTGTTAAGTTGTAGTGGCGCAATTATTGACTGTGAAGTTGTCTGAAATTGGTGCGTTCAAATTTCTGCTTTCAAAATGGGAAGCTGAAAACATATGCTTTCATTTCAAGTGGTTAAAGTCATTTGCTAGGCACTAGGCAGTATGGATGCCCAAAGGTGGACTCTTGTAGCCATTGAGTCTTTCATATGAACAATGTGAATACATAGTTACAAAAGTCAATGTCTTCCTGAGATATATTGGCAAATTACAAGAAACAGACTTCAATAGGGCTAGAATAGTACTAAATTCACAGTGGACCGTATTCAGAATCAAAAGTTCAAAAGATATGCAGTTGGTAACTGCTTAATGATATAGAAGTACCGTAGCAGAAAGCTTAATCCTTAGGCTGGTCGATGAATGATACATACAATATTGTTGTGAGAGAAAAAGTTAAAAAGTGTGTAACTGGCATTAATTTGGACATTAACAGGTGGTAGGTTTCTGCTGTTTTTTGTTTTAAAGTACAATAATCACCACAGTGGTCCTTTAAATTAACTGGGAGTAAGTCCAGATGACAAGACCTGTGGAATAATTTCCAATCAATAGATATCCCTCAAATTAATGTATAGTCCAGCCAGATTGACTCATTAGACACTACAGTAACAACACTTTTATCTGTTTTCACTTCTTTCCCATCCTCCAATACACTATGTAATGTTTGATCAGCTTGGCAGAATTTGTTTTCTTCTGTCTTTCTCTCTGTTCATAAATGCCAGCTGGGGCACATTGGCTCACAATCAGCTGCATGTCAACATATGTTCCTATGACTGAGAGACAAGGCAAGAACTGTTTAGTGTCTCTACATATTCAGCTAAATACAATACTGGCTGAGCTTCCTTTGCCTTTACCTGCTGTCTTAATAGACAAAAGAAATCAATTCAGAGCTATCAGCTCTTGGATGCCATAACACTCAACAATCAAGATAACTACAGGAAGGGTGGAACTGGAGGTAATTATTGTCAATGCAAAGGGCTTTTGTAATATAGACTACATTTCTTTGTACCAAGCTGAAAACCAGGTATATGCATTAAAGGTGTAATAGATGAGCACTGAAAGTCTAGTGACCAGTAGTTTAAAAAATAATCTTCAGTGAAGAGTAACATTCCATATTATTAAAACCCTGACTATATTTGGAAAGAAAATGTCACAAAATAGACAAGAACATTTACAAATATTTAGGTTTCATAAAAATGTATTTACTTACATGTAAAAAGGGACCTTTTTGGGGTTTTGGGGCTTAGGTATTGGAAAGCAATACAGAATGATGAACAGTGCTTATTAGCTTATTATACTTATGGAAGCCCTAAGCAGCCATACGTTATTAATTTTTTCTTTCTTGTTTGCTTGTGATCTCGACTTAATTTTCTCATGATTTCGACATAACCCAAGTTGTTTTCTTGTGATCTCTACATTACAAAAGTTGTTTTCTCATGATCTCGACTTAATTTTTCTCTGTACTCGACAACCATCATCCCAAAGTCAATGGGCTTTTTGAATGGGTTTTTGATTAAATACCTGAAAGAAGGTCTGTGGTTAACACAAGCTCAAGGTATGCTTACGTTTTATACTATGACATAAAATACATCAGTAATACCCCTCTCAGGATTTTTTAAAAAGGTTTTACGTGTCTTGAAAAAGACGACTGCTTTGAAAAAGACGTTTATAGCCTAACTTTAGCTTTTTACTTCTGGCGATTGTATTTACACTTCAAAATTCATATAAGTTGTGCTCATTTGTGAAGATTATCTTGATGAACCAAACATGTAAGAATCATAAACTTTTGTTGGTCACAGAGTATATTTTCCGTAATAATCCAAAAGCCAATGGAAAAATCCTATTGGCTTTTCGTCGAGGGAACCAGGGTGAATCTAACCTCCGGGTTGACCTACAAACATACATCATCCCTGCAGGATTGATGACTTGAGAAGGGGACGCCCCTCTCTCTTAATGCGGAGATAAAGTCCATCTCTACAGAAGGCAATTATTAAATTTATGGTGGCGAAGATGCCAACGTGCATGTAACACCAGTCCCATTCATAAGGCATGAGATTTTCTGAGAAAACAACTTTGGATATGTTGAGATCATGAGAAAATTAAGTTGAGATCATGAGAAAACAACTTTTTGTTATACGAGATCACGAGAATATCAAGTCATGATCGTGGGGAAACAACAAAGAAAAAAAATTATAATGCATGGCCGCTTAGGGCTTCTGTACATACTGATTATACATAAAAATTATGAAAATCTGGATGAAATTATTCACATTTCATATTCATTTTAAATGTAGTCACTTAGTAGGTACTTTTATCCAGAGCTATTTACAAAATCAACAATTTTGAACATAAAGCCAAAAACAATTTTTAAAAAAAAGACAAGCCATAATGTAAATGACAGCTTCAAACCTAAATTACAAAATTTTCTGAAAAATTCCTGCTAAAAACCAATGAGTAATACAAAGGGCAGTTGCTATATTTTGGTGAGTAAAATGTACTTCTATAAATGAACAGACTGATGAACAGCATGGTAGTGAGGGTCACTTATTTAGTGAACAAACATAGATGGACTGAGAAAAAGAGATACTGAGGGCCTCGACCAGCAATCCCTAGCCTTACTGAGAAACTGAGTTTGAGTTTGTGTGGCTGAAGACTGCACTGGTCCTACCTGATAAGTTTGCCTTCCAGGTACTACTTTCAGGAAGGTAAAGACCCTTGCTTCAGTGGGACATGTTATAACTCCCCCCAGTAAGTTCACGAGCATGAGGATTCTCTGAAGACTGGCAATTTATTGTAAGGTTCATCATCAGGATAACCATCAAGATGGCATGAGAACTAAAGATGTAAAAAAAATAAGACAAAATAAAGAATACAAAAGAAAAACAAAAACAGAGAGACATAAATGACTTTCAAAGAGCAAAATACACTTTAACAGCATAACTGTAATCTTTGTACACAGCAAAAGAATCCACATTAATCCTATAAATGACATAAAGAAATGACACAACTTACTTAATTGGCTGCATATTACCAAAGGAGAACATAATCTTGCATCTTGCGAGGTCCTTTTTATCTTCAGATGATTAGAATAACTTAAACATTATGAATGCAGAACACTCCTTCATTTAACATGTGGTGCAGATACCTTTCTTCCTTGAGACACTCTGCCTCTTTTTTCAGAATTAAAGTCTCTACAAAAGGGCACATTTCTAGCAAGTTTCCAAATACAAGAATTTAAAGAAAATATTGCAAAAATATTAAGAAAAATAAATAAATAAGAAAGAAAAACACAAACTGACTTCAATGTCAGTTACACATATAGACATAAGATATGGCTCCCAGCTTATCTGTTCAGTAAGCCGTCTAAGCATGCCTTGCTTGACCTTATCAACTGGTTCAAATCAGACAGTTATATGCTAGCAGGATAAAGGAGAAGCAGTCATCTATGTCTGGACACCAGGCAAGGCAATCCATCACTGTTCTTTGTGGAAACAAAAACATCATCCTCAAGGAAGGGGGTCCAGCTCAGAGTAATACCCCCAAGAAGGCAAGTCCAACTCATAGTGTCTATTCTGCAACAACACAGATCACAACCACTGGCAGTGTATGACCATCTCCAAGCTAACTAAAGATGAGTTGGTAGAATAGATAAAATTCTATTCTGGCTTTGTGAATGGTCACACCAGATAACTAAAGTCTGCATAAGTTTGACCTATAAAGCATACCAGAGAATTGACAACTGCATCCAGTCTGTCAAGATGTCATAACCACCATGGTGTACCTGCATCCTTATCCATTTAAAGGCACAGTCAATATTACCGGAGGTTTAATAGCTTTGCCTTCATGCCACTAAAATTGGCAAGTCAGAGGAGTGTGGGAAGGAGACCTTCTAAAGATCCAGAGAGGGCCAAAGCCTACAATACAGAGGTAGAAAAGATGGTCTGGGTAAGATCAGTGATCTAGATTGATCTTGGTATGTTAGTCAACCAGGACAAAACATAGAACATGCCTTCATATGGTTATCCGCAATGGCAAGAAGCAGCTGGTATTTTTATTGCTCCTGTCAGTATCAGGGAACTTGAATGAATACCTGATGCTAGGGCCAACACTTGGGTCATCATTACTACAGGTCGATCTATTTCACCTTTCTGTAACATGCAGTGGCAATCAGTGGAGACAGTGAGATCATGTTTCCCCAAGTCTATCTCCTGACAGATGATTGCTTTTTGCTGCAGTATGTTTGACATTATGCCAGGATCCTCTTGCTGTGCATAAATTGCAGGTGCTGCCCTTCACCACAACTTGGAGTTCCTGCTGTGCTACATTTGTTCTGCAGCACTATGTCATTGATAACAGTCAGCCAAAGGATAAAGTTGGACATATAGTGGATAGATGTTTCTACACTGACAGTTGTCTGCAGGTCCTACCTACCAAAGCAAAAGCCAAACACCCGATAGACAAATTAAGCCCCTCTGACATGAGCTGGTCTTGAGCTTTGCCAGTAAGCAGTGAACCTGGGGCAATCAGCCACTTATGTGAGGAGATTAGGTCAGATCATTTTGGCTTGTACAGGATGTAGCAGACTCTCCTGAATCAATGCTGGGGCTAAGTTGGCATTTCGAAGCTGATACAGTCAGTGTTCCAACCATATGGAATATTGTTCAAGGTCTTACAGAGCCAGAGTGGCCCATTGAGGTTTATACTATACACCCTATACCTCCACCAAGCGCACAGATTGGGATAACCCAACCACAGAAGTGGAAGGGCTGGGAAGACTACTCCAAATAACTCTTCACCATCATACCTAACCAAGGGAGTATACCCTTTAAGTGTCTGTCAGGTGATACAGGAGATATGTTCTGTGCTGCATAAGACTTAATGGCTTGGTAGCTTACCTGCTTACCTTTTGTAGCACCCACTGTAAAGTTGCTACCAAGCACTTACACACCATTGCCAACACAAGAGACAAAACAAACCTTCACTCATGGATCAATTTTGATTCTGCTTAAATCACTCAAATGATGATATCACACTAGGATAAACTTGGTAAAAGTCAAATGGCTGGAAACAAGGATCACTACCCTCAATAATGTTTCAGAGATCCACATGTCTACCTTCTCTGGGGCCATCGTGTGTTGCGTCTGATCAGCTAGTGTCGTTTCAGTGCAAATTCAGAAACTGGAAGGAGTACTCACTTTCTTAGCCGCACATTCCAGCTCCTCCTGGGGGATCCAGATCCAGATGTTTTTAAGCCAACTGTTAGATTTAATCTCTCTAGCACATCCTGAGTCTACCCTGGGGTCTCCGTCGAATAGGATGTGCCTGATACAGATCTCTTAGGAGCCAAATAGGGAGCAACCTTGTACCCAAACCATCTCAACTGGCTCTTCTCAGTTTGGAAGTTCAGCAGCTGTACTCTGAAACTCTGGACTCTCTCGCTCCTCACAGATGTATCCATCTAATTTTGGTCACATTTTGTGTCCTCAAAAATGAGCAATAAATTTGTTTATTCAACCTTTCTCCCAGAATAATTTTTAGGAAAGAAAAACAGTAGAGATCATATTTATAGGCATTTATATTTATTGATATAGATGTGCAATAGGATGGACATGGGAGGAACATCCTTGCATAGACCATAGACTATGCTTTCACCAGCATCATATGATGAACAGAGTGTGTGTGTGTGTGTGTGTGTGTGTGTGAGAGAGAGAGAAAGAAAGAAAGAGAGAGAGAGAGAGAACACATAGCTATGTATGGGAAAGAAATTACTTACAAAGATGAGATAATAATAATAATAATAATAATAATAATAATAATAATAATAATAATAATAATTTGGCATTAAATAAAAAAACATGTGGGTGTTGAGTCAGGTTGATTTTCATAATTTCAATTATTTGGATCATGCAGTTCTTTTTTTTTTTTCATGCAGACTATAATTAGGCAGTTAAATGAACACAAAAGCTCACCACATTAACCATTTTTAAACATAACAGAGACATGGGTTGAATATTAAAGAACATGTTAAATGATGAATTTCATCCCAGCAATTCAATACATTTTAATAGTTTTAAACCGAATACCACTTTGTGCTTCTCTGGTTCACATGGCTCTTAGCAACTCAGAGTAAGGGTCAGATGATGTTTGTGCAAGATTTCTGAAAATGGATGGCCATTTATATATTCTAACTAAAGGCAACAGAATGTATGAACATCTCTGGTCATTAACTATTATGTTGATTGAAGATACCCAATAATACCTCTACATTAAAGCTTACATAATAGTTATTAAAGCTGATGTAAAAAAAAAAAAAAAAGATAAATAAAAATAAATTAATTACTATTAACATCCAACCCACTCGGGTATAATGCAGATGAGGATAAACAAAAAAATTGAGCACAGTTTTCTTCTTACAATGAATAAATAAGCAATACATGTTTTTAAACTATTCAAATCATTTTCCATATTATAAAACCACATTATGACAATAATGGTATTTTATGGAAGTCTTCTCGATTTAGATCTTCTACTTAAATTTTGACCCATGCATTTTCTTTCTTTGCTGTTTAATTACAGAAATGAGACCTAGTTCTTCAAATGATAAATGCTTTTGTCATGCTTTCCACCTTTCCTCTGTGATACATAGTATAACGCTCAGGTTTGTATGCATTTAGTTATATATACTAATATTTGGAGCAATGCAATATGTTGAATCATTATCAAATGCTTTAACATATAATGGCAGTTAAATCTCAATCATGCTCTTCATCCAAACTGAAGAGTTAAAATAGAACTGTGCTTGGTCCTTTTGTTTGTCTGTAATGGTTCTAACTTTGGCCTCATTCTTTCTTTCAATGTATTATTGTATAGAAATATGTAGGAACAGTACATGGCTTATTAAACACTTGTGTTATACTGGGATGAACGCATACTGCTGCTACATTGTTTCCCTTCCTATATAAGATCTATTTATGTGCTTATAGGCAACAAACTGCTGCAGCTTTTTCTAGCAGTACCAATCTAACTCCTTTCTAACTTGGCTCGTTCCTCTGAGTAGATCTGTGAACTGCTTTTCCAAAAACGCTTTCATTAGTAGACATGCAGCCCAACATATACAGTATAATCTCCAGTGTAGCATTATTTGTCTGGTTTACAAAGTATTGTTACTGTTCCCTGTAATTAACAGTTGTCTCTACATGAATAAATATACTATTTACTCTGAGCAGTAGGTTGCTTTATTTCCTGGCAGTGTTAAAAGCCGAAAATAACACCATTGCTTGCAAAATGGAATAAATATGGTGCCTCGGATTATATTTAGATTACTGATGACTGTTATTTTAACAGTGTCACAAATCTTTACACTGTTTTGGAATAAACTAGCAGATAAAGGTTCTTTAATAGTTGTTTGAAAAGGCAGTGGTAGAATCCCTAGCAGGATGTTAAGCTTCTGGGATATCAGTCCATACATGATCAAATTGAGGTAGACAAACACATAAAAAGGCTTATATAAACACAAAATAAATTAATTATAAATGAACAAATAAATAAAAAAGATGGATGGACAGATGGTAAAAAAAGATGAAAAATATATATTTCATCTCATCTATACACAACATGGACTGTTTCTCAGATTAACTGGGGTAATCAACTAGGATTTATGTACAAGGCTTGATAGGGCAAAAACTACGCTATCCCACTTATTTTCTGAGGTCTAACTGTTTTTACTTTCCCTTGTATGACTCATCAAGCAATAAGTTTAGCAATCATCAAATCATCACTTTCTGCACACTGAGGACTGTGACCTTGTTCATTCTGAAATATGTCATGCACACAAAAACACCAAACTTTGTTTTGCTGTGCATATTCTGATTATTATAGTACAAATCCCACTCACATTGGTCCTTGACATTGCATCATACAGTTAAAAGGAGTTGCACAGTAAAACTGATGTTATTGTACATGGAGGCACTTTTTAAAAGTTTTGTCAGTAAGGGGGTTAAAGGCACTATATGCAACATATACAGAGTAATATACGTATATCTTCAAACAGCGTAGATGTCAAAGCAGATACACTAAATATTTTACTTGTAAAGTTGATTAAATGGTTAATATGTTGTAAAATCATAAATGTGTTGCAAGCAGTAAAGGGTGGTTAATGAGCAGCTTTTTAGAAGTTCACTGTTGGTTTGATTCTTGTTAAATTGGTTAGACAAGCATGAATGCATTTGTTTGACTTGAGCATTGCTCTGGCAGGTGTATGTATAGCCTAATGAATCAGCCCCTATGCAAAATGTTTAGTTCACTGGCCATCAAATACCCAGGATTCATACAAAGACCTCAGTAGAGTACCTTAAAACAATTTACATTAATTTCCAGTTCTATAATCTGTATGGTTTCACCTCCATGTCCCATTAACGGCAGATGTAATACTGTTAGGAATGTAATGACATTGCTAATAAATGCCATTACAATATACATCTATATTGTTTCAAAATATATTGTTGAAATTAGTATGGATCCCTGTATTAATCTACAAGTACATACAAAAAGATCCATTATGATCTGTTAATAATGGTGCCATGCAATAATTATACCAAGATACATAGTACCTGAGTTGAGTAGGCCTCAAAGCTTCACTTCTCCAACCTTACTATTAAACATTAATTTCTCAATCCATACCAGGAACAAAACATAATAAGCACTGCATTTTGCAAAACCAAAGTCTGAAATCTGAGGGCAATGTGTAAATGAATAGAAAAAATACTGAGGTAATGATTTGAGCATGCCATGATCGATAACCAAAGAATATTTCAACATGCTTATACACTTCCAAAAGCCATGTTCTTTTTCACATGGTATTGGATCTTATAAGAGTAAGAGTTTTAGCATCTGATGGAGAAATACCAGTGTTGGCAAGAAGCCATGGTTTTCCATTAATAATGAGGTGCATTGCTGTTCAGTGCACCTCAAGATCAACAGCACCTATCCCCCAAAATGAGAATGCATCAGAATCTGCATAATGCTCTAGGAACTCAATTCCAGATGCTGTGGACATTCTGTTATTGTAATAATCCATGTCTATTTGTTTTCCTGATGATCACACTGTTGACAATTGGTGACAAAGTTCCCATTTGGACCTGCATTTTCATCTCCTTTTGATCCGCAATATCTTTATTTTCAGCAAACATTTTGCTATTCAGTGGCATATGAGTGTATTCCTTGTCTTGGTGAAGCAAATGCAATGCAATAATGCATTGACCTAGGCCTATATAAAGCTTTCCCGTATTATTAATACGTCATGTTTGTTGTATCTTCAAAATAAAAGTGGAGCAAGAATTACACATCTGTTAGAAGCTTGCCCTTATTCACACAGTTCTGGTTTGGGATCGTGCAGTTCCCAGTTCTCAGGTTTGCCTCCCTAAAATTGTCAATGCTGTTATTCATGTCGTCGTCTGTCTCCACATATTCCGACTTACTTATGATAGATGAGCTGCGTCGACTGGAGTTGGAGTCGGACGCAATGTTGGGATTACTCACATTGAGGAGCTGTGCCTGCTCCTCTCCTTCTGTTTCTCTGTGGTAAAAATAGTTAAAGTTGGACACAATCACTGGGACGGGAAGTGCAATGGTGAGCACACCAGCAATGGCGCAAAGGGAACCTACAATCTTGCCTCCAATGGTCACAGGGTACATATCACCGTATCCCACAGTGGTCATTGAGACCACAGCCCACCAAAATGCATCTGGAATACTGGTGAAGAAGGACTCCTTCTCCTCAGCCTCTGCGAAATACACTGCACTAGAGAATAAGATGACTCCAATGAAAAGGAAAAAGATCAAGAGGCCCAGCTCTCTCATGCTGGCTTTCAGCGTCTGCCCCAAAATCTGCAGTCCTTTAGAGTGCCTCGACAGTTTGAAGATCCTGAACACCCGGACAAGACGAATAACCCTGAGGATGGCCAGAGATGTGGCCTGTTCACCCCCTCCTTTTGCTTCCTTCCCCTCTTCATCGTCAGCAAGCTCCGTGCCAAGCGTGATGAAATAGGGGATGATTGCCACTACATCAATTGTGTTCATCATGTTTTTAAAGTAGGCTGCCTTGCTTGGGCAAGCGAAAAAACGGACAATCAGTTCAAAGGAGAACCAAATGATGCAGAGGGTTTCCACAATAAAGAAGGGGTCTCTGAAAATGTTTGGCTTGTAATAGAAAGTACTGTTCCCAATAGTTTGCATATATCCTCGTGGATCCTCTTTGAGTTCCGGCAAGGTCTCCAGACAAAATATGACTATAGAAATCAGAATTACCATGACTGACACAATTGCAATGCCACGTGCAGGGCCTGAGCTCTCTGGATGTTCA
Organism: Ictalurus furcatus; assembly: GCF_023375685.1. Classification (NCBI taxonomy): domain Eukaryota; kingdom Metazoa; phylum Chordata; class Actinopteri; order Siluriformes; family Ictaluridae; genus Ictalurus; species Ictalurus furcatus. Next base: position 13,132,452 of record NC_071273.1, read on the forward strand.
AACAGGAGCCATACTTGTCTCTGAAATTCGTTTTCTGGCAGTGGACGCTCCTCTTCACGAATGAAGCCCTCATCTTCCCGGAATTTTTCCATGGCCTCTACTCCAAGCTCGTAAAATTTGATCTCCTCAGAGAACATGTCTAAAGGGACATTGACGGGTCTTCTTAACCGCCCACCTGACTGGTAGTAGTAGAGGATGGCATCAAAGCTTGGCCGGTTCCTGTCAAAGAAATATTCATTCCTTAAAGGGTCAAAGTAGCGCATGCGCTTTTTGGGATTGCCCAGCAACGTGTCAGGGAACTGGGCAAGTGTTTTGAGTTGAGTCTCAAAGCGCAGGCCTGAGATGTTGATAACGACACGCTCGCAGCATTCGTGGTCCTCATGGTCATGGGGGTACGGATCATGTGGATGGCCTGGCAGGGTTGAGGTCTCATCCATGTTATCTCCCGCTACCACAGTCATTTCTGCAGCTTAGACTCACAGTACCAGAAAAAATATTGAAGCTAGATGTGCAGACATCCAGCTCCTGTATTGTTACGTTCTCCACTGTTTACACTGTCTGCGACACAAGCCCCATTAGAAGAGAAAGCTCATATGGTTCCTTTTTACTACCAATTCGACTGCTCCCAGTTCCAGTGGACCACTGCATCATCTTCTTTCGCTCACCACTCAACCGGAGAAAAACAAGACAGACAGATGGGGAGAAAGGATGGTAATTAGATATCAGAAGATCTCACAGCAGAAAAAGCCTGCAGTAGATTTGCCTGGTCAGCAAATTGTTCCTCAGTAGGAGCGGCATTTATGCATCAGAATTTATGTGTCAGCGTTCAAGTTTAAGTTTCCTGCCCACCTTCTGGGTGCAAAATGTTTTAGTGTATTGCACCTTGCGTTACGATACAGCATAGTTATTATGTTGAGTTTATGGACTATACAGCGTGTCAAATAAAGTGTTGCAGTGCTTATATAAACGCTGCAGGTGTTAATGCAACACTGGAAATTTTGCAAGCAGGTTATATGACGTACTGATCACTGCAGTGTGGTCTTAGCAAACAGCAAGTAGTGAAGAACAGTATTTTTGTGCTTACCTTTGGCGAGGTTTTAAGGGCTTGTTTTGTACCGGGTCACTCCATCAGTGTGTGCTTGTGTGTGTGTTTGTGTGTGTGTGCGTGTGTGTGCGCGCGCGCTGCCGGTGCTCCAACTTTGCACTGGCCCCCCTTGGTTTTTTCAGTATGAATATCGCATTACAGCAGTACACGCCGCGCTTTCTATGCGCTTTCTTGAAATATTAATAGGCTGCTTTGTCTTCGTTAGCATCCAGAGGTGCGTCCCATGTTCCGTTTTAGACGCAATCCGAGTTTGCATTAACAGGCAAGCGAAATCTTTTAGACGGGGTGTTGAACTCATGTCGAAGGAACCGGATGGGTGCAAGATGAAGACGCGTGAAAAAAATGATCTGATACCGATGACAATGTGCGGAGTGCATCTTCTCCAGCGAGGCGCAGCTTCAACAGCTTTTCTCCTCTTTGGTGCAAATCAAAAAGACACGGACGTCCCGAGATGCACAGACACACACACACACACACACACACACTCTCCCTCTCTTCTCTCTCACTCTTTCTCTCTTTCTCTCTCTCTCTCTCTCACACACACACACACACACACACACACTGGCACACATACGCTGCCAGGCTGAAGAGAGAAGGAGAAAGGGAGGGTGGGACGGGAGGAATGAAGATTTGCAAGCGAAAAGAAGTCCAAGATGATGTTAAGCATTGCAGGTTTTCATACGCACACAGAGTGGTGAGGAAGAGAGAGAGAGAGAGAGAGAGAGAGGAGGGGGCTCCGACGCAATGCAGACACACTGTACTAACACAAGTGCTTTCCACGCCACAAACCCACAAATTCTTCAGCAAGCGATGGGTTCCCTCCTCCGCTTTAAAAGACAGTTGCTGTTTTTACAGTAAATGTGCATCACTCTCTGAGCATCGGATCATGTATTAACGCATGATCAAAATTCACAATTTTGCATTCGACGCATGTGCAAAAAAAAAAAAAAAAAGTTTTCCCGCAGGCTGTTTGTATTACGCGTTTTGCTTTTACATGTCTTTAAAATAGCATACTTCTTCCAGTCAGGCGAATAATAATAATGCATATTAATGCATACTGTATTTGACTGTTCTCTACTGTATTGATTTGATGGTTTGAGTCGACTTTACTTAAACACATCAATGGCTTCCATATCAAATTTCATGTTTTGCACTGAAGTATGTTTTAGAGCAAGAGTCTTCAGTCTTATTCACAAAGCACCGGTGTGGCTGCAGGATTTCAATCCAGCAAAGCAGACGCCACACCTCAGTCCACTTGTTTAATCTGATTTTGGTCTTCAATCAACTGTTAGGTGTGACTCCTGTTTGCCTGGAATGAAAGCATGAATCCACACCGGCCCTTTGTGAATAATATTGAACAGACTGATCAACATAATGTACTGCCATACACTCTCATGTGAGCTATAGGAGATCATTGGCACTGCTTTGAGTAAGTCATTAACTTTATGAATCAGAAAATACTTGCGCACTAAAAAGTACCTTTCCGTATCACTGGGGTGATACCCTTAAGGGTACATCGTTTGTAACTTTAGTGGGTATCTATTACATAGTAATGTGAATGTAGTGTACCTTTTAAAATGATTCAAGGTACATAATTGGAACTTAAAGGTCACTCCTGTACATTTAATTAGCTTTTAGAGCAATACACTATTACATGCACCTTTCCTTATTCCTGACTGCGTGGTAATCTACAGAACAGATATTATTCACTTTTATTTGCATGGGACATGACAGCTTGAAATGGTTAAACCATGAAACATTGCTTTGTCCTAAAATCTACAATGCTTCAACAACAATAACAGTATCAGGAAAACTGTGACTGATTAATACCATTTTGGATTCTAGACCATTTTAGATCATCTCAGCTGAGGGACCATGTGCTTGTTATTAGAGGTGCAATTAATCCACACCTCTTGGGACCAACACTGACTCACAAAAAAAGCTAATAAGTCACATTTGCAAAACAAGGTCAATTCACAAGAAAAATAACACCGTTCAGCACCTTGGACAGTGGCGTGCATTTGCTCTTGAACAGGGATTTCCAGCCCTACCCTGGTCTTAGAAATCTACTTAACCTAAAACATTTAGATTCACCTCATAACTCACACAAATCTCAAACCCCTTTGTCCCTAAGGAGGGAACCTATACTACCTACAAGAGAGTGTTTACCTATCAGAGTGGGTTCTAATCAGCAGTAGCTTGTGACCATATATTTTGGTGCAGCAGGCTGACTTTAATGATGACATAGCCACAAACAAAATTAAGTTGAGAGGCTATCTAGTTTATTTTATGTATTTTAAAGTGAGCCTATAATAGGCAGTTAAGAGCCTGCAACATACCAATGTACAGTCTAGCAGCTTTTATGCAGTTCTTTTTAGATGCAGCAGTTACAGGGTAAACCGTGTAAATCATCTAGCACAAATACATCTCAAAGCCCAAGTACATAAAAAAAAATAAAAAAAAAAACACATACACACAAAAGACACTAACCACCTAGAAAAAGGGAGCCTTTGATTCAGCCTTTGCAGGGGAAATATGTAATCCACACATGTTTTTGACATATTTCTGTACTGGCATTATGTACTCCATAACCCTCATTTCACTATCTTGATCTTTGCAATATATCTTGCAACACAAATGGTTCAGTACATCATAGATACATTGTCTGCATTACATTTGACCTATTTGCAGAAAAGTATTTGATTTCACTCTGATTATTTGCTTAAAAAAAAAGATTTTGGAAACTACAAAGTAATTAGAACTTGCCCTATCTGGCAACCATGTCATCAACTGTCTGCCTGCTGCTGCTCCTCTGTGCACGGGGCAGCATGAATCTCACCCCATGGACCTCTATTAGCACTTGTTGTAGTTCCCATTTGTGATTGCAATAATAATAATAATAATAATAATAATAATAATAATAATAATAATGGGACATTATTATTGGTAATGTCATATTACCAATGGTGTGGTATTACCGTGGTATTACCACGGTAATACCACGGTGTGGTATTACGGTGTGGTATTACCGTCATATTACCGTGGTGTGCTCGCTGCACCACGACTGTGTCTTACATCTATAGCACATGTTGACATTTATAGTAAAATCTACTTATATCTTGCAAATAGCTACATTTTTAAAATAATTGATCACTCAAACTAGGTAATTAATGTTTCAGTGGAATTTAAAGCATGTGGAGTTGTGAATGAGAATTGTATGAAGATGAATATTTGTTGAAAGGTTTATAAAAACCTGCCCCTATGGATGAGTTACCACTGGTTCACTTAGACCATTAAAAAAAGAAGAAGCAAAAACAACCCTTCAGGGACCTTTTTTTGTGTATAGGAAGCTGGTTGGAGAAGCCTGGTCCATAGAATAAGCCAATCATCTAGGTCTGTCTAAGCATATGCATGCCATAGCCACATGGCTTAGATCATTCAAGGAATACCAGTAGGATGGGTTACACTGATTTACAGTATGATGACTATCATGTAATCAATTAACTTAGCACATGTCAAATGAGAGGCAGGGTGAACCCTAACACTAATGAAGAGTGTGTTTACTAGGTGTGTGACGTGGTTGGTTTACAGAAATATCTTCATTAAACACTCATCCAAAAAGCTGAATTACACAGCTAATCATCAATGCTCCCTTTCTGGTGAGATCTTTTGAATAATGACTCAACCTGTTTTACAGCTGTGCTGCCGGTCGAAAAATTACATGGAAAAAAAATCAGTATTGCATTGAGATGACCTAAATAATTGATTTTTTTAAAACTACTTGTCATAATACACACTGTTCCTGCAGAGCTCTAAGCTCTCACCACACTCACTCTCTCAGTATGTATTCATTAACACCAACGCCCACTATGTAGCTACCTTAAAGCGAGCCGGGCTGTGAGCTCAAACTCTGGTCTTACATAGTGTTGATTGTAGGTTCTTGCCCCATTTTGCCAGCACTGCAGCATGGGGACATCCTGCAGTTAGCAAGAGAGTGAGAGAGGGTTCAAAATATACAGTGTGTTCCACACATTTCTCCATGGTAACCAGGAGTTAGCAGGCACTAAAAGAGAAAGGGAAGAGGAGGAGGGAAATGGAAAGAGATAGAGTGGGAGGGAAAGAGAAAAAACACTGACTGGTGCTGTGCATGCAGAATCGAGAGCATACCTACAGTATGAGTGACAGGTTTAACACACTGCAAGCCATTATTCATTATTTCATAGGACAAGGTCGTGCAGCTGATTATGTCACATGATCAAAACCACATTTTATTTGTTCTCATCTGAAAATATGGTGATGAACGTTGACAGATTGATCACTCCACATAATAGAGGTGTTGTATTTCAGATTGATCAGAAATAATAACAGTAGGACTGGCAGTAGATTTTCCTCTACTTTCCGGAAACCTACATTTTAAACCTGAGCTACGGTTAATGGGGTGATGTAGTAAATATGCAAAGCTTAAATGCAGTTAAAGAATAATCAAGCTTCTGTTGGTTTACATACAGTATAATAGGCAGATATTTTATGCACTTGCTACAGACAAAATTCACACGATATAGAGTTGTAGCTGTGTCCAGTGTTTTGTAGTTAATGGTGTGAGGAGAATGTCGGTAGTATGAGGAGAATGTCAACTCATCCGTGGTTCTTGGCAGGCTGAAGTGTTTCAGCAACTTTGGTGAAATGTTTCTGAATCATTTTATTCCCACCTCTCATCTTTTATAGGTCACTGACCATTCCATTCAAGTGCCTACAAATTTCTGTAGTGTAATCTGTTCAAGAATACTGTTACATTGCTGCTCCAATTAATTTTAGTAGGTTTTTTTTATTAACAGTTTTTAAAGGAATTAGGTATCTAAGAATATTATTACCAGAGAAAAATAAATAAAGATCATGGAATGTGTGAAGACAGATTTAACAATTATCTAAGTGGTTTGTGTGATATATTGTATATTTATCATGATTTTCCTCCCAATTCAGCAATTCAGGCTTTGCTTCTTTCTGAGGTACCGACCATGAAATTACTTATTACATGAGTGCTTCTGTGACCGAGAGTTATCCCGCCATTTTGCTGTTTAAAGAAGAACCCTGATGGATGCTTTCAAGAGGAACCCCAATCACATATGACTCACTAAACATGACTCACTGAGGAAGAGTGCATGAAAATGCTCTGCATTCAAGGTTTCTTTGTGCACCTGCCAAAAATATATGATAATGCAACCAGTACTTAACAAATTTTTCTTTACTCGTAATTCCATGCCAATGCCATTGCTCTGAATTGACCTTTTAATCTTGCTTGACTTTGTGAAACTGATGAGGCATGTGTCCTTTAGATGTGCTGCTCATACTTAGAGAGATAAAGTACTGATGGATCTGAACAGTCCGACACTTAATCATGGTGCCTGTTGTGAGTCATTTTGCAGCTGCTTATGAATATTTACAGGTCAGTGAACTCAAATCATGTTCTTCTTATCTGACCTGTTTTGGTCATACTCATTGATGTTTTTACGCAATATATGACACTTTATGTTCTGTGCAATTATGTGTTACTCATATGTCACTAATATCATTACCCATTTTTCAGTTAGGCACTGTCTTTTGTGTAATGTGATCGGGGTGGAGTAATTGTACTCAATAATATTTTGGGGGTATTCATACTTTACTTACCTATTATTGAAATTGCATACTTGCACTCTTACTTAGATACAATACATATACTTTTTTACTCTTTATATTTTTGTCTTTCAGTACTGACTACAAAACTCAAAGCTCTCTTCTTCCCAGAGTCATGACCATTCATTATCTACAGTGACCTTCTCATTCTACACAATCTAGTTACAGCTATTGCTATCTGTGTGTGTATTTAAAGATGGGTAAACCACCAGACTTATGTTGAATCTGTGTATGAGTACCACTGGCCCTACCTCACTGAAATGTTTCAATATGCTGGAGTAAACAAAGACTAATATAAAATGAGGTCTCTTCTTTATCTCCTTAGAAGGCTTGAACTCCATCTAATTTGAAAAAGCATGTTGAGGAAAGTTTAGCTAATTTGCTAATATTCACTAAGTTTCCAGAAACTAACATAATTTGTTAGGCAGCAAGTAAGTCAAATTCTAGCTAATGCAAAAATATTGGTTATTTACAGGATATATTACTTCTGCTTAATTCATTAGCAAATTTCATAGAGTTAGTCATGTATATTGTGCATGTCCAGCTCATGAGACACAGCAAATTGTTAGTCACCAACAAACTTACAGCGGTTGAATGATGTTTTCAGATAGAATGGCTTAGTTGCTTTAGCAATTTTAAAGTAATATAGATCCCTTTTCACATGAAAACATGACATTGCTTAATTTCATCATACTTTTTTTTTAAAAATAATTTAATACCTTACTATATTTAAAATAAGCAACCTTTTACTTCCACTTAAGTACATTTTTTTCTTCCATTTTTAATTGACTAAAATTTTTAACACGTTATCTATACTTTCACTTAATAAAGTATAATTAATGAACAGGATTTTTCCACCTCTGAATATGATTTCTCTGTTCCTTATTCTTTTTAGACAGTAAAACATTATGCTGGCCATTGCGTTGGTCAAGAACTGGAATACAGCTTTAAAAAGATTAAAGTCTCAGTAAAAGCACTGTGAGGTACATCTTAAGCCCAGTATTTAGGTTTGAGTCAGAATTGCTGTCCGTGGCTGAAGATGGCTTAATAAGCACTTGGCTGATTTCTCACTGCAAGAGGGGGAGATTATTGTAAATATTGGTGGATGTGTACTAAGACCTACTACTTCACTTGGAACTGTCTAAAAATAATTGTAGGAGAAAATGTGTGTAAAGGGATAGAAATTAATAGAAGGCACCTAATAATGTGGATGTAGTGATAAATATCCTTGTGTTAATGTGTATTGATAAATTGATGGAGATCTACATACTTGTAAAGGTGAGTAATGGCATTGGCATATAGAGGGTAGTGTGTAGTTATACATCGGCGGAGATGTCTATTGGTACACATTGGTGTAGGTGTGGGCAATATGGTGACATAGCAGATAGTGTTCATGCTTCAAAGTTCCAGGGTCAGAGATCTTATCCTCAGTACTGGTTGCTGTCTGTATGGCATTTTGCACATTCTCAATGAGAGCAGAAGAGTTTTCAGTATTTCTTCAGTTTCCTTCCACCTCTCAACAACATGGAAGTATGTATAACCAGGGTGTATTCAGATCCACTGTCACCCAGATCAGGATGAAGTGGTTACTGATGAACGAGTAAATTGTGGTACTGGCCTAGTGCACATTGGTGTATTTGATGTGGTGCATATATATACGTAGACACGTGTTAGTAGGGTTGTATATGGATGCACAATGAGGGCTAGTGGAATGGCACACACAGGTGGAAGGTCATGGTGCACATTTGAGGGAATGTCTAATGGTACACATTGGAGGTAGTGTGATTGTACACACTGTTAGTGCTGTAATAGTACACATTGTGTTGCACATGTGTTTAGTTGATGGTACACAATGGTGGACATGTGTACTGAGTAGAATTAATATACTCACAGAATGTTAACTATGGAGAAAATGGAAGCAATGGAGACACTGGTTTTGATATACAGTATAGTATTCTTATTGTACATACAGTATTTTTATTGCATTATAATATTCTTGGTGGTATTCTTGGTAATAAACCTGTGTTCCAGCATAATTTTCTATTACATTTACATAGCTGCATTAAGAGTTTGATATCTAGAATGAAATGCGTGCTAGCACTCATCAAATTAGAATTGATTAGGTCACATAGACATATTTCAGTACTTAAAAAACTCTGTGGATATTAATTATGTCTTTTAGCCTCCTATATAATGCTTCGACATCTTAAAGAAACAACTGAAAAAAAAATCACCAAAAGCACAAACAAAACAGCAGAGGGTAACAGGTCTTGCCTATAACAACAGTGACAAATCAGTTGGTATTTATTGTATAACTTCTTACTGTTTCACAGACCTGCCTTCATAAATTGCTGTAACATCTCCCTAATTTCATATTCTTGTAGGGGTTTTTTAAGTTGGGTAATGTCTAGGATGATGAAGATTCACTAACAGGACAGGAAGAGATGCTGTACAACTTGGTATCAAGAACATCAAGGCCAGTAGCAGAGTCAGCATTTTGATGATGTGACTTGTAACATCTGGTGATTGACATTAAAACTGCCTCAAATGAGCAGGTGAAATCACCATCTAACTAACCAAAAGGAAGCCATGTTATAATGGTCAGTCAAAGAATGGACTTTTAACCACCATTTTAAAAAATAAAATTGTGAGAAATTATGAGAATATATTACTATTACACCAGTGACCCTTTATCTTATGAATAAATAAAGGAATTCTCTACATTTAACTTTGTGTGGTTGCACACACCCTGTGTTTCATACAGTATATATCAAATCTCCCTGTATTACATGCAGTAAACCTGCTGGTGTGGAACTCCTGATCTCTGATTTTGCCTAGCAACAGCAGTGTAGTAGAGGGTTTCTGCGACAGCCTTCACATGTATTTAAAGGGGAACAGTGTATCACATATGAGATACAGTCCTTCATTCATTTATGCCTTTTTCTAAGATATTAAACACTGTTTTTATTCTCAGTGTGAAAAGAGTGCAGTGTACACTATCGTGCCATTTGATCGGGATCCAATGTGTGAAATGAAGTGCAGTTATTGTATGAATGTAGGCGCCTCCACCTCCATCCTCCAAAGTCTCATTCACAAAGCGCTTATATAATACCTGTGTTCCATTTATAAACCCAATAGTATGAGCATAGTGGAAGAGACATACTCACACAACGCCCTTCAAGATGAGCACTTGTGCCCCAGGGGCAGTTGAGGCCGGACTCTGGGGTGCTATTCTTAGCTTCGTGCTCAAGCACAGCCAATAGAAGAGAGAGAAGAACTGACAGATGTAGGGGGAGGGAATCCAACAAATGGGGAGTGTGGTGGTGTCGTATGAGAAAGAGGGAGAGTGAGGCTGTGCATGGAAGAGAAAGTGACTGTACATGTGTGTACGTTGGCAAAGTCATGGCTGGTGGTGTAGTAATGCCTTGGAAATGGCTTGGAACCAATTGGCTGTATTTGTGAATTTGTTAGTAATTGGATGGATGACTTTGAACATGAATGGGCAGCTATCTCTAGCAGACATTCAAAAGCCAATGCTTCTAATATCTGTGGTAGTGAAATTAACATGATTCTTGCTATTATTATGGAGTATGGAATCACAGATGAGACATACAGTATCTGCATATGAAGTAGGGATCCTCTAGCTGTATCTATTTAGCAATCCAAATATTTATATCTATAGCTAGTGTATCAAAGTGGGCATGTCCTAAATCAGAGGGGTTATTATTATTATTATTATTAGTAGTAGTAGTAGTAGTAGTAGTAGTAGTAGTAGTAGTTTTTGGTTGTACCTTTTTCTAACAAGTTCAGCTCTGATGTTTCACAAAATAAAAACAAACTAGTAGCCTAATTTAAACCCCGACCCCAACCAGGCTGTTATTAATGATGACAGAATGCTGTAAATGCATTGCTTACATTGACGAATGTGGTCTTTCTTTATCCACAAGATTTATTTCTAACTGCTTGCCTGCATGACAGTGAAAACCTCCCACTCAAGTGACGTTTTAGTTGTGTCCCATGGGATCCTAGTCCCGATGCACACCTCTAGTCTCACTAATCAACCAAATGCCATGTGAACCTGTCTGGAAAACCAGAACCCCCCCCCCCCCCCCAAAAAAAAAAAAAAAAAAACTGAATAGTACACCTCATTTCGTGATGTATATGTTTAGAATATTATCTGTTCATTCGAAATAAAGTATTCATATTCAGTTGCATCCCTATGATGCAGCCTCTAGGCAAGCTACTGACTCAATAATAATGATTTGGTTAAAAGTTATCAACATTTGTCCTAAACTATAAATGTCAACATGTGCTAACAGTAATGCATTGTGTAATTGTGAATAATATACTGTAATATTCATGTCTAAATGAATGATTGGGTCCAGAACCATGTCCAAATTTAGTTACAGTATTCTCTGCGAGTTATGCAGTGGTATCAATACTCGCCAAAACATGTCAAAATAGGGTAGTGTTCACCTGTAAGTGACATTTCACAGAGACTCTTGCTTAAACAACTTTAAGAAAGGCAGAGAGTGAGGTTGTAGCTAGGGCACATGCGCACACAAGCTTATGTGAGTCATGAGTTTAAGTCAGTTTAACTCTGTCTTATCTCCATAAATGTTGTAACTGCCAGTTGCCAGTTTATTTGTTACTCAATTGGTATACCTAGTATAAACACTATTCAGTATCTCACAAAAGTGAGTACACCCCTCACATTTTTGTAAATATTTGATTATATATTTTAATGTGACAACACTGAAGAAATGACACTTTGCTACAGTGTAAAGTAGTGAGTGTACAGCTTGTATAACAGTGTAAATTTGCTGTCTCCTCAAAATAACTCAACACACAGCCATTAATGTCTAAACTGCTGGCAACAAAAGTGAGTACACCCCTAAGTGAAAATGTCCAAATTGGGCCAAAAGTGTCAATATTTTGTGTGGCCACCATTATTTTCCAGCACTGCCTTAACCCTCTTGGTCATGGAGTTCACCAAAGCTTCACAGGTTGCCACTGGAGTCCTCTTCCACTCCTCCATGATGACATCACGGAGCTGGTGGATGGTAGAGACCTTGTGCTCCTCCACCTTCCGTTTGATGATGCCCCACAGATGCTCAATAGGGTTTAGGTCTGGAGACATGCTTGGCCAGTCCATCACCTTCACCCTCAGCTTCTTTAGCAAGGCAGTGGTCGTCTTGGAGGTGTGTTTGGGGTCGTTATCATTATCATGCTGGAATACATGCTGGGATCATACTCTGCTTCAGTATGTCACAGTACATGTTGACATTCATGGTTCCCTCAATGAACTGTAGCTCCCCAGTGCCGGCAGCACTCATGCAGCCCCAGACCATGACACTCCCACCACCATGCTTGACTGTAGGCAAGACACACTTGTCTTTGTACTCCTCACCTGGTTGCCGCCACACACGCTTGTCACCATCTGCACCAAATAAGTTTATCTTGGTCTCATCAGACCAGAGGACATGCTTCCAGTAATCCATGTCCTTAGTCTGCTTGTCTTGAGCAAACTGTTTGCGGGCTTTCTTGTGCATCATATTTAGAAGAGGCTTCCTTCTGGAACGACAGCCATGCAGACCAATTTGATGCAGTGTGCGGTGTATGGTATGAGCACTGACAGGCTGACCCCCCTCCCTTCAACCTCTGCAGCAATGCTGGCAGCACTCATACTTCTATTTCCCAAAGACAACTTCTGGATATGATGCTGAGCATGTGCACTCAACTTCTTTGGTTGACCATGGCGAGGCCTGTTCTGAGTGGAACCTGTCCTGTTAAACCTCTGTATGGTCTTGGCCACTGTGCTGCAGCTGTGTCAGGGTCTTGGCAATCTTCTTATAGCCTAGGCCATCTTTATGTAGAGCAACAATTCTTTTTTTCAGATCCTCAGAGAGTTCTTGGCATGCGGTGCCGTGTTGAACTTCCAGTGACCAGTATGAGGGAGTGTGAGAGCGATGACACCAAATTTAACACACCTGCTCCCCATTCACACCTGAGACCTTGTAACACTAACAAGTCACATGACATGGGGGAGGGAAAATGGCTAATTGGGCCCAATTTGGACATTTTCACTTAGGGGTGTACTCACTTTTGTTGCCGGCGGTTTAGACATTAATGGCTGTGTGTTGAGTTATTTTGAGGGGACAGCAAATTTACACTGTTACACAAGCTGTACACTCACTACTTTACACTGTAGCAAAGTGTCATTTCTTCAGTGTTGTCACATTAAAATATATAATCAAATATTTACAAAAATGTGAGGGGTGTACTCACTTTTGTGAGATACTGTATATACACTATGTATACTCAATATAAACACTGAGAAGATATTTTATTGAGTGTCCCATCTGGAAATGAATTAACTGGCAATTACATGTTAAAGAGTATAGTGTTATCATCATTATTTGTACTAAACTGCAAATATAATTGATGTACATGTGTTTCAATGACAGTAGCAAAGCTTGCACATTTGATGTGGAAAATTGTATCCTGTGGCATGACACCCATGTGCCTTTCACATCAGCTAAAGTGGTATTTGTTTAAGTAATGTAATTTAGGCAGGTGAAAGCACAGCACTAGTTAGACCCTCTAGCAGGTCCTGCTGTGCTCACTGTGATATCACTGATACAAGGATGCCTAGTGGTGGGGTAAGTGCTTTGATCACAGCTGTGAGAAAGACTAAGGCCCTGTCCACATGTATACTGATATTTTAGAAAACACTTTTTTTTTTGGTCACTTTTGCTGAAAATGACCAAAAAAACAAACAAACACTTTTTCAGCATTTTGGTCTCAAATCCACAAGAAAAAGGTGTTTTGGTTGAGCAAAAATTAAGGCCATCCAAGATGGAGTAATTTTAGAACTCACTTTTCACTGTTTTCACGTGGACCGGGAAAACATTTTTTAAAAAACAAAAAAACACTGATGTTAAAGCATGAATATGACACGTGCAATACTGAAAGGCGATGTTAGATAAGACCCCGGCAAACATGTTGTAATCAGTTCACACATATGAATCCTCCTGTTTGTCATGCTTGTTTTAGAACCTGGCCATGTTAGTGTTTTTCCTTTTTTAATCTTCTTTACTACTCAAAACATGTTTGGTATAACAGTATGACGTACTTTCACTGGGCTGGGGAGCAATTTCAAATTATTTTTGCATTTTTTTTAAATTGCATTTTTTAAATAAATGTGTCATGGCCCCAAGGGGCAATTCCACCTTGGACCACTAGAGGTCACCCCTGTTCCCTATGTAGAACTTCTTCCTCTGTTGTTTCCCTCCATTTTCTGTGTAACCTTACTCATGTGTTTCTTATTTCCCTGATTGGTTAGCGCTCTATTTAAGTTCCCTGTGTTTCTGCTTTTGTTGCTGGAGTATTAACTCATGTCAGGTTATGTTTGAGTGTTGATGGTCTTATGTTGTTATGCTTGTTATTTGCATTATGTTTTTGATTATTTAGTATTTTGCTTAGTGTTTATTTTCAAGTTTATTTAGTTCTGATAATCCTGGTTCTTAGTGTGTCTACTCCTTATGTTTGTCCCTTAAGTCTGTTTCCATGAACCTGTTCCCTGTGTTAATGTAATAAAGATGTTCTGCACGTGCATCCTCATCCATGGACTCTCCATTGTGACAAAATGATGTAAAAAAAAATATCCATATACATGTGTATGGGGCCTAAATCCCACTGTCCTTATGCCATTACAGTAGTTCTGATATCACATAAGCCTAATTACGACCCAACAAGCTAATATCTGAAATCAGATCAGCTGTGTTCATTGTTTAAACAGGCTTTTTATAGCAGAGGTCTTGCATTAAACCAAAATGTACTGTAGGTGTTTGGTCACTGTTAGAATGTGAGGTGACACTGTAGCTTCAGTAACCACAAAATGGGTTTCATCAATACGTGTGTTGATCTGTTTGCACACCCAAAATCACGATTTCTTAGACTTTTTATAGTACTTTTTTTTTTCTTCTAACTTTAGCAGGGATATTGAGTATTGTTTAATGGCAGGGTATCCATCATCCATGTTTTCTCTTCCAAACATATATATTGTAAAAATATATGCCATCTCATTGCAATCCATTGTCTGTAGCGACTGGCCCTGAATTTGTTCCTCACAGCTGTGCAGCATTTTGAAAATTTTCTCCCTCATCAGCACATCTTAGAATGAGCAATGTGTTGCACCAATGCCACAGGCATGTGTGTGTATGCCTAGGCTTTTGGCATGTGTGTGCGCTTGTCAACTGGGCTTATGTCGACTGTCATTCCCCTGAAGCTCTTGCGGAGTGATGAGCTAATGTCACTTGCCGTAATGGATGCTAGAGTTGTGGTGGCGCCTATCTGAATGGCAGGGGAGGGGATACATTTTTGATTGCATTAACATTTCAATAGGGTTGTGTTTCACTGTGCCTCGATCAGTCCCAGCTATACTGTGGAACACATTGTCTCAAACCTCTTTAATAATTGATTAAAATGGTTTCATTTCACTCGAGTGAAATGAGTTTGAATAAGAGAGACCGCTGACAGGAAGAATTCAGGTGAAGACCAGCCCGTGGTGGTTGCTGTGTGAGAGTATTTGTATATGTGGGTATTTGTTGGCAGAAATTAATCATTACATCTGAATATGACAAATGGTCTTTAACCCTTTAATGCATGGGTATTTTTTGAGCAATTTTTTTTCTTTTTTTTTACTATCTAGTAAACCAGCACTTACACTACCGGTCAAACATTTGGACACACTAGATTAAATATTTATACGTTTTTATTGTCTTAAAGACTTATGGTTGAATTTTGTTTTTAAACAAATGTAAATAGTGAAATTAATGCCCATGTATAAATTCATTACAAGATGTCTTAGATAAGGCTCTTGGTTGAGGCTCCCTATTGAGTGTGGTTGAGAAAATACCAAGTGTGCAAAGCTTTATCAGGCATACTGTTATGAATTTAAAATGTACAATAGTTTCGGTTTGTATAGCAATTAATCTTGGTTATGCCATATGTGTTTCTGCATAGTGGTAATGTCTTGTTAATGTCTTCAAAAATAGAAAATAGTAAAAAAAAAAAAAAAATGGAGAGAAAAAAAACATTTACACTTTTGACTGCTAGTGTATGTTTAATATTTTCTTTCATAAACATAAATATTAATGTAAAATCATCATTACATTTTTTTGCCAATAACCCAATTAAAAAGCATTGTTATAATTTAATATTTTGTTTATTATGTACAGATTATACTATGAATTACAGAATGTAGTTCATAACTACTAATAGACAGAAATCAAACAGAAATTATAATATTTCCTTTAAATTTTCTTTTAATTTTGGTACTGAAAATAGCAGAAAGGTAGGTTGTGGCCTTGGTGGGAGAAAATGGATGAGGTAGATGGGGAAGAGGGGACCTTATCATCACTGGATAAATTCCAATTACCATCAAACTGCTTTAGGATTTCCCTCTCATTTTTAAAGCCAAACAACATGACTTTACTCTTATTTGGATTCTCAAGGTCACTAGGTGCAGTCACCTTGATCCCTATTCACTCTTTCATTCAGAAGGGTGATGTGAGTATGAAATGGAAGTTGCCCTAGCTATTCAGTCTGAGACTGGATGTCCCTGTTCATTTTTTATTAACATTTCCCAGGTTAAAAAAAAAAGTCTGCACTGATCGTTCTGATCATTCTTACACTGTATATATCTCCATGCATACATTTGGATTTTAAGTCACAATGCAAAATAACGTATAATAGTGGAGAATGCTGGCAAATATTTATCCATCATCATGTATTTTTATGTATATGTAGAAGTATAGGCTTTTTATTCACCAGTTTCAGCTAAGCTTTATCTCACACCATCCCAACAGATAAATAAGAAAGAAAATCACAAAATTAAAAGCAAAAAACGTCAATTTTCTTTCATTAGCCTTTTTTTTTTTTCTTCCACCAGTTTTTCCCTTGTATGCATTTTATACACACTTTGACTCATGCCTCAGTGACTCCATGGCTTAGGTTACAGAAAGTCTGTTACAAAAAAAAAAAATAGATTTGCTAATCCTCTTGTGTGAAAAGTCTCTTCTAAAAATAGCAGTTCAGGCCTGGAAGGGGATTCCCCAAAGGCATTTCTGCAGGACACTTTATAATAGCTTTGTGCTTTTAATGAATTCTTAATACCTGTCTCACTTACTTATTAATCAGTTTTACTTACTATAGCAGTGAGAAAAAAAACATACATTTAGATTGTGCAATTTTATTATATTTTTTACTTTTTTGTAGTGTTAGGAAGACATTGATAATAAGAAATTTAGCCAACAGAGCAGAACTGACTGAATAAATCAGCTGAGTGAAGAGATGTAGATTAAGCTCATGTTTAAATGTGTGAGTGACTTTTACCTCAGGTGATGACACAGCAAAATCCCCAGTGTTGATTTAACACCCAGAGTGCTGAATTTACACCCTACAATGTTTATATAAGTCCATTGGACACAAATGAACACTCTGGGTGTTAATTCAACACTAGAGATTTTACTGTGGAGAAAGAGACTGATGTGGATGATCCTGATAATCAGTGATAGCTCATTGTAAACTTTAAAATGAAGAAAAAAAAATCTTTAAAATTTTACATTTTTCCATAAATAGATTATAAATGTAGAGGTAGTTGGTCTCCTAAATGGTGCAACAGAATATATATATATATATATATATATATATATATATATATATATATATATATATATATATATATATATATATATATATATATATAGTATAAAGTATGGCCAAGAGCAGTGTATCACACACACCAAACAGCTTCTTTTAAATTCAGAACTTATATGGTCTGAGGTCAGGTTGTCTTACTTTGTACCTTTTTTAAAATTAGTTTTACACAGTCAGCACCATCCACATCCTACATGGTTATTTAAGTGAACAGCTTGTTTCTTTTAGTAAAATCATTACTTTTGAATGAAGACAGGGCACTTTAAGAAGCTATGGCCTTAACACTCTCTCTCTCTCTCTCTCTCTCTCTCTCTCTCATCCACTTCTTTCTCCCCATTTCCCCTAAACATGACTCTACTGTCGGGAAAGGGCAGGGCAGCTGGCCAACACTTATCTCATTGATTCCTTTACTCCTGTTCCTTTCTGACGCTCAACAATCTCCACCATGTGATGCCTGTGTGTATTCAAGTGCAGTGGGCATTTTAAACACAAAGACCTGCTCAATCATAATCATTACATACAGTCATTACATTACGTTACACATTACATTCGGCACCAATGTTTTGTTCCTTTTTTCAGTTTTGTTTATTATTGAATTTTTTTGTTCAAGGTAAATCAGTATTGAAACGCCCAACAACAAAATCAACTAAGATGAAATTTAAATACATAGGTCTACAGTATTTGATATACAAAATGCTAATTCATATTTGTAAGTATACAGTAATTGGGTAATATTTGTAAATATAATTGGGTATAATATTGTAATTAAAAGTTGCATTGGAATGATTTTATGTTTTATACAGCATATTCTTGCAGTCTCTGATTTTGGAGTAGGCACACACACACACTGGAGCTGCTAGAAATTTAACTGTAACTATAGGAATAGTAAAGATCCTATGAGCTTTTATTAAGACAATCTTGTACTCTCTCCCTATACTTTATGAGCAGGGGTGTCCAATCTTAATCAGAAAGGGCTGGTGTGGGTGCGGGTTTTCATTCCAATCAAGCAGAAGCCACACCTGAGTCTATTGAAAGCCAAGATCAACTGATTAAACAGGTGGAATCAGGTGTGGCTCCTGCTTGGTTGGAATGAAAACCTGCACCCACACCGGCCCTTTCCGGAAAAGATTGGACACCCCTGCTTTATGAGACAATGAGTCATGTTACCATATATGGCAACATGACTCATTGTGTCATAAAGGCATTTAACAGAGCCATAGTCCTCATCCATTTCCTGTTCAAATATGGAGAGTTACATTTAAACCAAAAATGCAAAATGGCATAGTAATCCTTGTTACTGTTGTACATTGTTCATACTTCATGAATTTAAACCTCCATAAATATGTTTTTGTGTAATGTTATGATTGTGGTATGTGGACAACCTTCTAGTAAAGTTATTAATACTTTATTCCTTCAATGCTTCCTACAAATCTTTTTTTTTTACTCCTGGTCAAGATGGTGATGGATCCTGAGCCCATCCTGGGGACACTGGGGTCAGGGCAGGAACACACTGTAGACAGGACTGGTCCTTCTCAGGGCACACACACACACACACACACACACACACACACACACGCACATTCACACCGAGGAACAATTTAGTATAGCCAGTCCACATAGCAGCATGTTTGTAGCAGACAACATAAATCAATTAGACAAAAGACACCACTTTTATTCAAATTGATTTTATTGCGTACATATGCCATGTACGTTTACAGATCATACATATATACATTATTATAGCCGTGGAATTTAATCTCTATCAATATTTGATAATTTACTGTATTTCACACATTGTACACATTTAACCACACATTTAATTCGTCACGCACTCATCTTACCTACACAAGACAGAAGACACTACAAAACAGCAATTTTATTTTAAGGTCTCTGTTGTAGTTTACATGACACGAATGATGGCTAATGGTACAGTACAGAAGCAGGATGAGACACAGTGACCGCTCACAGAGCCTCTTGAAGCTCATTCTTCATGTATGATAAAAGACTGCACAGTGTTAACATGTTATAAATGGACAAGGCTCCACTGTAGGCCATTACCTGCATTAGCACATGCATGCATGTGCATAAAGTACAAACAAACACAGAGACACACAGGACTGAAGACTGGTCAATATAGTTTCTGCAATGATTTGGAGAAATGCAATGTGTAATTTCATAAATGCACCAGTGTTTTGGTAATGCTCTACATCCTGGCAGCACATTCTTAAAGAGAAAGTAAAGCAGTTGTCTAGATACAGTAGATGACGCTATTGCTTACATCATACTGTTTTCTAAGTATTTGAGTCTTACATCCTGAAAAAAAAAAATCACTGTCTTGGGGTGGGAAGTAATTTAATGAGATTTAAGAGGGTCAGACATTGTTACAAAACAAAATTTGTGCCTGAAGCAAACTGGAAAGCACCCTCTAGAAAACTGGCTCTTTATAATGTTTTGACATCGATTTGCTCATTTTGGTCCTTCAGACGTTTCATGATAAGGCATTGTGAGGTCTTGATGGAATATGGCGGCCTGTAATTAATGTTCAGTGGAAACATTTCGTTATATCACCTTGAACAAATTTTAACATGGCGTCCTCCAAGAATACCATCCTGGAAGACTTTTATATTCGGTACGTTCATATCCTATTTACTTTGTGATCATACTGTAATGTCGATATATCAGGTATCAAAGCGTCTAGCATCCATCTTTCAATCCACAGGATCTACATCACCTAAAGAACAACACACCCACACTACTTATATGTGTAATGCATTCTGTAATGAGATCTAAATAACGATATGACACAATATACTGTGTGTAAGGCACCATTTAAGGGTATGTATGCAAATACAGCCAGACAACATGTGTGCAGTAATGTGTGCAGCGCAACCATTTTTGTTCAACAATGTTCTTATGATTTGCTTATGGTTATAACATGCATTATTGCTCACCATACATAACTAGGAACCTGCACATAGCTAACTATAAATATAGTCTAAATATTTAACTGCATAACTCTTTGTCCTCTAAATCATTCCTCATAACAGGTTCAGAAAATATGGATGGTATAAAAGAATATGGGAATGAACTGGACATTAATGTTACATTACATGCCCTGAATCTACTACTTGCTTTTCAAGATGGCATATAAAGGAACTAGTATATCATTGCACACGCAATATATAACTAACTAACTTTCTGACTACACAATGTACAATCATTATTAGCATGTCATAAATATGGAAGTATAGCATTGCACATCCCTATTAATTCATATGTTTAATGTTCTGCAATTGTACACCCATTACAGACAGACTGAAGAACATTTACTGTGCAAATGAATGTGTGATATGAACTGAGTGTCCTCATTTAAAGACACGTGATAAGTTCAGGCTATGCTACCCAGGCTCAAATCAAAGTACTTTGAATTTCTCTCCAACTCTCTTGTGTCTCTCAAGTGTACTGATACTAAAGGGCTTGCAGTAACATAAGCATCGTTAGGTGATGAGCTGTGCAAAACTGAAAGAGACAACATGCACCGTGGGACAAAATCATCACCCTAACTTCAGCAGTGATATTAAAACTTGTTGTGATAATAATAACAATAATACCTGTCTACTTTTTCATAAGTGGGTCAGTCAGTAGCTGATGAAAGCTGTGCTCCATCACAGTTGGCTAATCCCATTTTGTGGTGGTTAAATATATGCAGCCCTCAAGATCTGGAATCATTTGAAAATAGAGGGTAGCACGGTAGGGAGTACCATAATTTGATATATTTGATGTGTGTGGGGTCCAGTATGAAATCAGATTTCATTCTTGAAACTGTAGAACATCTTCACATGCAGCACTGTGCTCATATAGGTTCAAATACGCATGTCATGAATACAGCAGAACACATATTTTCAAATGCAGTTAAATCACTGTATTTCACTGAACATGTTGCAAACAAATGTTCTTTTTAAAATCAGGAAGGAAGAGCATTAAGGTCTTTACTCTCTAATTCTGCTAATTGTGAGCTTTCCTATTCAGGCTGCAAAGTTATGAGTAATATGCATAATAGGATGAGGTTAAGTGGCGGCTTGCCCATAGAAATTGGTGGGGCAGAGACCAATCATATATCAGCCATTCAACAAATCTTATCCTTCATAAAGTCCTCATTTACAACCCCATACATTTTAAATTCTGTTGAAATACTAATTACCTTGTTTAAGTGGCCAACATTTTTTAAAATGTTGTTATTTGATACATATATAAGCTGACATTCCACTGATTTGCTCTTCTTTCTAGATGTTGTGTAATCATGGAACAGTGTGCTCACTGCCTTGTTTATCTACATAGGGTTAATATTACACCTAGTGGTCAAAATGGGAACTACAACAAGCACTAACAGGGGCCTACTGGGGAAGAAGTCACTGCCCCATACTCGCTCTATAAGCATCTTCAAGAGGTCCTCACTGCAGCCTGTAGCGCAAAGACGTATTGGATTAGATCCACTACATACTGGATGTTGTAACACGCGTGTGCTGACATTCATCTAAGGTAATTATTAGGTTTACGGTTAGAGTTAGAACATCCAGTAAGTAGTGGATCTAATCTAATACATCATCGTGCTACAGCCTGCAGTGGGAATACACTCAACATTTTGTTTATGAATGTCGGAGGTGTTATTAATATTTGCCTCTCCTGTGTTTTATCACACACTTTGACAAGAACCACACCTGCTGTATCAAATATTTTTAATGATCAGCAACCAGAAAGCATCATAATTAAACCAATTACTTAAAACTATTAAAAAAAAACTATAAAAATCTATTTCATTAAAGCCATGATCATAACATGTGCGCATCTGAAAGATCAAGAGATCAAATTTCTTTAGAAATGCGGCAAATTAAAAGTGAGGTATTTTGTCAGAGATGTTCATTTTGATCAGCTAAGGGAATTGTATCATTTGATATTTTGTTTGTCTATTCGTCTATACTGCGGTCGCTGGCCTTTAGACCAGGCTGCAATTTATCTGTTCTCTTGTTAAAAATTGGTTTACATAGTTAGTTACACGTTCAGTCACATCTTGAACACGACTCAGTAACAACTCTCAACTTCCTAATATGTTAGGAATATATATAAAAATTTACTAGGTAGTAGCCTGTAGCATAAAATTGTGATAAGTGTGTTAAGCTCTTCATTGAATTTTGTTTAAGGCTATATTCCTATCAATATTGTCCTGCCCCACCAACATCTATGATCACAATCCGCTCATGAGTGAGTATATGTGCATAATATAATGAGGTACTTTGCACAGTTGTACACTAACTTGTTCACTGAATACCAATTACCTTACATCATAACTGCTTTCAAAATGTATTTATTTACCCATCTATCCATCCATCCAGCCAGCTAGCCATCAGTAAGCCAACAATCATCATCTCAAACATCTACACTGTCCATAAGAAATCATCAGAAAATCCAGAAACAAACACTTATTCATCAAAATAGGTCAGATTAAATAGAAAAAAAATTAAAAGAACCTATTTACAGGAAACAATTCAAAGGCATTTTGCTTCCTCTAGGAACACCTCAAGATGTATAATGACTGAAATGCATGGCTTTCTCTACTATTGCTTTCTTTCATACAGTCCCATTGGTTCTTGGCTGCCATGTGGTTATGTTTATGGAGTTGAAGGAAATTCTTGGACAAAAAACTATATTTCTCTTTCTTTCTATCTATCATATGGGAAGGCTACTGACACACTTTACCAACAAGTTGGCTTAAGGAACAGTGCTTACTGCAGAACATGTATAGTACATGTGAGTAGAGATTTGCATTTTGAATATTGTAACTGTTCTTCCATAGATTTAAGGTTGCGTAATTGATGTTGCATATTATAATTGCAGATTTCTCTTTTATATGGATAAAGTAGACTTGGATGGAAACAGATTATATATACACAATACAGTGAAATATTTATGCAGCTTGACAGACAGCACACCAAAAAAGGATTTAACATTTGGATGCTGTGAAATGTACCAATATGATATGGATTACACCCTTACACTGCTAATTACCTGGTGATCATGGTTAGATATTGTATTAAAGACTTTGCATAACTGTACCAAGCAGGATACCAGTTGGCACGGCAATGGATGAGAACACGTATAGACACAACAGCCAGCAATGCATAGACACAACAGCTGTTTAGAATGGACAATGAGGACAAGTGAGTCATGCTTTTTTGAACATGATACATAACTGCTTCTGACTGCATGGCAGAGTAAACAACACATTGCTTTAATGAAGGACCAGTCACATGACTGATGCTGCTTTCCCAGGGCGAAGCTTTTGGCAGAAATGAAGATCATGACATTGAGGTAGATGTTTTACATGACAGGTGATACAGCATTCTGATCCGAAGGTTATTTCAAACAATATGAACACATCATTATAAAAAGGAATAATGTGAAATCAAAAGCTTGCAGCTTTTGCCCTGTGCCACATTGTTGAAAAGGGGGACTGAGGCTGTTCATATGATGTGAATATTCTAATGTTCATCCACTCTTTGAAGGCAAAATCATTCACAAGAAAGAAAAAAATCATTTCATAAAATCAGTAGACATGTTAAAAAAAAAAAAAAAAAAAAAGTGTCACCAGTCTAACCATTTTGGTTTTCATAAATTAAAAAAAAAAAAAAAGATTAAAAAATATAGATTTAACAATGTTACTATCAGCTGTCAAACAACAGAACTATTTTTGATTAATGCTGCCATTGCTCCCATATTCCTTGCTGAATAGATTTGAAGCCGTTTTGATTATTTTGTCTTTCATGCTGTTTCCAAGCATGCAATTCTATATTTTGGTATAGCAGGTGATATGCAACGTTCGTATGCGCCATATTCTTGATGTGTACCTGTGAGAACAAACAAACGCACTCATACTCACACACTCCTGTTCTTATAGCCTAAAATGCATCAGGAACACAGTGTGTCATAAAGCATGTATGAATATGATCTTTTATTCAAGTAAATTCTCCACTATGCCAGTTCAGTTCAGTGTGTAAGCCACTTTCTGTCTTTAGACTATCAGTTTTTCTTCATCTTGAAATTCACTTAGACTCCATGGGTGAAAAGTATTCCTTTATCATGGATTCTTAGAGGTGCTCTCAGCTCCTGCAAAAAGAAATTGTTTATGGTTCTCCGTTGAACGTGACCATACTCACACTCCTTTATTTGATGTAATTGTTGATGTGTGAAGCTGCTGTCTGGTCAATTTGATCTTCAATTCCATATATTGGCGAGGCTGTTCTGATTCCTCTGATTTTCCTTGCTCGTTTTTGTAGATCTGGAAAAGGTTTATCATTCTGCTCCTGGGGGGAAAAAGAGAAACGAGTTCTCTAGTCTACTGATATAATGTTATCAAAACACTCAAAGCGTGTTATGTGGCACACTTAAAACATCAAGTTAAGCAAAATAAGCAGAAACACAGTATTGTGTTTGTACAGTTATCATGACATGGAAACAACAACTTCAAATTGTATAGAAACCACACAACTCTCAAGTAATACACATGTGCTGGAAAACATGGAAGCCACTGTGAGTGCATATACCATGGTATGTATACCAAGTTCTGCTGAAATCCATAAACTGATTGGTCTGAATGGCTTGATGAATTTTCTATAAAAGCAGCTCTGACAGGAAGGAGTCTCCAGTGTCAGTGCTTAGTAACAGTCAGATGTAAAGCTGTAACTTTACGTTTTCCAGCATAGGAGAATATTATTCAAGAGAAAGAAAAATAGAGAGACTGGTGATGGAAGGTTTATAAATGTTGCACTTATGTTAACATAATTGATAACAGGAACTATCTTGTGTCATGAACATTAAATATTATAAACATTAATACTATAAATGGACAAAAACTATTATGTTATCTTTAATGAAAAATACGTAACTGTTAGTAAATTGCTGTGGGCAAAACGAATAAAAAACTTTGTGAGGTGCTATTTCCCACTCAGCTGTATAACACCACCTGACACCTAACACCTAACACCACATCGTGATTTATGCAGGTTATTACACTTTTGTATAACTTTGTCTTACAGAAATACTCTAAAGGAACACTTTGTTTTCCTTTAATCAACCCAGTGTTCCTCTGCTGTAACAATTGTGCACTATCATGGACCAGAATTTCGACACATTTCCCTGCACTGAAAAAGACCAAAAAGCTGTTAAGTCAAAACACACTTATAATAGACGTCTAAGAGAAGATGATGAATGATATATGCAAGTATCAAATTCAAAACTGCAGCTAAAGAAAAATGGCTCAGGATGAGGTGGACATGAGAGAATGACTTAGCTGTCTAAGCTGTTCTCACTGTTTCACACATTTGTCATGTAACTACATACCTCTCCTTTTCTCCTAGTGTCACTGTGGTTACTGAATAATTGATAGAATTAATAAATAAAATGCATTAGGATTAACAAATAAATAATAAGTTGAGTAATTAAGAGGTTAACCACTGGGCTACCACTCCGGTCTAGTTTACACCTTTTGTTGAGGCTGTCTGGTGTGTGCCTATGAGTCAAAGATTCTTTGTGAAATTATGTGAAACCAACAGGCATCTACATATCCATACAACACAACAAAGTGAGAATATACTGTATTACTGGATATTAATAACCTGGGCCATGTAGACAACCTGCCATTTATAGCTAACTAAACAGTTCTGAAACATGAGCAGTATGATTATATAAAGTGAAACCAATTGATGGCTAATTTATTATTAATATGTAGATAAGTTGTCATCTCAGCATTACATGAATGTTACATGTGTAAGCATAGCTTTGTGTGTACTATTACCAGGAGATTAATGTTCTCAGAAAGACTAGTCAGTTTTCTGTTTTGTCCCAAACAGGATGGGGCTTTTTAAAGGCTGCTAAGGAGATCTACAATGCAACACTGACACAGAACTGTCAGCATATATCAGCAACCGACAAAATGTTCCCACTGCTCTGGCAAAGAGCAAGCTTGAGAGTGTGTACGGCCCCTACGTCAAGCCATTTTCTCAAGCCATGATTATATACTACATCGATGTTTTAAATATTACTCGGTTTAATCACACACTTATGGAACTCTGCGAGAAAATAACAGATATGCAATGCATTGCTGAGTTTGTGCCCTGAAAATCCTCATTGTGCCATACATGCTAACTGCTAATATTAGTTAGCAGTGGCGGCTGGTCAATAGGGGGCGCTCTGGTGCCGTCCCCTTCAAGTTATACAGAGAAGAAGGCTACTTAAACATGTTAAACATAAGTTAAATATATATTGCTAAATAATTATGAAATAAAATTACTTAGTCGTACTATTCGCCTGGTAGTCATGTTAGCATTTATCCATCCATCTTCTCTACCGCTTATCCTTTCAGGGTCACGAGGAACCTGGAGCCTATCCCAGGGAGCATCGGGCACAAGGACAGGACAGGGTGCCAGTCCATCGCAGGGCACAATCACATACACACTCACACATCCATTCATTCACTACGGACACTTTAGACATGCCAATCAGCCCACCATGTATGTCTTTGGACTGGGGGAGGAAACCGGGGTACCCGGAAACCCCCGCAGGAAACCCCCGCAGGAAACCCCCGCAGCACAGGGAGAACATGCAAACTCCACACACACATGGCCCCGGCGGGACTCAAACCCCGGACCCTGAAGGTGTGAGGTGAACGTTCTAACCACTAAGCCACCATGCGCCCCGTTAGCATTTATTAAAAAAACAAAAAAATCAACATTGTATTTCGTTTATATCTGTGTGCAGGGCGACGGCCAAATGAGTGTGTATGTAGATCCTTGAACTTTTGAAAAGCAGGTGACTTGAAGCTGCTCTCTCACTGGCTTGCTTCAGATTGTCCTCTGGAGGCGCAGCTCATTGCACCCCAGACACGTCCACTTTTGTTGTTAGCGAATCAATATTGAGTTTATATTTTTTGAGCTCATGTGATTGGACCGTTCTCAACAACTCTCTTTCCCACTCAGCAGCATGACAGTTGACCGGGTTAGGGTTACTGTAAGAGATTGTTAACAACATAGAAGTAGGCGCAACATTTCTTCCAGATGAAAGAAAATTCGGTTTTATCTTCACAAAAAGACCCTTTCAAATTAAGGGGAATAAAACGATAAAGGAGCTTGGACCATATCA